>NC_138552.1:136625681-137175681 GCF_964273705.1 Natrix helvetica | reverse complement strand
TTCATAATACAAGAATGCAATTTATTTAATGTAATGCTATGCTAATGTGTTTTGTTCCTGATAATGCAGCTTCCACTTAGCAAGTCTTTTTCCCCCTTAAAATATACTGTTGTTTTGACACAAACAGCTTGCTACACTTAAGGATTTTACTAATAAAACATAATGTTGTGCTAGATAATATGACTGTTGCCACAGCTGAACTGACTTGTCAAATCAATCCTAATATGGCTCCCACAGGCACATAAAAACCTTATTTAGCTATCAGTTATCCTAATCACTTTGTTGGGTTTAAGAATGTAATACTTCAAGACCAGTTCCTATTTATACATATATGCCCAGCCATTTAATAAACTCTTGATTTATATATTAAATTCTTGTTTAGAAGAGATGTTCTAAGCATACAATGTTTTTAGCTTATATATGTCTGGGTCCTCTATAAATCTACTCACACCCAGCTGTAATATGTAAATTAAACAGACAGATGAGCACACAAGCTCCCAAGTATTTAATATGCAAGAGACAAAATTACACAAGGAAAGGATGCTAAACATTTATTTTAGATCTTGTTCAAAAGCAGCAATCAGCAGGGAGAACTAAATACAGTGTAGACTACAGGACTACAACTAAAAACACCAGTCATATGTCTGGCTCCTATTTAGTAAGGAAAACTATAATGCGACATCATGTTTTAAACCTTGTCTACTTGTTGCTAAAAGGGAAGTGAAGGGGATAAATAAATTGGCTGCATGATGTCATATATGTCTCTTATTAAATCTAATGGAGAGAAGGGAGCTCGTGATATTTTCATGCCATCTTTAATTTCATATTTTTATGAATAAAATTCTTGAGGGAAAAGATCCCCAATGGAATCCTATTCTCTCCACTGGATGGCAAAGCCTTTACTCTTCTCTTTGGGCAATCAACACAGACAAATGATTAATTACATTTGCTATGGCCCTTTCAATCATTCAACAACTTGTCTTGACCAAGCCTTTACACTTCTCTTTGGGCAATCAACACAGACTAGTGATTAGCTACATTTGCTATGGCTCCTTCAATCATTCAACAACTTGTCTTGACCAAGCTACAAGGCATGTGTTGTCAGGATGAGAGTCAGAGGCATGGTAAGTAAAGGAAAAGAAGCCACTTCTCTCTGATCTACTATTGTGCCCTGTCAATGTTTTGCAAGCCTCTTAAGATGTAGATTTTGGACCTTCCCCTTTCCATGGGGAGGGTGGCATCACACCTGAAAGTCCAGCAGTTACGGATTTTTTTCTATGGAATACCTGCTTTTAAAAGACAGCATTCCATAAATAAAGGCAAGGATAAGAAAAATTCAACATTGTAGCCAAAACTGATCATATGGACTTCAAACGGAGAATAGAATTATTCATAACTCACTTCCATTGAATTCAATAGGATTTAAATATGATTAATTTTACATATTTTAAACCACTATTTATTATGATGAGCAAGATTTCTCCTTCTACTCCGAGTGTAACCTACCTTTGCTTCCTCTTGCTTAAAGCTATTGTTAAATATCTGGGCTAAGGTTTCAAATGAAACTGTCAGGGGAAGCATGAAGTTTTCAAACTCATCCTCATCTTCTCCTGCAAGAAAAGGAGGGGAGAGGACACAACTATAAACACGAATATTATTAAATAATTTGACATAGTAGCTATTATGTGAATAAACAAAAACTTTGGGTTATGCAAAGCTATACCTGAAATATTCTTAATTCTGGATGTCTTCGTTTAGTAAACACAGGGACTGATAAATCAGTCACCAGCAATTGTTTCACAGCCTGTTACTATTCTCCTTTGTTCTTTTATTTTAGGAATTGATCTGAATCCTACTCAGGTGTTTGGCTTTAAGGAACTTTGAAACACTACCTGCGTTTATATGAATATCCTTATTTTTTTATATGCCGCCTCTGTCAACAAAGGTCATAGTTAAAGGGAATTGTGAAGCTATCATATCCATGAAGATAGTTCAGGAGTGTCAAACTCGCGGCCCATGGGCCAGATTTGTCACCTGCTGGCTCCGCTCCCACCGGTTTAGCAAAAGGGGAAAAAGCCCCGATACGTCACGTGACAATGCCACGACAGCGCAAGTTTGACACCCGAGATATTTAATAAATATGTAAATAGAACTTAGCCTTCTTTTACACTGGGAACATTTCTTCAGTTAACCGTACTGGCTAGCTATTATGCTGTCTGGTGCCAATTTATGTCAAGCTAATGTAGCTGAAACTATAGCATATATGATTCAAAGAATGTATGAGCTATATATAGTTAGAGGTTTCACCGATGCTCAACATTCTTTAGGGAAAGTGATGTTCAAAATAGTCCCATAAAAACTCAGAGTATGTAATATTGAGATACCTCAATTTGGGGGGGTGGGGGGAGAGACAGAAAAAAAATGGGGAAGTTGGAGAGGAACTTTGATCTGTGCAGTTTAGAAAGAACTGTCATTTTGCCTGGATAATATCCTTTTTGTTCTCACTATGAATCTGAGCTGCCCTCTTCAAGTTGTCCCCACAAATCACTAATATGTCAAACATTGTTAATATAGCACTTCTGGAATACATACATGATTCCTCTCCAAAATAAAAATCAATTAGGATAAGAAATACTGTAATAATAATAATAATAATAATAATAATAATGATAATGATAATGATAATAATAATAATAATAATAATAATAATAATAATAATAATAATAATAATAGGCATGGAAAATAGAGCAATTCCTGGAGTGATAAAGAAAAAAGAAAGTGGGGGATAGCAGGAGTGGAATGACAGGAATCAATCAATCAATCAATCCATCAAACAAACAAACAAACAAAGCTTTTCACATTGTAACTCTGGTATCTTGGGACATCTTTTTATTTTTTTATTTAAGAAATTTATAAAGCTGCCCACGTTATGCAATATGATCTCGGGCAGCTCACAAACAATGAAATAAAATAAAAACAATAAAAGCCAAAACGTCCATACCGCCAACTGTCAGCCCCCCCCCCCCCATTTTCTGGACTACAGCCTCCCCAATGCTTTGAGAAAAACCAGATGTTGATGTAGCCTTTTGGAAGGCTAGAAGAATAGGAACACACACATATCAGGGAAGGGTGTTCTTATCTATATACCATTGACAGGAGTACAGTTAGTTTTCAGAGTATTTTCCTTGCATTCAGAAATAAAATGGTACTATTGCTACATCTTCCGAAGTTCTGTCAAAATTTATGGTGATCTTCACTTTTGGTGAGCAACAAAACTTTAATAATTCATTTTGAAATAATGAACTAAGTAGTAACGAACTAAGAACAAGAAATTCAGAACACACACACACACACACAAACTGTTCTGTCTAAACTGCATTGATACAGATGCGTTATAAACACATTTACGACTACTGCAGCGCCCATGATCATATGATCACCCATTTATGTGCTTCAGGTTTCATGATCACATGATCACCATCAATATGCTTCACAACTGGCTTGTGACAAGCAGAACTCATAGAGAAGGCCAAAGTAAAATCTTAAGTTGCGGACATAAGATGTTTTGCTTATCGACTGCAGTACTTCATTTAACAATCGAAGGGAAAGTGAGGTTATAATAGCAATAGCACTTAGACTTATATACAGCTTCACAGTGCTTTACAACCTTCTCTAAGCAGTTTACAGAGTCAGCCTATTGCCCACAACAATCTGAGTCCTCATTTTACCCACCTCGGAAGGATGGAAGGCTGAGTCAACCTTGAGGCATTCAGAATCAAACTCCTGGATTGAGCAATGAGTTAGCCTGCAGTACTGCATTCTAACCACTGCGCCACCATGGCTCTTTCGATCACAATCATAAGTTGCTAGTCCCAATTGTGGTTGCTAAAAAAAGGACTAACTGTACAAAAACCTCTTAACAATTTTTCTCCTAAATATGGGACAAGGATTATCTGAATCTTTGCAATCTAGATATGGTAGGCCTATTATAGAGTCTTTTCTAAGAGACAACACCAGGATTTTATTTTGGATACAATTCTAGGAGGCAATAATCAGGGAGGATTGAAATACTTCAGGCTGTATTTAGCACACATAATTATGTAAGTTGTTTACTTGTTTATCTAACATGAGGCATAGCTGAAATTTCTCAAGTATGGATGGTGTTATTACTATATACTGTATAATTTGTGAAGTTAAATATACTGTCAAAAATCAACCAAATAATGAAGCAACACATTGAAAACAACATTTATATCAAAATCCTTCAGATGGGTCAGAGGTGAAAATTAAATAAGGAATCAGGAAATTACTTGGACCCTAATAGAGGTGGCATGTGAATCTTACCAGGATGAAACAAACCATGGAATTTTACAGAAATCCCCACTTGAGCTGAATAAACACCCAGCAAATTAGAGAAACAGGGGTTGCATTCTTTGCTGAATGGGGCGGGCTGATGTAATGGAATGAAGATGGTTCCATAAGTAGCCTGGCCCAATGCCATGTACGGCTTTAACCAACACCCTGAAATGAACCTGGAAGCAAATTGGCATTCAAATGCATCTCATGGAGCAAAGGGTGCCCAAAATTGCCTATGCAACCTATAATCTAATCCGCACAGATTCTACGTAGGACAGACATTGTACAAAAGAATTAATAGACACATGTATGTGTAAAGCAAGAAAGGTATACTGTGAACCTTGTCAGTTAAAGAGTTGCAACTGGCTGGATTCAGAAGAAGAGCTACCTCTACTACTGCCCCCGCCTTGTAGAATATTCCCCCCCCCCCCATGAAATGTGAAGGGTCCCCTCATGCCTGGCCTTCTGGAAAGGAGTGAAAACATAGCTTTGCAACTTCTTATGGGGAACTCAAAGGAGTACACACCAATGGGATTGATTAGTGCCCTGAAAACCCCCCCTTCACCTTTTAATTAATTGTTTAAATCACTCTTACCTATTTTTAGAATTTTTAAAGTTTATATAATATTTTTATGTTTAATATTTTATTGTCCTGCACCACCCAGAGTCCCTCTATGAGCGATGAGCAGTTCCAAAATGTAACAAACAAATAAATAAAATCCTGATGGGTATTGCTGGATGATGATCTAAATCAGTGATGGCGAACCTTTTCGCCACTTCGTGTGCGCTTCTTGCATGGGCGCTTTCTTATCTGGGCTGCGACCATGAAGGGAAACTGGCCAGGGGACATGCGTGCACCGGAAAATGTACTTCTGGTTTCCGGCACATGTGCAATGGTCAGCAAGTCTTCCTCACGCACAAAGGCCAGCTGATCATTGCGTGCACATGCACGCCAGAAACCCAGAAGAGGAATGGGCAATGCCAGGCGACATGGCTCCATAGGTTCGCCATCACAGATCTAAGCCATATTAAGAAGAATATGACATAAAGTGTGTGTGCATATACAGTACATCAAAATACATACCAGGCTTTTGGGAAATGGCAATATCATATATATTTTTTTCGATATTTGCATTTTGATCTTTTCATTGCCAATAAGGTATCGAAGGTTACACATTCCTTATCTCAATCGCACATTAGAATTAGAAGATAGATACAATTGAGACACCTTGCAAGACAGGTGATGACAGTGTAAGTGACCAAGCGGCTACCCCCAAAAGCAAGAAGCAGGAACATAATGTTAACATCCAAAGGTTCTATTCTTATCTCTCTGTACATATTTGGATCCAGATATTATTGCAGTATATGTCATACTTGAATTTTCTGATTCAGGAAATAAGTTACAAATAAATACTCTGATCCTCCTATTCGCAGTCTCTGTAATTCAAATATACATAGTGGTAGAAATGTCCAAAAGGTTTTGTGCAAGGAACAGCCAGCTTTGGGTACTCACTGCATGGATTAAAACACAGTTTGAACTATGATATGTCCAGAGGTTTAGCCAAACTTCCAAGCCATAATGTATCTGCTCTCCTAATAATGGATGTCACATGAAGGTAGGCAGCTGGATTCATAGTGATACTCAATATGTTACCAAAGTGCTACTGATAGAATATCTTGGCTAACTTTTAACACAGCTGTTAAAGGTTCAAACCTTTTAGGAAGCATTTAATTAAATTGCTGGAGGTGGGAGATGGGATGCAATATCTCATCCATTAGAAGGTGATAAACCATTAAGGACGAGAAGTCAAATATTTCCCAACAGTAGAAAGCAAATAGTATATGAAACAGTAGATGTGGTCAGTTGGTTTTGGTTGCAAATATTTCAAATACCTATCATTTTCAACAATAGGTTTTGCTCACTACAGCATTGTTTCTATTTTGCAGTTATAAGTCTCTCCTGGGCTTGAATGCAAGGAGGACCACATAAGAATGTTCCACAGTTAAGACTGAATAATGAGGGATCATATTTGCCCTCATAAAGATCCAGATCTAAGAATCCTGTGAGAGGTATATATTATTTTGACAGATGGCAGGGAGCAAACCAAGGCTGACATGGACACCAGGAGACTATCTGTATAGAATTAGACTTGTTTATGGTTGGTTTTGACAGGATTTCACCAAGCAGAAAGATGGTGGCAACAGACTGAGAAATGGAGTCCTCCAGGCAAAAGAAACACATGGCTTCACTGCACTAGGAACAGTTCTTGATACAAATAGTCCAATTTTGTGGCGCCATCATGCCTGATAAAATTAACATGGACTCAGAAATTCTAGATACACCCTTCATTGAATGACATGGCATTCCCTGCAGAGCCAGTTCTAGAGACTCATATGGAGGTAGACTAGGACTGTTCAAAGTAGGGTGAGATTCCACTGAAATGACTGGAAGGAATCAAAGTTACAATGATAAAACATTTTTCACTTCCTCAACCCAGCCTCGCTTTTTAATCATTTTATATATGTGTATTTAGAATACCCAGCCCAGAGTATTAAGGTTACATTCGAAGATAGGCTATAAGGTTTCTTTGGCTATTGTGCATTGCAAGGTTCAAAACTGAACAGTCTTAATGCTTTTTCCCAGAGAATTCACAAATGGGACGACTACTTGTACTCTCATGTTTAGGGAAGTGCTTGGTGGTGAAGACATGACTTAACTACATGTCTTTTTTCCAAGTTAGGATTTGTTACTATTTATTTATTTTATATGAGATACACTAGATACACCAATAAAGGTAGATGTTTATTTCCATACTTTGGTTACTTTAAAAATGCAGCTTTTACAGTTATATAATCTGTAGCTCACTTATGGAAAATGAATAAATGAATGACACTATGAGTCTACTTAAAATATATAAAGGAGTCAAAGATTAAAGAGAAAGATTCCAAATATGTAACTGCTGTGGTATTTGGGGGGGGGGGGGGAGCCTTAAGAAATTAAAAGAATCTAATTAGAGTTTAATACAATGCTGGACTAAATTCTTGGTAAGGAGTTAAGGTCAAAGATGTAATTGTGGTTTTAAATTATTTTCCAAAATTATAGAATTTATTTATGAAGATTTGTGGTTAGATTGGGTTTATATAGAATTTTAATTAATTTGTTTTCCAATGATGAAAATGGAGAGTGACAAATACAAAATGTAGCTCTAGAAAGTTCTGAATAACATACGCAAAGATTGTACATGTATGTCATAAAGAGATAAGTGTATTGAGATAAGCTGCAACAAGAAGAAGCATTTAAATATTCTGATACTTGCTTCAGGACTTAATACTTTACCCTTTATGAATGCACATTCCCAAACCTCAACATTTGCTTTCTTTATATGTAATCTAAGTTACTAGATTTCAACATAATATTTGCAGAATTATCTAGCATGCATGGTTTTGGCTGAAAGAAATAGCACTGATGCTAAGAGTTAACACAGAGAGGGACTCCTCCGGGTGCCGTCCACTAGGCTGTGCCAACGGGCGACGCCCAGGGGAAGGGCCTTCTCTGTGATGGGCCCGACCCTCTGGAATGACCTTCCCCCTGATATTAGAACAACCACGGACCTCCGCTCCTTCTGTAAGAAGCTCAAAACCCACCTGTTTAATCTAGCCGGCGTGGCCTAATTCCAGCTCTCCCACCTCAGTCTGTATTTTTAAATTTCACGGGTTGGTCTTAGGCTAAGTTTTTAATTTTTATAAATTTGTACAGGGGTTTAAAGTTTAATCCGATTTTAATTATATTTATTATTATTTGTATGGTTTTTAATCTGGTACCTGTACACCGCCCCGAGTCCCTTCGGGGAGAGGGGGCGGTCTAGAAATCAAATAAAATAAATAAATAAAAATAAATTAATTAAGAACATTGTGAAGAAAGGTGTGCAATATCAGAAGAAAAAAAGATGAACACATTCTTACCTAAATCTACCATGAGGAGACGTGTAAGAGCAGTATAGAAGGTTGTTCTGCATCTAAGATCGGTCAAACCATAATTATCATTGACACCCAAGAATGGAAAGTGTTTACTCTGGTAAAGAACAGATAACAAAACAAATTTATTCAGGATTTAAAATTAACAATTTTAAATAATATTAAAACAAACTAAAAAGGCCTACCGTATGATTTTGTAGCATGAACTTCACAGCATCTATTTTCACAAGCTTTTTTAAAAGGATATAAGTATTTCTTGTTAAGGAAGATAACACAGTCCAATTAATTTGTTAACACCACACACATATTTAAAATTCTGACTGACAAGGCAAGAACAAACAAGAGTTAACAACAAATGGACATACGTATTGTGTATATAATTGTATATAGATGAGCGCACATGTATGAATAAAATCTTTTTTTTTAAGGAAATCAGTGGACAATGTATAACATTGGGGAAACGGGATAGAGGTAATCTTCCATGGCCTTTGGAAATTAAAAAGCAAATATACATTCATCTGGAGAAGGCAAATCCATTTCTAGATTGTTCAAAAACACAAACCATTTGAGCTTTCCTATAGTCACCAAGAATCAAACTCAATTTGAAGGTGCTTTTATCAATTTTTCCACAGTTGGCATCAATACTGGGAAATAGTTCAAAATCATCACTTATTATCCATACTAATAAACATTAACAATCTTAAAAATTGAAAATCTTACTTTGTAGAATTATTTTTGGACAATGTAATTTGTCCAAGCACTCATCAAATTTGCAAATGAGATCAAGTGGTGGGAGGAGGGGGGAACACTTTAGAAGAAAGACTGAAGATTCAGAAGAACCTTGACAGACTTGAACATTGGGTCTTATCCAATAAGATGCAGTTCAGTGGTAAGAAATCAGGTTTTTCACTTATGCAGGGAAAACCAAATAGAGATACAAAATAGGCAGTACTTGGCTCAAAAGTATACTTGTAAAAGGAAACTACGTGCCCTGGTGTAGCAAAACTTAAGTATGAGCCAGAAGTATGCTGCAGCTGCCAAAAAAGCCTAGGTGGCATCAATAAAGGGATAGCATCAAGATCACGATAGTACTTCTCTAGACTGCACTACTAAAACCACACTTGGAATATTGTGTCCAGTCTGGTCACCGCAATACAAAAAAAGATGCTGAGCCCCTAGAAAGAAGACAGAGAAGAGCAACAAAGATGATAAGAAGTCTGGAGGCTAAACCATATGATGAACATCTAAGGGAACTAATAACTCTAGTCTAATGAAGAGAAGCATTAAGGGTGACATGATAGCCGTCTTCCAATACTTGAATGAATGTCATGTTGAAGAGGAGACTGATTTATTCTCCAAAGCACCTGAAGACAGGCAAGAAGCAATGGATGGAAGCTAGTCAGAGGGAGATCCAATCTCCTTAAGAGAAATGTCCTTACAGTGAGAACAATTAGTCAATGGAACAGCTTTCCACTCAGAATTGTGACCGCTCCATTCTGGATGCTTTCAAGAAAAGATTGGACAAATATTTGTTTGGGATGGACTAAACACTATTGTCTTGGGAAGGTTGGACTAGAAGACCACCAAGATCCCTTCCAGCCCTATGATTCTATGAATGAAGATTCTTAGAATCTTCATTTTAAAAAAAAGCAGTGAGATGAAAGAGAGAGGTTTACAAGTAGTTCAGCCATTGAATTATTCCTGTCCTATTCTCCTTAAAACAGAGCTTTCTCACTTTTTTTTTGAACAAGAAGGGAGGCATTTTTTTTTACTGATAACAGAGGAGTTTGTAGGTAGGCTCATAACACTGAGTCCTGAATTGTCATCAATCTGTGAACCAACTATTACAGTATCCAGGATGTAGGAACAGAACAGAAATTGTAGCACTAAATTGATCTTTACTGAAAAAAATTATTGGCAATCTGGAAATTATTTAAATTAAAATTAAAATGTGAAAATACTTATATTTCCTTATATCTCAAGTATACATCCACATATTTGTGGTTTCACCTGCAGCTTATCTGTCCTTAAGTTTGGAAATTTACTTTTAATACTATTTACATAATGGCAATAATTCTTGTTCTAAGCATGTAGCTTGTTTAAACAAAAGGGACTGATTAGATTTCATGATCATAAACTCATGATAATTATCAACATCACTTAAAATCAATACTGGAAAATGGCCATAATTTTTATCTTTATTACATCAATGTAAAGAATTACCAACCTTCTAGAGCTGGAAGCTCCTAAATAGGTTGCAAATAAAACTGAGAATTCTGGGAATATTGTCTCAATCCTCCTGGGAGGTATCAGATCAGGGAAACCAGGTTCATACCACTACATGATTCATTGCTCAATAACCCAAATTTTAAGTAAGCTGTCTTCTTTTTTTGTAATGGATAAGATTTTTAAAATGTTCATTTTATTTTATTTTATTTTTCCAATTATTAAATATTAATGCATATATTACCAACCCAAACCAAACATTTGAGGTTGAGGACTTTACCTTTCTTAAATCTAAAGAAAAGTTTCACTCAATGTAAACATGAGGAAGTAGAAACCCCAAAATGTAAAAGAGTCATTTGCATGCAGTAACTTCACAAAAACAAACAAAAGCAGCACACACAACACACACACGTATACAGGCCCAGTTACAGGAAACATTATGATAAAGTTAATTATTAGAAACAAAAGAGAATACATGAAAGCAGCACCACTGCACCAACATAAAAGAAACACTAACACATTCCATTATGTAAATGAATTCAAAGCTATTCCATGACTGATCAAGCTAGAAGGGACGTAATGATTTATAATTCAAATAACCGAGCCTTAAAATCAAATTGGGCTAATATATCTCTAAATATGCAAGCTTGGGAAAAGTGTTAAAATAATATAAAAGAAGACAGCAACACAAATCATTTGTTGCCTCTTGTTGCTTAAAATTTCTCCCCTTTCCTCTCTTTTATCCTTTCTAAAATTATTTTTAAAGTGTAACATACACCCCATGGCAATAAATAATCCTTATGCGTACTAAAGGCAGCAATTTCAAGAAACACATGGCAATTGTTACTGAAAGGACATTATATACATATGAATGAATTAAACAATGAGGAGGCATTTAAAAATAAACTAATTATTTTCTTAGCCTCTTAAATTAATCACAATTTAATGTACTCTGTGTTTTGGAAATGAGTCAATGGAATGTGATGTCCCAAAAAATTCCAGTGCTTCTCACAAAATTTTAGATACCAAATGGGAGCTTAATCTTCAACCTACCACACTGGCATAATCCCCATCAGAATGAGGCATGTTTGTGTTAAGTGAGCACTACAGCCAGAGTTGTTCTGACAAACTAATGCAATGTTATAAAGGTCACAGTTTGCAATACCAGAAGTATTTATAAACACTTCATATGTAAGAAATAAAAAGTACTTTAGTATTATTCTTTAAAAGCTGAGCCAATAAATTTTTAAGAGAAAAAAAGTATGTACTGGTAAAAAGCCAAAATGACCAGCAAAATTGGGTTGTTCATCATTTTCCAGCAAAAAGGAAAAGCAACCTCGACAGGTGTAATTTATCATTTTTCTGATTTAATACCAAAGAAATATATTAAAATAATAAAAAGAATCCTGAAATCCTCAAAATTTGTTGTGATAAATAGCCCTCCCTGCCTTTATTACATTATGTCTACTAACAGAAATATTGCATGGTGGATTTTGCCAGACAAGGACGATTATTTTCCAATAAAAAGTTGCATATTAAATTCTAGCACAAAAGTGGGTGTCTTAATACTTCTGAATTCTTTTCTCATTTGCCAAGAAATACAATTTTAAACTTAACTAATACTAACACACAAGAATAAAATGAAACAACAGTTAGGTTAGCTTTACCGTGCTGCATCCACTTAAAACAGGTAGAAGATAAAAATTATGTGATTTTGGGTGATTTATTAGTTGGCAACATTTTATTTATTCAAAATAGTGTTCGTTTCATGCGGCCAATTAAGGAAATAATTTGCAAAGCTAATCTGATTTGTATATAACCTAAGAACTTTTTATACTGCTTATTAAATCAAATAACTGAGTAAAATTATCTGTCACCTAAAAGGGTTATGAAAGAAAGAACAAAAATACTATAGCAATGAATAATCTTAATAGTAATAATAATAATATAACAACGTATTGCAAGGGGCTGAAATTGAAGAATGGTTAACATCTCGCAAAACCTACTTGACAATGAAAGATCCAACAAATCCAACACTAGGCAATTAGAGGGCACTTACCAAAAACTTTAAAATTGATGGCTCTTATTCAGGGATGTCCAACTCATGGTCCATGGGCCATATGAGGCCAAGCACTAACAATGCCACCACACAAGATTGTAAATGTTTAACATTAATTATGTTATTTATACACAGTACATTAACTGTATTATTTTATATGAGGCCAAAGACACTCAATGTGGCCCAGGAAAGCCAAAAGGTTGGATACCCATAATCTAATTGAAAAGAAGCTCTTTCTAACTGAGCAAAAAGGAAACCACCTAAACAGCAGAGGAACAAAAGATCAGTTCTTAACTGACAAGATGATTGTGTAAAATTGTAAGAGAAGGACGACAAGTTGAATGTAGCACGGATACCGAACAAGTCAGGCTGTGCTATGAAACATCAAAAACATCTGGCAGGCTAGCCCACCTCCTTTACATGGAGCATCTGAAGGCATTTGAGTCCCTGCCACATGATTGGATAATCAAGTGCCTAGAAATTAGAGGAGTCGGTCAAAAGTTTTGTGTGAAGATCAACAGCACAACGGAAGACATTGGTCAATTGTGATAGATTGGAAGAAATTAACATTAAGATAGGAATCTTTCAAGGAGACTCACAACCATTTGTCACTGCATTGATTCCTATGTCAAAAATACTTGAACAAGTCAGGCCATGGTTATGAAACATCAAAAATATCTGCAAGGCTAGCCCATTTCCTTTACATGGAGCTTTGGAAGCAGTGTGGAAAAACAGCATCTGAAATGGAATTCCTGCTAAGTACTTTTTATATACAGCCAAGATATTGCAATGGAGTTAGGGATGGACAAATATGCTACACTTACTATCAATGGGTAAAATACTGAAAACTGAAGGAGTTAAGGGATCTATAAATGGACATTTGTGCTCTGGAAGTGTACATGCTCTGGATCTGGAGGTATGAGTCCTCCATAGAGAATGTTGTCCATTCTGAAAAAAGAAATCTAATAGATAACAAGGGCACAGCAGACATATCAGCCAAAGCTTATCAAAGAATCTTTTGGTCATAAGTGCTACTTGCTCTTCCACAACAAGCCTTGAGTCCCAGATGTCCACCAAAATTATGTGGATTTACTCTTTTGGGGAAGTGCCACCCCATGAAGAATGAAAATTGGTATTGTCTTAAGAGTCAGCAGGCTTTTGTATTAATAAATCTGAGCCAGTTTCTTTGCATCTAGGCCAGTGATGGTGAACATATGGCACGCGTGCCACAGGTGGCACGCGGAGCCATTTGTCAGGGCACGCGAGGCGCTGCCCTGTCAGCTGGCCAGCGCGCATGTGCATGCTGGCCAGCTGAGTTCACCTTTTTTAAAGCCATTTTTTGCCCTCCCCAGGCTCTAGAGGCTTTATAGGAGCCTGGGGAGGGCGAAAACAGCCTCCCCCGCCCCCCCGGAAGACCTCCGGAGGCGTCAGGGAAGCCTCCAGACAGTCCCTGAAGCCTTCGGAGCGCTCAAAACAATCCTCCGAGCACACCGGAAGTGACTTCCGGTTTGGTTGGAGGGTCATTTTGAGCACTCCGAAGGCTTCAGGGATCGTCCAGAGGCTTCCCTGAAGCCTTCGGAATGCTTAAAACGACCCTCCCAGCAAACCGGAAGTCACTTCCGGTTTGCTCGGAGGATCATTTTGAGCATTCCGA
The DNA here is from genome assembly GCF_964273705.1 of Natrix helvetica. Classification (NCBI taxonomy): domain Eukaryota; kingdom Metazoa; phylum Chordata; class Lepidosauria; order Squamata; family Natricidae; genus Natrix; species Natrix helvetica. The sequence goes on along the minus strand of NC_138552.1, from coordinate 137,161,411 downwards.
AGGCTTCAGAGACTGTCCGGAGGCTTCGCTGACGCCTCCGGAGGGCGTCCGGGAGGGTGGGGGAGGCTGTTTTCTCCCTCCCCAGGCTCCTATAAAGCCTCTGGAGCCTGGGGAGGGCGAAAAAAGCATGTAAAAATGGGAGGAGGAGCACCTGTAGTGCGTGCATGCGCACTGGGGTCGCGCATTGCATTATGGGTGTGGCACGCACGCACACGACCCCCCTGCGCTCCCCCCACTTATGGCACGCGAGCCAAAAAAGGTTCGCCATCGCTGATCTAGGCTCTAAAGATCCAAAATTATTACCCTACTATCATATCCTCTCCACTCAACCTCCAACCTGGAATGAATAATGGAGGGTCACCAATTACACTCACTAGGTTTTTCATTCCATCTTTCTCTAGTAAAGGACCTGGTCAATATTAACAGTGCAGCTTGGCAAATGCAATAAGGACAGAGAAGGAGCTCCACTTCATCATCTATATCACTGCAAGTCTCAAATTTGACCTTGTGTCCCGTTAGATCTGCTTCTTGTCTTCCACCCATCATCCCTATATATTTATATAAAGCCATGTTTTAGCTATCATATTGTTAGTGCTATATAATTTTGTGCTATGCATTACAGGTAGTCCTCAACGTATGACCACAATTGAGTCCAAAATTTCTGTTGTTAAGTGAGACATTTGTTAAGTAAATTTTGCTCCATTTTTTGACCTTTTTGTCTCTGTTTTTAAGTGGATCACTGCAGCTGGTTAGTTAGTAACCCGCTTGTTAAGTGAATCTGGCTTCCCCCCCGACTTTGCTTGTCAGGAGGTCGCAAAAGATGACCATATGACCCCAGGACACAGCAACAGTCTTAAATATGAACTGGTTGCAAAGCATCTGAATATTGATCACATGATTATAGGGATGATGAAAAGTTGAAACTGTGAAAAACTGTCTGTCAGGTTTTTCAATGCCGTTGTAACTTTGAACACACACTAAATGAACTGTTGTAAGTCAAGGACTACCTGTCGTTTAATTGACATGTATGAATGATGTGATAAGTAAGATTTACTAAAAGATTCAGAAGGGCATGCTTTGGAAGTGTTCACCTTATGTAAAATGAGGAATGAAGAGATGGTTTGCAAACAAAAGGTAATTCCCATATGAACGGGTATAATTGCACTCCAATGGAAAAATACCAAAAGGTGTGGATACCATTGGAAGTTATAAAAGAGGATAGAAAGTGTAATACCTTGTTAAGTGTCCCAGCTCTACTGAATCTGTCTGACTAGGGTTGGTATGTATGAATACATATGGCAAAAGTGAGCAGGTTTTTTTTCAGACAAAGTATATTGAAAGTTATAAAATTGTATTTGCTTCAACATGTTCTGAGTATCCTACCCAAGTAGCATAGATGTTAAAAATAATTCCTCTTTATGACTTACACATGATAATGTAGGCCCACAAGTGAAGTATGGTGTCTGAAAGCCTCAATGTATCTCCAGAAACTGCTAACATTTAAACTAATTTGTAGTGTAAAATGACCTTATTAATTACATAAAAGTTTAAAAACTGCCCTGGCACTAAGAATAATCTTTAGTATGCCCCATGTATGTGGATGTCCACAACTCCCTGAAAGAAAGAAAAATCAACCCTTTCTAAAGGACATAATAAAGTGGCATACAAAAAAAGAATTAAAATTATACTGTAATAAATATTGCAATTTGCAGCAAAGGGAACAAAACACTAAACTGAAACAACAGCAGCTGAAAAAAACGATGTCTACTAAGAAGCATGGAATGAAATGTTATCTCAATAATTTAAAAGGAACTGGACAGAATAAAAAATATTAAAAGCTTTGTGAAACAGAGTGCTTTGGATTCCATTCTACAGTGCTAATGCTCAACCTGGGTCCAGGTTCTTGAGTCCTGAGATCTGTGGAAATAATCATGTAAGGCGGAAAAGTACTGTTTATCAAGATGAAATGCTTCAGGATGAAATACCTGCAGAGTTGTCATATTAATAGCAGGGGATATTCAAAGAAAGTCATATCTTTTTGTAGAGAAAGAATGACATCAGGGAGGCTTGGAGTAATGAATATTGCCTGTGTTTCTGGGAAAGGGTACACAAATGATAGACGAAGAATCTTTTCTTTTTTCCTGCTTTCTAGGAACCTTCACGTTTGCCCAACAGTAGGAGAGCTTTTCTGAGATTGCTCCGAGCATAACAACTCAGAGAAAGGGTGTGTTTTTACTGTAGTTCTTGAGGAGTGAAGGAACTAGACTATTTATAGATTCCGAAGTGAGCTTATCTAACAGTAAATTCACATTCTGTGTGAATGAAATCTATTTCTTAGTGGATGGATCAAGAATCAGGACCCCAGTCCCACAAATCATGTCCAGGAAATGGTTACTTCCTCAGTGGCTCTGATGAAACTGAATTCCCAAGGAATGTTCATTCCACAGACCACTGATGGTGAACCTTTTCGGCACCAAGGGTCCAAACTGGAATGCACGTACATGCGCACGTCGGAGCACCAGAAACCTGAAGACCAGCTGGCTGGTGAACACATGCCTGTTTTTTGGCCCTTTTTCGGGCCATTTTTGGTCCAAAAGACAGCTTGAAAACACCCCAGAACATGGCTTGTTTCTTGGCCATTTTCCAGGCTGTTTTCCGGCGCCCGCAAAGACCAGCTGGCTGGCATGCATGCGCCAGAAACCAGAAGAGCACCTGGCAACAGCCCGTGTGCCCACAGAGAGGGCTCTGCGCGCTACCTCTTGGCACCTGTGCCATAAGTTTGCCTATTTCATTCAGGTGGAATATTAAATAGATCACATTAAGGGAATACAAGAGTTACTGCCGACTAAGGAAGTATGGCTTTTCTGTTCCAGCTCCCATCCCTTAGAACAGCAACTCCCGAAAGATACAAACGGTGCCCAGTTTCCTGGGTCTTTGAAAAGTCCTTAAAATCTAGCTTTGGTCCCAAGTCTGGGGTTAATGTATTGGGGAAGAGAGCTGTAGCGCTGCATTTTCATGACTGTTTTTAGTTCAGGCTATTTTGTTTTGTCTATGTTTTTAAATTGTTTTAAGTATTAGATTTTGTAAGCTGCACAGAGGCTGCTCGAGTGGGCGGCCATAATACATTTAAAGAAATGAATGAATGGATGATAAGTGAGAGACTAGCTTAATTCATACAGCATACTAAAGTTGAGCAACCGATAGGTTCTCATACAATTCTGAACTACTGCTCCCAGCATCCTTCACTACTGGTAATACTGAATCGAACTGCTGGGAATTGAAGCTCAGCAATATCTGGAGGGTTACAGGTTACTCACCTCTGTGATAAACACAGAACATTTTATTGGTTTTGCCTTACATGCTGTTTACATCCAGCCACTGTGGGTTATTAACTATAGTCTAATACTTAGTGTTGTCAGACTTTACCTATTAAAGCAGGAAATTAGTTTGATAGCTCATTAAAAAGTCGAAGAACTTTTTATACAAGAAAAACAATATTTTAAACAGGTTTTATGCACCAAAAAGGCTAACTAAATGACTAATGTTAAACATCTCTGTACATTAAGACTCTTTAAAATTTCAATTCAAGTTTGATTTCCCTTCTTAACTGTCTAGTTTCAAATATCATGTATAATACACAATTAAAAGGATATCCAACAGAAAGATCATTTAAAAACTGAAGTGTTCTTGAAATCACAGGCTCACATGTCCCCCAATATTTAAGGTTTGTAACACTAAAATATTAAAAAGAAAATATTTACAAAGATATATTCTAGAGAAATATACATAAAATATAAAAACTGTACACAAAATGAAGACTTTAGCAGGATAGGTGCAAGCGATTGCATACATAATAATTCTGGAAGCTGCTATACTTTCAAAAATTTGCTTCTCCTCTTCTCTTTTAATGTCAAGCTTATCATAAATAGTTTTAATTAATGCAATTATTAAATTGGAAGAAAAAGTAAAATTTAAAATTATATATAAAAGGAAAATACGAAAAATAGCAAATATTCAAATTTCAATCAAATGAAGTAACAGAACACTGTTAACCAGTGATACTGAGGAACAGACTGGGAGATAATATGGACTACATACACATGTAATCTGAAATTGAAAATTTAAAGATTAATATGTAACATTGGCATGCATTAAATTTAATATTTAAGTCATAAATTCTGGCAACAAAAACAATTGAATACAATAACAGACATAACTCACATTTTTGACATAAATGTTTCTAAAACTTGATTGTCATCAGTTATTCCCAAGACTTCAGACATTCGAGCATAAACCTGAAAGAAAAATAGAGAGTGGCATTTTAGTAACATGCTATCAATTTAAAAATATTTAGTTGTTCATTTCTACTTGGGATTTAAAGAATGATGTTCCAGACCAACAGTACTTTAGTCTCTGCTCCTAATTCTTATTCTCTAGTGTGTTACATTAGGAAATAAAACTAATGTTTCATTTCCAAGAAGCTGGTTCTAATTATAAGTAGATTGGAAAGGATCGACAATGACCATAAATATTGTGTAAATTAATTTTCTACACATGTGTAGACAAAGCAGTTCAGTGAGATCTGTTCTCTGATCAATGTGAGTAAGATCACAGTTTTAATACTATAAATTTAGGTATTCCTGAAATGGAACTATTTTTTCTTCTTGTAAAACATTAATTGCAGGCTCTCTAATTACTTGTCTCCCTTCCAGAATAACAGAGTTGGAAGGGACTTTGGAGGTTTTCTAGTCCAATCCCCTGATCAGACAGGAAACCCTACACTATTTCAGAAAAATAGTTCTCCAATCTCTTCGTAAAAACTTGCAGTGTTGGAGCATTCACAATTTCTGGAGGCAATTCATTCTAGGTTGCTTCTCTCCTTGATTAGTTTCCATCCATTGCTTATTGTTCTGTCTTCAGCTGCTTTGGTAAATAGCCTGGCCCCCTTCCATATGCTATATTCTTTCCTAAAATTGATAGGATGTGTCTATCTCTGCAAATTTAAAACATTCAACTAGTAGCCAACTTTAGTTGTAAAGTTGTGGTTTGTTTTACAATGATTACTACAATAATTATTTCAGCAATATCTTAAGAGGTATTTTTAAAACTTTGCGTACACATAATTCCCATATGAACTGGTATAATTGCACTCCAACGGAAAAATACCAAATGGTGTGGATACCATTGGAAGTTATAAAACAGGGTGGAAACTGTGATACCTCATTAAGTGTCCATGAGTGGTGGTGGTGGTTGTTTTTTGCACAAGGTGCTTTACCATTACTATATGATTTACTCTGAAAAAAACTGAATTTCCAGTGCAGATTATATTTAGACAAGATGACAATGTATTTTATCCCGTGCAATTGAGATACTTGGTAGGAATAACGATAGGTGAGAAGATCCTTGAGAAACAGGAGAAGAGGTAGAGCTTAGACAAAGATATCTCAGCGCACAGAAGGAATGGAGGTGTGAAAAGCACCCTCCTTGTTCTTTGGAAGGGAGAAATGCTTTCAGACTTGCAAGATTCTGTTACTACAACCTTACAATAAAGCTCATGTTAGTAGTCATGGATGGTACTTCTTATCTGGACTATTTTGAAGGGCTGTCAGTATGGTTAGAATTTCAACAATAAAATGCCCATGGTATAATTTTATATAATAAATAATAATTGAATCATGGCTAAAATAATAAAACAACCGATTTAAATAAAGATACAGGGTCACACTTATAACTCAATCATTTCCTGAGGGCTAACAAGGTAGGTACAAAATTATGAGTGGGCAGGGTGATTGATAGCATCAGCAGTGCCAGAGAAAAACATTCATAAGTGTCTACCTCTACTAATAAATAGGTTGAAACTGAGTTGAGAAGACAGTCCTTGGTACTCAGCTATGTAGGGCTGAAAGACCAAAACTAGTATTTTTAATTAGAAATGGAAACTAACAGGAAACTCGTGCAGGGCCCAGAGCACAGACATAAATACATTTATGTCAGCAAGTACCTACTAATAACCAGACCTCTGCCTTTTGGACTAATTGATCCTTCTATAAGGTCTTAAAAGGCAGCTCCATGAAAAACTCAACACTAGAAATTTAATACTATGAATCATGAAGATCAAATGAAAAAGTTGTCTTAAGCCAGCTATCTCTTCAACTCTATTATTCTGAAAATATCTATCACTTGTGCAGAAATTACAATTTCATTTACAGTATCAGATCTATTTGTTCTGGCATGTTCAGAACTGTAATTTCACTGCCACAGACAATTGTTCATTCAAACATTGGTTCCGTAGTGTTTTAATATACGATCCCCAGTGACAAAGAAGAAGATACCACAAGAGGCAGCATTTCACTAGTAAAATATAGTCTTTATTCTCTTTATTCTTAGTAATACCTGCTTCCATTTCACCCTTTGCAATATATGTAACTAGATACCGTATGTGCAAAACGATTTATTAATAAACCAACAACGAACATGCAAAGAACAAGTGGTCTGAGATGGTTACATACACAGAGGGAAATATGTGAAACTGGCCCAGATAAAGAAATTTGTTTTGCCCAAGATATGGATTGAAAGAGAGCTGTTTGAGCCAAAAATGATTTCAGGGTGTGGGTCAACAGTGAAAGAAAAACCAAGGGCATCAACAGGACTTCCATAGCAACAGCTGAAGGGCAAGAGAACAGAAAACATTGGGAAGGTCAGGAGGCAGATGAAGGATGAGAGAGGGCAACCCATGCCCGGACTTCTCCTAACTGATCTGTCAAATGATTCCAGGATCACAGCAGCTTTGTTTCTGCCAAATGAATACTGTTCAAGGATAGTTCAACAGAACATTAGAAAGGCTATGTATTTGTTTCAGACTTGAAATAAAAACATATACCTCTACTTGCAACTTTAAGGGAGAAAGGAAAGAAAAGACAGAGAATGAGTTATGCTATATTTTGCTCTACCACTGTTTAAAATTCAAAACAGAGTTTAAAAAACTGCTAGAAATGTCAAACAAGAGAACACTATTTTAATACAGTTATCCTTGTGGCTTCCGCTACTCCTTTTTATCATGCTTTAGCTTTGATTTCTATTATCCAATCAAGATCTGTGTCAACCCTTATCCCAAGAGATGTCCTTTGCCTGCTACAATTTGACAGTTAAACCTGAGCGCTAAACAGGATCATTACCTCTTAAACCTATTTATCTGAACCACTGAATAAGTTAATTGAAAAGCTCATTAAACAACAACAATCTGATTTGTTTTCACTGGTGTCAAACTCATTTTACACAGCAGAATGGGTAACATAGTTAAACATGTTCTGGGAAAGAGAAGCTTCTTATATTAGAATAGTTGAAAATGACCATATAAAGTATAAATTATGTGGTATTGCATAGAACTTTATTATGTTTGTTTTTCCTATAGATAATGAGTCAATTGAAGCAGGAGTGGACATTTTATGGCTATGAAAATTCTATGTCTTAAGATTCGCTAGGCTCCAGAAGCTTTCCTGAAACCTGGGGAGGGCGAAAAACAGGCCCAACAAGCCAATGGGAAGTTCAGAAATGATCAGTTTCCGGCTTCCAGAGGGCCTCCGGGGGGCTGGGGGAGGCCATTTTTTCTTTCCCCAGGCTTCAGGAAAGCTCCCCCCCATGGGGGGGAGAGTCATGCACGATGTGCAGCAGTTGTGCGCGCATGGGCAGGTGGGCATTTCATTGTGAGTGTGGGCACATGCGTTCACGCTATTGTGCAGACACACAGTTTTGGCACGCATTTACAAAAAGGTTTGCCATCACTGGCCTAATGTATCCACAATCCATACTAAACACTTTTGGCTTCATCTTGAGATAAGAAATCTGGTGCCTTTCACGTTTTAGATTATGACCTCAATAATCCATAACCATACTGATTTGATTTATAAGAACTGTAGCCTGAAAAAATCTGACGGTTAATTTCTAAGCATAATATTTAAGCACTGGCTGAAATCAAGATAATGTTCAATTATGACTTCCATTCAAATTGCAGCTCTCCTCATAAAGCAGTATGATGAGGACAAAGCAGCATCTAACTATATTATTCCCAAATTAATATCTGAAATGCCATAACGTTTTAGCAACACAGAAATGAGAACACCCTGTTTATATTGTTTCTTCATTGCAAAGAATATCTTGCTTGTCTAATGGTATTCAAAGAGTGTAGGAGACGGAAATTGAACTTCAAGTTTGAATTTAATTTTACATTGAGGAAGTATGTTATAACCATTACACAGATTAAAGTTCCACTACTATAATGTTAATATAATCCTTTGGCCCCAGATATGTTTAGCTAAAAAGCAGCAGCTAATTATGTCAATCCTTAAAATATGAAGCATATTATAAAATTGGAGATGGAGAATGAGAGTTCCTAAAGGTTGTTCGGGTATATAATGACAGTCAGAGAAATTCAATAACTGCTCTGTATGGAATGTACTCAAAAACACCACATGAAACAAATTAAACTAGAACAATGAATCCTTCACACTGTGCAAATACAAAAATACCAGAAAGCATTGGTTTTGTGTTTTGTAAGGGCTATAATAATGAATTAAGATTTGGGATAGCGAATCTTCACAAAATTACAGCAAAGTTATTACCCAGAGGCCCAGCATAAATATTTTAGATCTTACCACTTTCTGAACTTTATTCAGGCTTTGCTGGCAAAAAGGACATTGTTACAGACACCATTATTACATTATTATTATTTTGGTCAATGGATAATATAGGGGAAACAAGCTATTTCCAGCCAAGTTCAGAGAGAAGGTAAGCAGAATGGAAGGAATGAGGAAAATATGATGGTTTACTTTACATTTTACTTTGCTATTTCTTTAGGTTGTTTCTTACTTTTATATGTGAATATACCTGCTCAGGCATAAGTAGCCAGAATATAAAATGCACATATGTACTTCATGTCAATTGAAAATAAGCTAATTTGAAATTACTACTGTTCTCAGCAAGATAAAAAGTAGCAGTTACAAAAGGAAAAACTAGGACCTCTCCCCTTCCATGCAACTAAATTCACAAAGTGACCAGCAATTTATATGAGCAGTAAATTACAAATGGGTAATATTTAATTCTTCAGATTTTTTTGGACTCATACTATAACCCTGATAATTGACAATGGTGTTCAGGTCTAAACCTAATGTTAAATTGGGGATTATTTTGGAAATAAAATATACAAATAACATGCAACTAATTTTCCTGCCATAGTGGTGGGAGGAAAAGCCGTTTAAATGCAACAGCACTACAATTTTATTGACAACTATCCTGAGTATGAAGGAAGATGAAAACAGTATTTTGAAACATATAATGTAACTACTCTCAGTGCATTTTCATCCCCAACAAATCCTTGAAATCTAGTTTTATGTTTGTTTGTCCGGAATCCCAATTCAATTGTGTATGTCTAATCTTGGATGATCTCAAAATTAAGAATTAGACCAGGTCTGTCGCTATCTTCTGAGAAATGTGCCAGCAGAAGTGGGGTTTCAGCAACAACTCTGGTGACATAGCTGAAGAATGCCTGGTTAGGGAAGCTGGGTCTTATTAAGATGCCTCAACACTATGCTGGAGCACTTGCCTATCCAGCTCATTAGTGTCTACAGTAGATGACAATTTGTGAAGATCAAAGACAGGAATCTTTTTTAGCTCTATTTACAATATGAGGTATGAACTTGGAATTTTTTGTATGGAAAGCATGGAAGCATGGGTTATGAGCATTGACTTCTTCCCTCTAGTCCAGAGATGGCGAACCTATGGCACGCGTGCCACAGGTGGCACACGGAGCCATTTGTCAGGGCACGCGAGGCACTGCCCTGTCAGATGAGTTCACCCTTTTTTTAAAACCATTTTTCGCCCTCCCCAGGCTCCAGAGGCTTTATAGGAGCCTGGGGAGGGCGAAAAGAGCCTCTCCCCCACCCCGAGGCCCTCCGGAGGCTTCATGAGCTTCCTTGAAGCCTCCAGAGCGCAAAAAACCATCCCTAAGGGCAAACCGGAAGTTCGGGAATGGACTTCCGGTTTGTTCAGAGGTTTGTTTTGACTGCTCCGGAGGCTTCGGGGAAGCGTCCTGAAGGTTCCTGAAGCCTTTGGAACACTCAAAACTTCCAGTTTGCTCGGAAGGTCGTTTTGACTGCTCCGGAGGCTTCAGGGAAGCCTCCTGAAGGTCCCTGAAGCCTCCGGAGGGCTTCCGGTGGGGGGAGGCTGTTTTTGCCCTCCCCAGGCTCCTATAAAGCCTCTGAAGCCTAGGGAGGGCGAAAAAAGCATGCAAAAAATGAAGGATCGCGCCTGTAGTGTGCGCATGCGCACTGGGGGGTCGCGCATTGCATTATGAGTGTGGCACGCCAGCACACGACCCCCCTGCGCTCCCACCACTTATGGCACGTAAGCCAAAAAAGGTTCGCCATCACTGCTCTAGTCTATATCATTACCTCGCCTGGCTAATACCATTTATATATTACTTTCTTGGATATTATTATGCAATATATTACATTATTATTTTTCCCTATTCAAAAATCACATTGGAACTGACAAGAACATTATTCCTTGTTTCTGTCTCTTTCCTTCCAACAAGAATTTTAATAGACTTACCAGGGTGATCCTGATAACTGCAACAAGATAGGCTATATCAGTGATGGCGAACCTTTTTTGGCTCGCGTGCCACAAGTGGGGGGAGTGCAGGGGGGTCAAGGGTGGGCGTGCTGCACCCATAATGCAACGTGCGACCCCCCCCAGTGCGCATGCCCCATTTTTACATTTTTTTTGCCCTCCCCAGGCTCCAGGGGCTTTATAGGAGCCTGGGGAGGGCGAAAAGAGCCCCCCCCCCCCGGAGGCTTCAGGGACCGTCCCTGAAGCCTTCGGAACACTTAAAACCACCCTCCGAGCAAACCGGAAGTGACTTCCGGGTTGTTCGGAGGGTCGTTTTAAGCGTTCTGAAGGCTTCAGGGACCGTCTGAGGCTTCCCTGATGCCTTCGGAGCGCTTAAAACGACCCTCAGAGCAACCCAGAAGTCACTTCCGGTTTGCTCGGAGGGTGGTTTTAAGCGTTCCGAAGGCTTCAGGGACGGTCCCTGAAGCCTCTGGGGGGGCGGGGGAGGCTCTTTTCGCCCTCCCCAGGCTCCTATAAAGCCTCTGGAGCCTGGGGAAGGCGAAAAATAGCTTTTAAAAAGGTGAACTCAGCTGACAGGGCAGTGCCTCGCGTGCCCTGACAAATGGCTCCACGTGCCACTTGTGGCACGCGTGCCATAGGTTCGCCATCACAGGGCTATATTATATCAATTAATGCATCACTGTAACTAATGACATACTTGGGTAACCATCTTTGGCAGAGAAAGGGGATCATCTCATTTCAACTACGTTGAAGGTCATTTACAAAGGAGCTTATGTGCATGGCTGCATATGTGGATGCTGTCATTCATATGCAAAATGTCTTCAGCAGAGAGGAAAACAACCAGTTTCTAATACTTGAGGATATAAATTTCCCCTATATCCTGCAAGCACTGCTTAACAAATGTCTTATTGATTGTTGCGAAACTGATGACTTAGAAAAATTATAATTCCCTAATAGATGAGAGCACAAACCATTTGCATAGCGGAGAACTGTTCATAAATCAACAAAATGTATAAAATCTCCTGGATTGGGGCCTCCTTAAGATATATAATAGAATGCCTTTTACACATTTATATCGAAGCCTTGGGGGAAGGCAGAAAACACACCATAGTTAATATTAGCAATTTGAACACTACTCTTCGGCAGACCAGAAATAAGATAATTGTTCAACATAAGCTGGGTCTTTTGAACTACTAAAAGCACTGCCTGTAATTATAGACATCTGTCATTGCTAGCCACTCAGTAGTAATTCTGACATCAGTATACAACTATAAGACTAAACTGCCTGCAGGCATAGTAATGGAGGCCAGATACGAAAGGCGGACAATCTGCCTCATCCAAACTATCTGTCAAAGGTTCCCAAACACCAATAGCTCTCACACATTGTATCCCTATGATAATATGTTGATTTATTTCAGATCCTCTAATATTTATAGTCTGGCCATCTATTAAAATGAAAGGGGGGGAAATCCTTATGGCTAATTGAGGCAGTTAGTATGTGTATCTTCCTGAAAGATCACAGCTTGGTTTTCTGAAATTAAATATCTGTAGCCACTTTGAGCAAGTCCCACTAGAATAATAAAAGATTAATTATCTACACACCATTGGACAGGTACAGATTGTTACAGTTTATATCTTTATGTAGCTTTTACAAAGCAAGTCAGGTGTCATTGTGTCACACTTGCAACATGTAAGAAAACAATGCATTTATGTAATGCTACTTTGCTAAATGATTAATATTTTATTACTTGATATTGATATCTGAATAGGATATATTGCTGCTCTAATCATGATATCTATTTGAATTTTCAAGTAACGCTAGCAAACAATATCTCTAAACATTATTAGCTATATAACCTCAACAGCAATTGGACAGAAGAAGAAAAAAAATAGATATTTGCTTCATTAGGAATGAATATCCTTACAGTTATTGTAGTCTTTACTAACAAACCTAAATAACTCATATGAAAAAAGCAGTTCATACCAAGAAGACGCTATTAATTATTAGACAGACTGTTATCCTACAAGTGAGATGCATTTTAAAAACCTCCTTTAAAATACAATTGCTAAATGCCTTACAGTGCTGTAACATGAGACAGGTTCAAATCTTATTACTTCACCAAATTAAAACCTAAGTTTTAATACTGTTCAAGTCGAACAATGATTCCACACTTTATTGCTTTTGAAATCCCTTGATGATCATAGGAAAAAATGCCCTCGAGAAAAAAAGACTCTGTTTTCGATAAACAGAAAATACAGTTTGCACTCTTAGCCTCTTTGTCATCACAAAAAAAGGATTTAATGCCAATTCTTAAAAAAAAGACTTTTTTTCACAAAATGTGCACCTTGTGTGCCATTTGTAAAATCAGTTCACTTTCTTTTATTTATTACTGCAGTGCGGCAAAGCAATAAAGTAGCTACCGATAGCTAATAAATTACATGCCTTTTAAAACAATTCTCCAGCTGCAAAAACGTGTAACTACAAAGGTTTACATTTACATGGTACATCATATGAAATGTCTATATTTATGTCTTATTAACCAGTTTACTAAAATCTGACCTTTTATCTAAGAGCTGAAGGCAGCTCTGAGCTATACCTAAAATTATACATATACCCTTATTCAGTAACACGTTCATCCTGGTCAGTATATAAACAATTACACAAGGAATACAAAATTTGTTATCTAAAATAAATAATGTATTCACTAGCACACGATAGCCTTGAAGAAAACATTCCTTTAATTCATACTGTGCTTAAGAAGCATGTTTTCTCTGTACTTGCCAAAGATAAATTATAGTCACATATTCTACTAAAAAGGAAATAATAATACAGAAATAAGAATTTCCAATATATTTTTAAGAAAATCTATTTATATATGCAATTTCAAGAATTATAAATGTCCAAGAAAGTCCCCATGACTCATTGAGATACCAAAAGATTGTTTAATTTAGCAATATAGTAAAAAAAAAGAGGAATCTATACTCACTATCTTTTATCCTTAATCATTGTCCTATTATAGAATCTCAGAAATATTATCACTCAATTATACATGGAACATATACTTAATGATTTTAGATTTTCTTGATATCAATATATATAAATACAATTTTCCTTATTATTTTTATGACTATTTTCTTTAAACATAGAATTCTACAACCTTAACAAAATATTAAGAACAAACTATATATTTATATTATGTTCAATAATTACAAAAAATGGATGAAATGCAGCAAATTAAAGCACATTCTTTTCAAAGATCTTTTTTTTTAAAAACCCGCACTTCAACAAAATGCAAAATACTTCTAACTTGCCTCTCCCAAATGAATAATAATATATTTGGGGTGGGGGCTGACTAACTTAACAATACATTGCCTTTAAATCTCTTTCAGCAAGACTGGACTATGGTGAGACCTGTAAATGCATCTTCCTAACTGCTTTGTTATCCCTTACCATAATTTTAAAATTTTCAGAAAAAAATATTATTGCTAAAATCAGAAAGAGAAAACTATTTCACAACAGGTTTCAATAGAAAGTAATGTATGTTTGTCTCATACATAATGAAAGATGGGAGGCAAAGTATAGTTACAGAAACATACAAATGATAAAGCATAAGAACAGTTCAGAATGAAAGAAGAAACAAACATTACATAGGTAATAAAAATGCAACTCAACAGTTCGAACTGGCAATAAGAAAATAAAACTAGAAACAAAAGGGGTGTTACATTTGCTTTCTGTTGAAAAGCTATTTCAGCCCCATCATGAATTACTTTTAAAAGTATCTGCAGGTTTTTATTTTTGTTTTAGCTTAGAACATGGAAGAAAGGCTACTTGTTCAAAATGGAGGAAAAGATAATATAGTTCTTTGCATGAACTTAGGTAGCTTGGTATACATCTTGAACTGTATCAGTGGTGGGTTGCAGACGGTATGCCCCGGTACGGGCATACCGGAGCCAGCCCGGAGCACCAGATACCGTTCCGGTACGGTGCTCCGGAGGGCCTACCCGCCCACCCGAGCTCCTTACCGGAGTTTAAAGGCTTCTGCGCTTCCACGCAGGCGCATGGCACGTACAGCACCTGCGCGACACTCCGCGGAGCAACTGGAGCGTCACAGAGATGCTTGAATGCATACACTCGCTGGGCACATTCATGAGGACACCGCCGGCCCCGTTCCAACCGGTACTGATTGGAACGGTATTTGCAACCCACCACTGAACTGTATGCGTTAGAGAAGAAGGACTCTCACCAAACGTTTAGTTGTGGAAGATAGCAAGTAGATACTATGTAGGTATAGATCCAATACATGTGAAAAAGAGCATCCTTCATGAAAAAAAAATCTTTTTAGGACCTATCTTTAAAAACAATTGATGCCCTTTCTAATTGCACATCGGGGGCTATCAGCTCAGCCTACTTAAGATGTACCATTTCCCAGAGGAATCATAAAGCCAGCATTAATACTGATTAGCTGATTAACTTTAACCTCTAAATACAGAATTCAAAAAAATCTTTCACAATTGGACAGACTAACCACGGAAAAATACTGGAAAAGATCTGTGGTGCCTCTGTTACTTTTCACTCAGTTACTTCTGCCAATTATTCAAAAAAAAATCAATCCCCATGTTATTCTCCACAATCTTCTGTTGTTTTCCTTTCCCCACTCTACTACAGGCTATTTTTTTAATAATTTCTGAACAATTCTCAAGAGTGAATTAACAGCACTGTTGCCTCAGTTTGGATCAGTGCACTTTATATGGTGATGACTGATAGTATAGAATATTGCTCTTCTTTCCATTACACTGATATCTACTCTTTTATTACTGTCATCGTGTCTCCCACTTCCCCAATGAAACTGAAAAGGGGAAAGAAAGGAAACACTGTTGATTCCTTAGTATAGCCGCTAACATCAAGGATGGTGCATGTACAGTGACCTTAAAACAGCAGTAATGATGTTAGACACGAAATCTTTGAACAAGATATAAAACTGAATTGACTTTTGGCAGTGATGAAGCTAGGGCTGGACTCCAGGGTCAACATCTAGAATTCCATATGTAGAGAGGAACAGCTGACAGAAACAGTAGCAAATGCATCGACATGCTCAGGCCAATAGAACTGATCCTTCTTACCTCAAAAGTCCTTTAAAGAAAGTCTATAACAAGAGTAGGCAGGCATTTGGTTATATTTTTACAAAATATAGTGCTACAAAGTTTTTTATTATGTATTTCATCACTAAAATTACACACACACACACACACACACACACACACACACACACACTTTTCTCTTTTCCCACAAAAGAAATAATTTTCTGTAGTCTAAAACAGATGCAAACTATAGACTTTGATATGTTATAAACATGTATTCTGCCAAATAAATAATATTCTATTTGTCAGCATATTTATTTGTGAAGGGCAAATATGCTTTTCAGCAAGAGCTCTTTCTTCAAAGTGAGAAAACTTTCAGTGAACTTCACAAATTATTACAGTTAAGAGGCAATTTTGGAACTACACCTGGAAAAGGGAAACTAAATTTACAGAACATGCTAGGGATAGTTAAACATGAATATAACCTTGATATAGTTATTGGTTGGTAGATTGGTAGGTCTGGAGCAATTCTCTAGTCTTTTGAGGAATTAAATCTAGAAGATCTGGAGAATCAAATTAAAAGAGGGCTGGAGAAAATGATCATTAGCAACGCAGCCAAGGCAGGGAAACAAATTTCCAGCAGCCTACAAATGCTTTTTGAAAGGTATGAACGAAATTATCATGGGATCATTTAGGATTAAGGAGTTCTTAGATTCAACTTTGGTAAGTCACACTTAAGACTTGAGCAAATTCAAAAATCTGTAATACATTTAATGAGAATAGGGCCACAGGTATGATGGAGCTACCAAACTGAACCCTCCTACAGCCCAGGAAAAAGAAAATATTTTCATTTTAACATCAAGATTCTATTCAGTGACTTGTTAACTTGAAATGTTGAAAGTCGTTAACTTATCTTGAATCCACTCTATTAATCATACATGTAGCTTTCACCTCTCTATATCTAATTCCATATGAAACACCTATAATTAAAGGCTACTTAAGATCTTCAACATATTTTTAATAATAGAATCCCCAAAATTGTTACTAATAAATAAATAGACATTCAGGAACATGGCTTGGAATGAAGATTCAGAGAGACATCATGGTTTAAATTTGGGAACATAATGATTAAATTATCCTATTACAGACCAGTAATTCTACAAAAGGAAGGCCAAATATCCATGAAGAATTCTTCTACCATAGGCAAATTGTAACGAATAAAGTAGCAGTAAGGAGCTTCAGCAAATAGTGATGGAAGACTCCTTAATTATCTTTCTTATATAAGTCAATTTCCAATTGAAGTTGGAAATTAGCCCAATTTATTAGCTATGAAGTACATGAGTAAAATTCTCAAGTCTCATCTGATATAGATGCAAATTAACTTCCATCTTAAAAACAGCTCATGGTCCCAGAAATCCAAATTTTGTATAGAAATCAAAGGGAATGTTATTATTAACTCATAATGCTGCTGTTTCACACTGAAAGAACAGGTACCCCAAAAGACTGGTAATCTGTTAGTTCTGCCTGATTTAGGGTTAAAATGAGGGCTCCTTGGTGATTTTCTGAGCTTGGTTGTTGTTGTTTTTTGCAGATGGAACGTTGATCTTACCTGAAGGGTCGTTCTTTGCGGGCTGCGGGAGAAGTTTCATTACTCAAGCTAGATAGCATCATCAGTAATAAAGCATTATTACTGTTTTTCTAACCTAAGCCTTTTCTATAAATTAATTTTTATTTTTTTACATTTCACTTTTTAAAAATAGCTGTTAATATTACTCTTAATAATTATGCATTTTATTAGATCTTTTTTTATTTCTTTGCTGGATAATAATGTTATGCAGATAGATTATGATTTGCACAACAGGCCTTTCCCATCTCTGCTTTCCCCCCCGCCCCCCATGTTTCTCCTCCCAAACCTGCTGTAGGTTTTGGAGGGTAACAGGGTTCCAAGATGGAGAAAGGTATTCTGTATAAGGGAGGGATTAACTAGACACAACACTTTCTTAGTTTTTGTCTTAAATAAAATAGGCACACAAAATTAAAAACCATTCTGTAGCAGAAATATAAAACTCTATTTAGATCAGCTTCCTGGCATTGCCTATATTGAGAAGCTATGGGTTGAGAGGAGGTGGCTGGTCCCACAGTATTTATGAACAGCTGTATCTGTCCTTCTCTTCCAACTGCTTCCTCTGGATATACTTTCCTGTTTTTTTTTCTTTAATTTTTCATTATTTTAAACATAAGATATGATTTATTGCAAAGTACTGAGCTTTTGATAATGGTACTATAGCTTTCCAATAAATGCTTATAGCATATAGACATAATTCACTAAAGTTAAAAAAATTAGCCTAAATAAATAACACTCTTTTAAACCGTGTCTTATACCAAGATAAACTGAGTTCTACAGTATACTGATTTCCTGGAACAGCTGTGAACAACAAAAACAATAATCTTAGTCATATTCAGGATGCTTGCTAGTTAGTAAGAATTAGTTTTACTCTTTCAAATTATACTGTAGAGATGATGTACATTTAATTCCAGAAAAACATTTGCCTTTTATTATATGGCGTCTGTGGCAAGCAGACAGTTTCATTTAACAGGGTCGAATTGAAAGAAAATATAGATGTATCTGTAAAAAGCAAGTACAGATATGGCCTTCACTCTATTCTACAAATAAATGATGACAAGTACAGTGTTCAGAAGCACCAAATAAATAATTCAACTTTGAGTTTTAAAAATTCGTATTTAAGGGAACTGTGTTGATTTTAAAAGGATGCTATATCTTGCATTACATCAGCCTGAAAGAAAAATACACAGTATTACTTTCATTTGCTCCAGATATGCACTAAAGGATCTGCACTTAAAGTTCACTAAACACTAATGGGACAGAATGACCTTTCCCAGCAAAAGTGAGTTGGAGGAAAGGACATCTCTCTATTCAAAATTTAAATTAATAAAGAAGACAACTGACTAGGAAAAATGTCTTTCATTCTTTGAATCTTAATTCTTCAATATCAAACATTCTTGACCAGTTGGGTATTACTGCAAGACATGAAACAGCAATTAAAACAAATTATGTCATGTACATCTTCATATCTGACATATTTACTGAAATAACATGCATTACCATTTCTGGACTACCTGGTTTGTAACTATTGCCATGAAAAGAAAGATATGATTGACCATGATTACAGTGCTTTGCAGCTTAAATTATCTGTATCTTTCTTTAAGAATAAGCCCCACCATGTTATACCTAAGGACCTATATTTAATATATAATTTTTATAAAGATTGAAATCATTTTTCTTAATGATTGGCTACTATATGCATTTTAGGATTAATATAATTACATTGAACTGTTGAATCGGGGCCATATTGCATATTTATTTATATATATTTTAGAGAAAGTAAATGGATTATTGCAGAGTATAATCCTAGGTACACTCATCTGGAAGTTACATCCCACTGAATTCAAGGCAATTTATATCTGGGTAGACATCTTTAGGATTGCACCTAATGAGTGGATCTTTAAAATTATGTATTTATTGATTTTGCTGATATATGCTATTGAGCTCAGTATATTAAATAACTTGTTCCTTTAGATAAGCAAAAGGAACACTAGGTAGATGTTCATTTTCATTTATATATATTAATAAAGTCATAATATTTTTAAAAAGTCAGTTGATCTGATAAAGGATTTTTATTTAAAAATTAACACAATAAAAATTAGGATGATTTAGCACAAGAGTGCAGCAACATTAACCATCTACGGGAAACAAATCCTCCATTGCACCTGTCTTCCACTGTGCAAAAGAACATCAGCCTGCCAGTGATTATTTGTTTCTGACATGATTTATCACCTACTATTCTTTAAACTTGATAAAGCAAATTAATCTTTGATTGCAGAAGCCACTAGAGGTTGTCATTAGTCATGTAGTTTGGTGAAGCTGCACGTGTTTCATTTACCAGTCACAGAAAAGTGAAAGCCCAGCAGCCATCACTGGCCACTTTCACCCCTTTTCTCAGAGAAATGATCCAACATTTTATGGTATTTTCCATGAGGGTCTCAGAGCTGCCTAACTCAACCAGCAATTACAGCTTAATGTTGTTTCTTAAAACAATGTTGATGTCTTTACCTCTTGGATAGAATATTTCAACAATGCAATTGGTATTTAAATTAATTATTCTATTTAAATTGGTGGTTTCCAAAATATGCATGATAATTTAAGTCAACTGTCAAGTATGATCCACGAAATCCACTCCCCTCAACTTTCTTCAGCTTCCCCCTTCATACAATTGCTCTCACATTTTTGCTATCTTCCACAGCCCTGAGAAGAACCTGTCATTTTAATTTTTTAAGTCTAGTTAGTTGAACCGTTGGGATGTAAAGAGCCCATCAGCGCCTGGAGTTGTTATTTTTTTAAAAAAACAAATTAGGAAATATAATGGACAAAAGAAAAGGAAGTATTTGACAGAGTTTCTCAGGGCAACTCCTGGATGTGTGGATTTCAGGTCCAAGAATTGCCCAAGCAGCATAACTATTTGTTGAGAATTCTGAGCGCTGAAACGGACACAAATGGAAGTTGAGGCAAAAAGGCTGGCAAAAACTCGTGTAGACAGTTACCTGTAATATTATCAAAGGATCTACTTAGAAGAAATTGGTAGTAGAAGTCAAGCCAGAAAGGTCATAGAATCACCTACCTGAAAAGGATCAACATATTACCCGATTATTTGATTTTAGCCAAAGGCCAAGAAGCAATATAATATTATTACTTTCATACATAAATCTATGTATTTGAATCACTGCTACACATTCCAAATCTAAAAAAATTCTTCTACTCATCATCTATATTAGAAGCAGGAAAATTCACTTTGCATAAAATGTGTTTTGAAGGGCTGATACTAGAATTAAAAGCTTGCTGATGGTGGCAAGGAAGCTGGAATCCAGTTTTTCAGGAAGGTATTATTGTAGAATTGGGATGGCTTATTTAAAAGGTATAGAAGTCATTAAAGTTTTCATGTAGCTAACTACCTGTTTGGACAATTCCCATTACTCCTTATTTCAGAAGTTTACTTTTTTAAGCTATTAAGGACACCAACAATGTTATTTATGCTGAGATGATGTATCATTATAAAATCAAGGATTTCTGTTCGCTCTTCTTTTCAAGAAAGGATTCTAATGACTTTACGAAGCACAACACAAATGGATTTCTACTTTGACTTCCTGCCTCAAAGCTACTGTGGAACATTTCACAAAGATGAATTGGATAGTCTTTGTGTCAATTATAATGCTTTATCCTTTCTAATGATAATTTTTACCCTGGTTCATTATTTAAAGTTTAAAGATAGGCTGATGAAGCATAAATCTTCATGAGTATTAGAGTGATTTGCCGTCATCGTCCCCCAAACAAAAAACATACCCTCACACATTGATGAGCTTCTGTGGTCTAAGAGGATTCTTAACTTGCTGTTTCATATCCACACAGAACCTTTCTAAAGCCCATGAATTTTAAAAACTGCCTCTGAACAGAGGAAAAAACATTAATCATGCCAAAGCTTACAGGCAGCTTCCATAAAACTCTCTCACTGGCCCTTAAGCATAAAAACTTATTCACCTCTACTATTGGCTTAGCATAAGTTGTCCTTGTCATTCTCAAGGGGATAGTCTGATGTTTACTTACTAATATGGGGGAAAAGTGCAAATGCTGGATGCAGAAATTACTTGCAAAACAGACCCGCACATAGGTTCCTTTTAGGCCAATAGTCAGGCAGACAAATCAGAAAGCATTGCTTGCATTGCAGTTACTATGCCTGCACATCTACTTCAAAATGAGATATTGCTCTTCAATCACCTTTAATGTGAGAAGAGAACAAAGCATGACACAACCTTGATTTCTAGGACTTTAAGTGAATCAAATGTTATAAATTGCTTAACGATATTAGAACTATTTTTGCAATGTGAAAAAGCATGCTAAATATGTGACACTGTATGCATACATTATTTCTATTAAGACATAAAGCTGATTTGAGGGATTTTGTAGAAAATGATATAAAGAGAAAAACACTTTGAAATCTCAAGACAGGTTTTATTCCTGAACAATAACCCCAAACCTCAGCATATTTTGCAGACTCCCCAGAGAACTACAAACACATTTGCTTATTTATTTATTAATCTCAAGTTCCAGTAAGAAAAGATACTCATAAAGACAAGGAAATCACTGTATGATTCTCTGTTGCTATAATTATATGTTTGCTTAAAACATGAAAAATCAGAAATAATAAAACTTACACACAAATATGCACGCACTACTTAGGTTCGATTAAGAAACTATAAATTTCATCTATTGAACATTAACAAAAATTACATGTGTTTATCATCTTGATTATTCCGAGATTAATAGAGATAAATGACAAGACATAACCAGCAGCAGCTCTGCAACTTAATCATTGCATCTGAGCTATAGGAAGCACTTAATTACTCTCATTTTCTAAGCTGAATCTAATGAGAAGGCATTAGCCAAATGAAAAGAATGCAGTACAAACAAACAAAATAGTTACACCATCATTAAAGAGAAACTCTGACAGTGCAGGTGACAGCCTATGCTGCATAAATTACCATAATGTTCTAAATGCTGAGCTGTCAGAATGCTAACACAGTGATCACATACCCTGGGAATCTCAGCACTATAGCTGTCAGATACAGGTATCATAAATCACCTCTCTCGACTGTACTGCTCATTACTAGAGCTATCTTTATATATGTTTTGCAGCCCTCTTCTATACAGAGATAAAGGAATGTTTTTTCTACAAGACAGCTTTCTTTTGGCAGGCATTATGTTCAATCCTTGTATCTTAAATGCAGACTTTTTTTCATTTTAATGAATTTAAGTATCTTATTAACATTAACACTCCGTTACTTTAACATGCAAAATCTATACAGTGCAGCAACAGCAGATTAACTGTTAATTCTGTCATTGTGGTACAAAAAAAACATAATGGCATATTAAGCTAGTTTTTTAAAATGATTATTTGTAAGTGTTTAGTTTTTTGGAACCTTTAGACAGGTTCACACATTGGGAAATATGTACCAGAATTATCACCATATGCTCCATGTACGAAAGCATCATCATTATTTGGTCAATGAAATGCTTTTATTGAAAACGAGCACGGGGACAAATAGTTAGAAGAACCTGCTAGAAAAAAATGTGCAGGACTTATGCAAATGGCATCACATTCCCACAAAAAGGCAGAGGCAGACAATTCTCCAGATATGATACTGTACTTAAGATGTGATGACATACGCTTTTATCTGGTTATAAATTCTACTGAACTCAATGAGGCCAATCCTGAATAGACATGTCCATTATCAAATTCATAGAATCAAATAATCATAGGATTGGAAGCAGTGGTGGGATTCAAATAATTTAACAACCAGTTCTCTGCCCTCATGATTTCTTCCAACAACCAGTTCACCAAACTGCTCATAAAGTTAACAACCGGTTCTCCCAAAGCGGTGTGAACTGGCTGAATCCCACCACTGGCTGGAAGGGAACTTAAGAGCTCTTCTAGTCCAACCCTCTGATCTAGGCAGGAGTTCTTATACCATACCTGACAAATGGTTGTGCAATCTTTTCTTGAAAACCGCCACTGATGGAGTACCCACAATTTTGAAAGGCGAGCTGTTCCATTATATAATTGTTCTCATCCCCAGGAAATTCCTCCTTATTTCCAGGTTGGTTCTCCCACTGACAAGCTTTTACCCATTGCTACTTGTCTTGCTCTCAGGTGCTATGGAAAATAAATTGACCTCCTCTTTCCTGCGATAGACCTTCATGTGTTGGAAGACTGCTATCAGCTCTCCCCCTAAGTCTTCTCTTTGTTAGGCTAAATATTTCTAGCTCCCAAATTCCTAAAATGAAATCTGATGCATAGTATAATTCTCACGGACTAGAACCTCAGAAAGCAGGTCTAATAGGTGATAGGAGGTTCAAAGAAATATATGTAAAGGGTACAAATTAAAGCCTCTTATTTGGCTGGCAATTTCGATCTAGGGATCACAAATCATTGTTCTAACCTATATTGTGAAGTATAATTTCAATACTGTCTTACTAACTGAAGGGGCAGCCCACAGCAGCCCTAATTACTGAATCATATGACTGAGAAGTGCTTATTACATGAAATCAGAGGACGATTTGATTTACAGCAACTCTAGCAACATATAATGTAGTATTCCTGAAACAAATTGCAATATAATTCATTTTCCCTATATACAGTAGACCCCAAAGAAGCAGCCCAACAGCTACTTAGCAAAATGAAAGCTTATGGTTGGATCTGTGATCTGTTTTGCAAATTGGCATCAAAAACATTGCCCATATCTGGATTACTTCAACTAAAGTAAGTGCATCCAACTCGCTGCCCACACGTCGCATGTAGCTCTGGATAGCAAGTAATGCGGTCTTACAAGTTCATAAGCCTTTAACATTATTATGTGATTTATAAAGATTGACTATATTATATAGTATTTTATATGCAGCCCAAGACAATTCCTCTTCACTCACTGTGGTCCAGAGAAGCTTTCTCTACTGTCAGCCATATCAATGTTGGCAGGGGCAGTTGAAACCCTGATACCCGAGAGCTTGATGCACTTAGCCCTGCTTAACATCTACATCAGTGTTTCTCAAACTTGGTGACTTTAAGTCCTGTGGACTTCAACTCCCAGAATTCCCCAGCCAGCTATGCTGGCTGGGGGATTCTGGGAGTTGAAGTCCACAGGACTTAAAGTCGCCAAGTTTGAGAAACACTGATCTACATGAAGCCTCTGACTGAACTCAACAGTTCAGGGTTAAGTATCACCAATAGTCTCGTGATACCCAATTGTACATCACAATCCCAGGCCAACCAAGCAATGCTGTTAATTACCTATCTTAGTCTCTGGTAAGTGTGAAGCGGCAGATGGAGATGAATAGGCAAGATCCAGTGCCTGTATTTGGACACTCTGGATTTAGAAATGATACATCTTGAGCAACAGATTGAATGGCACTATCCCACTTAGAGCTGGACTGCAATGGGGTAATAATAATAATAATAATAATAATAATAATAATAATAATAATAATAATAATAATAATAATAATAATAATAATAATAATAACTAATAATAATAATAACTTATGCTGTAGTCCCCTGATGCGTGGATGTAATCTTCTGTGAGAATGTCCTTTAGAGCCAAGAGAAGGTGTAGCTGCAGCCTAGAGAACAATCAAATAAAAGGCAGCCCTCCGAAAGTTGTGGGTGTGGCAAATG
Organism: Natrix helvetica; assembly: GCF_964273705.1. NCBI lineage: Eukaryota > Metazoa > Chordata > Lepidosauria > Squamata > Natricidae > Natrix > Natrix helvetica. The sequence continues at coordinate 137,136,410 of NC_138552.1, read as the reverse complement.
ATTAAGATAAAACACACATTCTGTGGGTTCATCCACAGATTAAACATGTTTTCAATCCAGGTATAAATCATCCTGCATGTATGTGGTACAATCTGATGAATGAATGTTGAAAAATATAGTACGTGGTTCTTTCCTACACTTTGTATAATATGTATGTGTATGAAAAAGAATAGCCCGATGACTGTTTTTGTATGTATACCCTGTTTTCCTGAAAATACGACCTTCCCGGATAATAAGACCAATCAGGTTTTTGAGCCCATGCACTAAAATAAGCCCTCCCCTGAAAATAAGCCCTCCCCAAAAATACTGCAACACAGCAGCAACCATGAGGTGACCATGCTCGCCACCTCCTGCACCTCAAGAATAATAAAACCTCCTAGAAAATAAGGCCAAGTGCTTATTTCGGGGGTCAAAAGAAAATAAGACCCTGTATTATTTTGGGGGAAACATGGTATAAGAATGCCCTCTTTATTACTAACTCTTTGCCAAATTATATACTATTCTTTGAAGTGTGTGAAATTATCATTCCATCTTAAAATTACCACTATAAGAACATGTTTTTGTTTCCAAATATGCTTACAGTTTACGCATTAATGAGGAATATTAAAAAATAAACATTCACTTGTACTGTACAAAAACTGATTGTAAAAAAAAATAGCAAGCATTACAATGGACAGCACAGAATATACAGTATTTTATCTGAAATTACATATGCTATGAGGTATTTTGGTATTTTATGCTGGTTTTAGTGAAAATTAATAAATTATCATTCACTATTTCATAAAAGCTCTTGCAGGCCAACAATGAATTGACTTCAATTGCAAATAATAATGTTTACTAATTGGTTATTCTGCTACAAAGCAAAGTTCAAAAGGTTAATTACGGCTTGATCACCATTTTATCTAGAAACGTGAAGCCAATTTCTATATGCCTATAAAATGAAGATGTACTGCATGCATTACAGTACACTGACAAATGATTGGACCCACTAATATCAATGTTATAGGCATTAACATTTGCTCTGCCAGTAAAACTGTCAGCTCTTTTTAATTCTGAAGATATATAAAAGGGCTGCAAATGCTTTGGCTTCCATTTTATTAAATTCATGGAGTGCCAAATAGGACCAAAATGTGTTGTCCAGTTAAATCCAAAATTAGAAATTGAGGAAATGAAGTTAAGAACCCTAATGAAGAACAATATATATAAGCATAACTAGTATGATATGTCATTCATTTGAGGTTACCATAATAAACTAAATGTATGTATTTGTAATCTCACCCCTGAGTCCTCTGTGCTGCCTCATCATTGAGTATTGGGGTGGGGTGGGGGAGTTAATGTTCCTGGGACCGATGAGAGAGGAATGTCAGGATCATATGCCATGAGTATATAATCCCAGCAGGATCACCCAAGGCATAAAGGTCATCTCAACTGCCCTGCTAAAACAAGCGGACACCTAAATTGGGCAGCAGTGATATAGGAAGATGCTGGAAGCAGATGATCATTTCAGTGACACAGACAAACGGATTGTTTTATACTATATGGGAATGCTAAACCACCCCTATATTTTATCAAGAAAACCATCTGGGCAGACAATACAATATGGCTGATAATGGAGAAAATCTGTCTAAGGGATTGCTAAGAGTAGATGCCATCTTGATAATCTAATGAATGTTCTGGACTCTGAAAATAAATAAATCTAATAAATAGGTATTGCACAAAACAGCACTCTACTGCTATCATAATTATAAGAAATGGTTCTGCTTGAACAACTAAATCCACCTTAAATTATACAAGAAAGGCCACCTTGTTACACGTAAGAAGTGTACGGTAATTCCAGAAAGCTACAGTTGTTCAAACTGGAACTACATTGAACTGCTTTCAAACAACTAGAATTCAAAAACAAACTTTAAATCATGGTTTCATATCAGTGGTGGGTTGCAGGCGGTACGCCCCGATATGGGTGTATTGGTGCCTGCCGGGAGCACCGGATACCGTTCCGGTATGGTGCTCTGGAGGGCCCATCCAGCCGCCTCCTTACCTATATTTGAGTTCTTTGGTGCTTCTGTGCCCGGAGCGTACGGCACCTGTGCGACACTCCGCCAAGCAGCTGGAGCATTGCGGAGCGTCGCAGGAGGTAAGAGTCTGCACGTTCATGTGGTGGACGCTGGGTCCCGTTGCACCGTACCAGTTGCACCGGGATCTGGAACCCACCACTGTTTCATATCCTGATTTGCTTTGGAAGCAATAGCCTTAGCTTCCAGATTTGAATGTAAACCCAAGCAAAATTAATCAAACCTTCCTGACAAACTTGCTTCATTGTATTGCTCTGAGTAAAAACATAAAAAGAAAAGAAAAGAAAAAGAACAAAATGCATTGGTTTTATCCCAATTTATTAAAGTGAGATTTAATCATTGCTCAAATAGCCACACATTAAAACCTTTGCTGTTCCTTATTTTCATGCTCCTTCCTTCACAAAGAACTGTCTCGTTGAACATATTCACAATATCATTTTGCTCTATTCTTCTAAATATTCTCTCAAAAATCAGTTTCTATATGTGGAAGGTTAAATTCAAAGCAATAATCACACATTAAGCCAGGGGTGTCAAACTCAAGTTGTCACGTGCCATAGTGGAACTTTCCCCCCTTTTGCTAAACGGGTGTGGGCAGCGCATGATGCATCCGGCCTGCAGCCCGTGAGTTTGACAGCCCGGCATTAAGTCCTCCCAGCAGTTTTCTCTCATTTTTCTGTCTAAATACAATACAATAGCAGAGTTGGAAGGGAATTTGGAGGTCTTCTAGTCCAACCCCCTGCCTAGGCAGGAAACCCTATACCGTTTCAGACAGATGGCTATCCAACATCTTCTTAAAGACTTCCAGTGTTGGGGCATTCACAACTTCTGGAGGCAAGCTGTTCCACTGATTAATTGTTCTGTCAGGAAATTTCTCCTCAGTTTTAAGTTGCTTCTCTCCTTGATTAATTTCACCCATTGCTTCTTGTTCTGCCCTCAGGTGCCTTGGATAATAGTTTGACTTCCTCTTCTTTGAGGCAACCCCCAAGATATTGGAACACTGCTATCATGTCTCCCCTAGTCCTTCTTTTCATTAAACTAGACATACCCAGTTCCTGCAACCGTTCTTCATATGTTTTAGTCTCCAGTCCCCTAATCATCTTTGTTGCTCTTCTCTGCACTCTTTCTAGAGTCTCCACATCTTTTCTATATCGTGGCGACCAAAACTGAATGCAGTATTCCAAGTGTGGCCTTACCAAGGCATTATAAAGTGGTATTAACACTTCACGTGATCTTGATTCTATCCCTCTGTTGATGTAGCCTAGAACTGTGTTGGCTTTTTTGGCAGCTGCTGCACACTGCTGGCTCACATTTAAATGGTTGTCCACTAGGACTCCAAGATCCCTCTCATAGTTACTACTATTGAGCAAGGTACCACCTACACTGTACCTGTGCATTTTGTTTTTCTTGCCTAAATGTAGAACCTTACTCTTTTCACCATTGAATTTCATTTTATTAGATCGTGCCCAATGTTCAAGTTTGTCAAGATCCTTCTGTATCTTTAGCCTACCTTCTGGAGTGTTGGCTATTCCTGCCAGCTTGGTGTCATCTGCAAATTTGATGAGTTCCCCATTTATTCCCTCATTCAAATCATTGATGAAGATGTTGAAGAGTACTGGGCCTAAAACAGAGCCTTGGGGTACTCCACTGCATACTTCCCTCTATGTAGATGCAGTTCCATTGAGGACTACACGTTGAGTGTGGTTGGTCAGCCAGTTACGAATCCATCTGGTGGTGATGCTGTCCAACCCACATTCTTCTACTTTATCTAGTAGTAGGTTATGGTCTACCTTATCAAATGCCTTATTGAAGTCCAAGTAAACTATATCGACGGCATTCCTCTGGTCCACTAATTTTGTCACTTTGTCAAAGAATGCAATAAGATTAGTCTGGCATGATCTGTTTTTGATAAACCCATGTTAGCTTTTGGCTATTACTTTGTTTGCTTCTAGGTGTTTGTTAATTCGTTGCTTGATTATCTTTTCCAGAATCTTTCGTGGTATTGAGGTCTACCTTATCAAATGCCTTATTGAAGTCCAAGTAAACTATATCAACGGCATTCCTCTGGTCCACTAATTTTGTCACTTTGTCAAAGAATGCAATAAGATTAGTCTGGCATGATCTGTTTTTGATAAACCCATGTTAGCTTTTGGCTATTACTTTGTTTGCTTCTAGGTGTTTGTTAATTCGTTGCTTGATTATCTTTTCCAGAATCTTTCGTGGTATTGAGGTCAGGGTGATAGGTCTGTGGTTTCCTGGATCTATTTTTTTTCCTTTTTTGAAGATGGGAAGCACATCAGCTCTTTTCCAGTCCTCTGGTAGTTCCCCGGTGTTCCAGGATCTCTGAAAGATATAGTTCAGTGGTTCTGAAATCTCGTCTGCCAGCTCCTTCAGAACCCTGGGGTGTAATCCATCCGGTCCTGATTATTTGAACTCGTCTAGGGTAGACAGGTGCTCACTTCCCTATTTCAACTTGTGTTCCTAATCTGATTTTTGTGGTCCTGTTTTTGATTGGTTGGACTGTTATTTATCCCTTTGTGTAAAGACAGATGCAAAAAATGAGTTAAATAGTTCTGCTTTCTCCCTGTTGCTTGTCACCTTCTTGCCATTTTCTCCCAGCAATGGACCAATTGTTTCCTTAAATTTTTTCTTGTTTTTAACATGTTGGAAGAAGCTTTTTTTGTTATTTTTTCCTTTTGTGGCAAGCCTTTCTTCATTGTGAGCCTTAGCTTTCCTCACTTCATCTTTACAGGCTTGGGCTATTTGCTGATAATCTGCCTTAGTTATGTCCTCCTCTTTCCACTTTTTATGCTTATCTTTTTTGTCTTTCAATTTGTCAGAGTTCTTTATGCAGGCATGCTGGTTTCTTTTGGGAGCTGTTATTTTTCTTCTTCATTGATATTGTGCTAGACTTGGCTTTTGTAATCTCATTTTTCAAAATTTCCCAAGCTTCTTCAGTTGTTTTCCCCTTGAGGATTCTCATCCATGGAATTTTTCCCAAGCTCCAAGTTTATTGAAATTATCTCTCTTAAAGTCCAAGACTCTAGTTTGACTTCGTTCTACTACTTGTGTTTGCATAATGTTGAATTCCAATATTGCATGGTCACTTGCCCCTAGGGTTCCTGTGGCTTCAAAACCTTCTATCATTTCCTCTCTGTTAGTAAGAATTAAGTCCAATATGGCTGATCCCCTTGTTCCCTTCTCTACTTTTTGGGAAACAAAGCTGTCTGCTAGCTTTGTTAGGAACCTGCTGGATCTTCCACTTGGTGCAGAGTTTGTTTCCCAGTTGATGTCAGGGTAGTTAAAATCTCCTACTATTATTGTGGTGTGCTTCCTACATACCTTAGTTAGCTGACTAGCAAAAAGTTCATCTACTTCCTCTGCTTGGTTGGGTGGCCTGTAGAATAGATCTATGGCAATGTCATCCCCCCTCCAACCTTTAATATTGACATAAATGCATTCAAGATAGTTCTCACTATTATTGTGCTCTATTTCTGTAGAGATGTAGTTATTTCTTATATACAGTGGGGCAAAAAAGTATTTAGTCAGCTGCCAATTGTGCAAGTTCTCCCACTTAAAAAGATGAGAGAGGCCTGTAATTGGCATCATAGGTAGACCTCAACTATGAGAGACAAAATGTAAAAAAAAATCCCAAACAATCACATTGGCTGATTTGGAAAGAATTTATTTGCAAATTATGGTGGAAAATAAGTATTTGGTCACCTACAAACAAGCAAGATTTCTGGCTCTCACAGACCTGTACCTTCTTCTTTAAGAGGCTCCTCTGTCCTGCACTCATTACCTGTATCAACGGCAACTGTTTGAACTTGTTATCAGTATAAAAGACACCTGTCCACAACCTCAAACAGTCACACTCCAAACTCCACTATGGTGAAGACCAAAGAGCTGTCGAAGGACACCAGAAACAAAATTGTAGACCTGCACCAGGCTGGGAAGACTGAATCTGCAATAGGCAAACAGCTTGGTGTGAACAAATCAACTGTGGGAGCAGTAATTAGAAAATGGAAGACATACAAGACGACTGATAATCTCCCTCGATCTGGGGCTCCATGCAAGATCTCATCCCGTGGGGTCAAAATGATCACAAGAACGGTGAGCAAAAATCCCAGGACCACACGGGGGGACCTAGTGAATGACCTGCAAAAAGCTGGGACCAACGTAACAAAGGCTACCATCAGTAACACACTACGCCACCAGGGACTCAGATCCTGCAGTGCCAGACGTGTCCCCCTGCTTAAGCCAGTACATGTCCGGGCCTGTCTGAAGTTTGCTAGAGAGCATTTGGATGATCCAGAAGAGGATTGGGAGAATGTCATATGGTCAGATGAAACCAAAATACAACTGTTTGGTAGAAACACAACTCGTCATGTTTGGAGGAGAGAGAATGCTGAGTTGCATCCAAAGAACACCATACCTACTGTGAAGCATGGGGGTGGCAACATCATGCTTTGGGGCTGTTTCTCTGCAAAGGGACCAGGACGACTGATCCGTGTACAGGACAGAATGAATGGGGCCATGTATCATGAGATTTTGAGTGCAAACCTCCTTCCATCAGCAAGGGCATTGAAGATGAAACGTGGCTGGGTCTTTCAACATGACAATGATCCCAAACATACGGCCCGGGCAACGAAGGAGTGGCTTCGTAAGAAGCATTTCAAGGTCCTGGAGTGGCCTAGCCAGTCTCCAGATCTCAACCCCGTAGAAAACCTTTGGAGGGAGTTGAAAGTCCGTGTTGCCCAGCGACAGCCCCAAAACATAACTGCTCTAGAGGAGATCTGCATGGAGGAATGGGCCAACATACCAGCAACAGTGTGTGCCAACCTTGTGAAGACTTACAGTAAACGTTTGACCTCTGTCATTGCCAACAAAGGATATATAACACAGTATTGAGAGGAACTTTTGATATTGACCAAATACTTATTTTCCACCATAATTTGCAAATAAATTCTTTCCAAATCAGCCAATGTGATTGGTTTTTTTTTTTACATTTTGTCTCTCATAGTTGACGTCTACCTACGATGCCAATTACAGGCCTCTCTCATCTTTTTAAGTGGGAGAACTTGCACAATTGGTGGCTGACTAAATACTTTTTTGCCCCACTGTATAGTACAACTCCACCTCCTCTTCTTCTTCCTCTCTCCTTCTATGGTTCCCCTATTGCTTATTTTAGATGATAAAATCCTTAGGAACAGACCATCTTGTTGATATAATTCTGTGATGGTTACGTACATACTATGCACTTTTTTCATCATGATCTGTAACCTATTATAATGCGCATATTGTGGATTAATCTATAATTGATAGAAGATAATATTTGTAGCTCAAGGTTGAGCTATTGGATCCTTGGTGATCTCTGAGCTTAGTTGTTTTCTTGCAGACTTTTCATTAGAAAACTAAGTAACATCCTCAGGTAACATCATTGTGTAATGTAGATAGCACTGAAAGTACAGAGGACATCACACACACTTTGGAAGAGATTTAGATTATGTGACCTTAAATCCCAATCTCTATACAGGTAGTCCTCCACTTACGACCACAAATGAGCCTAAAATTTCTATTGCTAAGTGAGACAGTTGTTAAGTGAGTTTTGCCACATTTTACGACTTTCCTTACTACAGTTGAAGTGAATCACTGCACTTGTTAATTTAATAACATGGTTGCTAAGTGAATCGAACTTTCTCATTGAATTTCCTTGTCAGAAGGTTGCAAAAGGTGATCACATGAGCTCAGGACACTGCAACTGTCATACATATGAGTCAGTTGCCAAGCATCTGAATTTTGATCATGTGACCATAGGGATGCTGCAATGGTCATAAATATGAAGAACAGTCACTTTTTTCAGTGCCGTGTAACTTCAAATAGTTATTAAATGAACTGCTATAAATCAAGGACTACCTGCATCTATGCATTTAAAGAAAAGTGTGATTAAGCAATACTAATTTCCCCCAGATTTATTTGGGGAAGTGATAAGATATAGTAGTCACCACAGTGAAAATTCCGATTACAAATAGCAAAATCAAGTAGCATACTGAGCTATTATATGAATAAGAGAAGTATGTTATTTATAGGACTGACAGCTCTGACTGTTGCTATCTAAATTGAATTCACAAAGGAGATAACTAGTGTTTCAATCAAACCTCCAAAATGAAAAGGCTCTAGTCAATTTACAGAGCAAAGGAACCTTATATTAAGAGCAAGACATTCCAAATGTTATGCAGATCATTGAGCACAATAAAGAATTTTAGATCCTTAGCTAGGACATCATCATTAGCAATATGTCAGAATATAATTTTTCCTCTCTCACAGGGAACTATAGGTGGGGAAAATGTTCTCTCTCTCTCTCTCTCTCACACACACACACACACACACACACGACAGAAAGCTATCTCCTTCCAGAAATTAGAAATGTGTACTTTGGTTTGAGAATGTTTATGGCAAGAGATATACAAATAAACAAATTATTCTTCGCTTCCTCAACTGATTGGATCTGTTATAAGCATTACATAGGATTTGTTGGATTGACTCCCTAATGGCCTCTGAAAAAAATTGCAAGACAAAATTTCAAACCTGAAAAATCATTGGACGCAGTCTGCTGTTTCCTTTCTCAGCAACACAAAAAATGCTGTTGAACAGGTAATCTTGACTGGCATAGATTTCCCAAACTGTCCAAAGTTTAATGAACAAATGTGGATAATTTAGCATCATTGTATCACCCTACTCCCAGGTGCTTTTAGTTGAAAAATTATAAACACTTTTTAAAATCAGGTTTCAGACCAGGGAATAATACTCAGCAGGCATTGATCATGCTCGTTGATGACCTCTATTTGAGTGCTCAAAATTTGTTGAATGATTTACTTGTGTCATAAACTAGGCTTAATTAGCATCTACTTAGCCATATTAATTTGATATCATTGTCCATGTAATACCCTTTTATGCTCTCCTACACCAACCTAATGCTCCTAACACTTCTTGATTCTTTTAGACTTTTGTTTCTATATATACTTGGTTTTAATACATGTATTTTTATATCTAACTTTTCATGTGTTTCAGACTGATGTATCATATATGCTTTTTAAATTTTAATTGAGTGTACCAACTTACACTAGCCTATATGACCATAACAAAGATTTGATGACCTCTGACATAGCAGAGATGGAAGAGATGCAGCCACCTATTTCTCCTTGATCTCTGAATGATGTTCAATACCACCAATCACCATATCTTTCTCGACTGCCTACAAGGATTAGGGGGCACAGCATCATTGTAGTTCTCCCCTTTCTCTCTGGTGGGTTGCAGTTGGTATTGGTAGGGAGAGGTGAGATTTGAGCCCAAAACCTCTGATGTGTAGGGTGCTCAAAGTTTGATGCTCTCACTCCTCCAGTTTAATATCTCCATGTGGCGGATGACTTCCGGTCCCCGAAGGCGACGGACTTCGCGTCCGCTGCTCATCTTCTCGGTGGGCACACTTTTAGGAGCACAGGGGGCCTTGGAGGGGCTCCCTGCCGTAGGGCGGCTTGTTGGGACCCCCTGGATCGGCGGCGGCTGCAGGGGGGTCTCCAGCTTCGCCCCAGGAGCTGGGGAGCATGGGGGGTGCGCAGCAGCGCACCTTCGCCGAGCGGAGCCTGGAAGGAAACAACTAATCAGATGTTACAGCTGAAATGCGGTGAGGTGGGAAGTTTCCCTCAATCTCCTTTTTAGCTAATCAATTGATGAACAGCAGCCTTTACAAACTCTGATTTCAATCTTGTGAAGTATTAAGACTGGAGGGGGGGTTTCCACCCCCCCTCGGAAAAGCGGCATTTGGAATATCCCTCTCTCTCAGAGGAGAGAGAGAGAGTTGAAATCTACTTTCTCTTCCTCTAAGTAATGGGAGAATGACTTCTTGCTACAATTGCAAAAGATGACCGCTGAGTTGATTCTTTTAAACTATTTTGTGGAAACTTTGGACATGTTGCTTTCTGATCTCCTGTGAAGGCGGAGCCAAGATGGCCAACTTCCTCCTTCTTCTTTGCACTTATGAATGAAGTTTCCCTTTTGAAAGAATTTCTGGCTTTGTATTATATTACACCCTAGAGATCTCCAGGAGCCTCTCCTCTTACGTTTTTCCTTGGATTTGGAACACTTGATTCATATCACTTGACTTGGAGCTGTATAGGAAGACTAACGTTCTCTTCTGGGCTTGCTTGCCTCACGATCTCTCCCGGTTGTGTTTTTCCACAGACGCCATTTCTTTGTACAGATTTATAGCTATCTCTGAACTTAATATGGGTCCTAAAAAATTACCGCCTGGTAAGCCATCTTCGGCCCCGACATCCTCTACGTCCAGCCCGATTACTCAAAAGACAGAATTGACTTCATTTTTACAACCTAAAGTGACTGAAGAAAGCTCAAAGGACTTAACTGTTGATCAAATGTTTCAAACTATTATAAAGGGACAGGACGAACTGAAAAAACAATTGGCAGACTTAAATGATCAGCTCAGAGAAATGCAACAAGAAGCAACACAAAATAATCAGAGAATAGGTGTGCTGGAGGAGGGCGCGACTGGGCTGAGGGAAGACGTTAAGACAATTCAGAACGGGAATACAGAATTTGAAAATCATATGATAAAGGTGGAATTTGAAAGAATGTCTTTTTTTCTTAGATTTCAAAACTTGCCAGAAACAGAGAATGAAGATCTCAAGGCGATCATGACCACAATTTTAGCAGAATATATTAAAAGAGATAAACAACAGCTATGGTGGGATATTGATTTGATTTATAGGATCAACTCAGCATACGCTAGAACACACAACGTTCCAAGGGAAATACATGTTAAATTTCTTAGAAAGACTACAAGAGATGAGGTCTTAGGAGCTCAAAGGGTGGGACCACTAAAATATAAAGACAAAGAAATAACCATTCTTAAACAGATTCCGAAGAAAGTAAGAGATAAGAGGAAGAAATATTCCTCTTTAGCAAAGAAATTATATAATAAAGGAATTTGGTTCAGATGGTTATTGCCAGAAGGAATGCTGATTTTCTGGGAGGGCAGCAGAATTAGAATTAATACAATTGTGGAGGCAGAGGCCTTCATTAAAAAACACAGTGCCCTCCTAGACGAAACAGGGGACAGTACACAAGATATGAAGGAGGGAGGGGCCGTGGCTCTGCCAGCAGACAGGGGGAGGATGCAACACTGAGAAGACTCAGATCACAAAAATGAGGTTGAAATATTATTGCAATTGTTGTTACAATGTAATTGTTGGAAGTGACACAAAAGATGATTGAATATATTGATTACATAATGTAAAATCAAAAGCTGCAAATGTTTATTCAAATTTCGATGTTTTCTTTTCTTTTTTGTAAAAGTTGTGAGATTTGGGGGGATTTCTACCTTTCGCATGATGTAGCGGTCAAAATTTTCTATACCTATTTACCCTTTTCCTTAAAACATTTGTAAAAACCAATAAAATTTTTCAAAAAAAAATCTCCATGTGGCCATTTAGTCATATGTTTGTTTGGAATCAGGTATCAATTTGTTGTTTTACATCTTGATTCCAACCAAACAGATCCTGCCAAAAACCTGTCTAGCAGCTGAAAGCTGTAGAGACCTCGATGGGAGACTAGACTGAAGCTCAATCCTAACATGAGTGAAGTTTGTTCTGTTTTCAGTCATGAATAGGACTGCACCTCTCTGACTGAACACAATTTGGGGGGTTTCATGAACTCAGATATTTTGTTTGAGGAGTAGATAACACTGTTGCCAGGAAAGTCCTTGAACAGTCCTTTATCATTCTTTTACTTCTCTATTGTTTTGAATCTGTTTCTTAACATTATACTTACCTAACATTAAACTACTGAGATTTGTTATGGAGTTTGCTGGCCTTCTAAATCTGAGAAATAAATAAACTAGTGATTTGTTTTTGATTACAATTATTAGAACCAGTGAGAAAAACTACACTAGGATGAAATTCCTAATTTCATTTTGATGTCACATGAGCCCAAGTATACCAATGCACACATTATACATACTCGTGGGAAGAATAGATCGCTTTATAAAAATTAGAAGGAATTACTAAAATTGTTTTGATGCTCTGCATGCCACTTGACTATTGACTGAAAAAGGATTTCCCATTCAGCTTGTACAAAACGTTTTAGCCAGCAGTAAGAGCTAAAGACTGCCAGCACTCCCAAGCATTTTGAAGCAAAATGGATTTCATATTATGGCATTTAAATAATAATAATTTATTTAAACTTGTGGAACATCTAGGCGTTAGAATAAAACTAGAGTTGCTTCAACTCAATTCAAGTCATTTTATTTAAAGTGAACTGTATACAGATACAAATTTACTAAAGTCTTAAAAATTCTTAAAACAATTTAATATCAGCCATATTTAATCTGAAATAATCATACTCTTGGAAATTCCAAAAGTGCATTCAATTTCGGCTAGCACAAGAAAGCAGCATCACATACGATGGGTGATGTAAATCAATGCAGAAATACATAGATCTCTACATAGTTCTTTGTGAATACATTACTACATTCCGCATCAACTTAATATCTACTAAATCATTCATGAAAATAGGAATGTATATTTATATGTTGCTCTTTGGCAATTCAAAACCTGTACCTTTCAAAAAAGACTGCTGATTCAATTACTCCAGAACTATTACCTTTCATTATTAAATGATGTTGACAACTGTCATTTTAGTAAAGCTCTGACTGACCTTAGGAAAACTTGATAAGATGAGATGGGAGGAAGCGAGAGAAAGGAGAAGCATTTCACTAAAAGAATGAAAACCACAAATTTCTCCATTTATATTTTACAAAGAAAGTGCCTGCTGACAAAACAATTAGAGTTTATGAAAGCCTACATCATTTTTTTTAAAGCACTAAATTGCATCAACTGCATTACCACAGTAGGTCTCATACAACATCATCACTGTAATAAATGATGAAGTGTTCTATGCAGAGTGTTCTATTTGGAGCAATGATTCATAGTGCTCAGGGAGAGAAAAAAATTGCTGAGACTTCCATAAGACATTTCCCGTAAAAGGTTGAAGTCCTTAAGCAGCAATAAATAAATAAATAAATAAAAAGAACAACAACAACAAAAACCAGCGTCCATCATCTTTAAACCGTATTGATTTCTGTAGGAGATTTAAAAGGATGTTTACTTATTTCCCATCATTTTTGTCAGTACTGTAACAGTTCTCTTCCCACTGAATAAACCTCTCATGATCCTCCTGGCGATTAAGGTCAGACAAAATGTCAAACTCCTAATGCTAAGTGCTTTCACATTAAAAATTAATATCAAATCACCAAGTAAAATCCAAACAAGAACTCAAACATGTAAACAATACACAATATGGGTAACAATGACCATTTTTTAAAAAAGCAATAGTGTATACATGGGAAACATAATTTGCAACAAGTAAGAGCTTAACCTTTCACACTTTCATTCTTGCAACCTTCTTGTTATTTTAAAATAGTCTGTTTGATATCGTATTCTTAAAAAGTGGGTAAGCTATGTGGACACAAAATGCAATGTCATGTGACCATGTCACTTAGTGGCAGCAAATTCGGCAGTCCTAGTTGTTGGCATGACACAAGGACCATGTGGGTGGTTAAGCAAGGATCCCACATGGTCGGGACTTCAGATTTCCTGATGGCTTCCCCGTTAACTTTTCTTATGGGAAACCAGCTGGGAACATTGGAAATTGCAGGGATGCTGCAACAGTCAATATTTCAAGGCCCAGTTGTAAATACCACACATTCAGCACTACTGTAACTTTGATCAGTCCCTGAACAAATAATCGTAACCCAAGGACTACCTTGTAATGAAACAACAGAAAACAAAACCCTAAAACAACAATATGTATTAGCACTTTATATACATGTATAGAGACAGAATATATTTATTCTAATTAGAATATTTGTTCCCAGTTTTTCAATAAAAAAAATCTGGCAGGGGGAATCATAAGCTGGTATCCACAAATAACACATCAATTCAAAATAAAAGAGCATCGATTAAAACTGCTAAGACGGTGGTTAAAATTGCCACTGCATTTTGTTTTATATACAGTATATACTCAAGTATACAGACCAGATTTGTAGAAAGAGGCATAAAGTGGAGTTTAAAGCAGTTTTCCTAAAGGGAATTAAACAGAATAACACCTGTAATATTACTTTACAAAACCAACATACAGAATTTAATTGATAAATTTGGAGTTACTGTATCTTCCATTATCTTAGAGAGAACTCAGAAGAGCTCAGATGCCTTGAATTTATTAACAGAAGGAGCCACAAGACCCAGTTTGCTTAAAGTGTAAAATTTGTTTTGTTATATAAATTGAGAGTGTCATCCTTTTCAAAAATGTGGATTACTTAATGCCGGAATTTAATTGTTTCGTACTGAAATACTTCAGAAGTGGGGAAAGTATTTTTTTCCTGTAATATATGTATCTTTGTCTTCTCCTGGCTGTTATTATAGTGCTGCAATTCTTGATCAGACACATTTGAGTTTTTTTAAAATAGCATTTTATGATATATCAACAATATTTTGAGCATATTGGTCCTCTATCTTCCTTCCCATACACAAGCAATAATTCCAAGGCAGCATCAACCACAACAATAAAGGTACTGAGGATTTATGACCATCCCCTAAAAAATTGTAAACAGGAAATCAAGACTTCTTTCTTCTAAAATATTGTCTAAATGAATAAAAATTAGCGTAACCTTAAATACAGCATCAGCCTTAACACCATTCAGTCTAGACATCTTTGATGGAGTATTAGCTTCAGCTCACATCAAGCAGCTGGCCATTAGTGGCTATTAAGAAGCTATTTAATACACATTGCAGAAGCAGTGTAACATGGTAATGGGTATATTATTCATTAGTAACTGGAGACTTGCAGCCAATAGTGGTTAGTCAAATTCCTTCCCACCTACCCAGCCCCACACCATGTAAAACAAAAGTTTTACTGACAACACTTACAACTGCCATTACCTGCCTGGGCAGCTAGGATTCTTGTGTATATTCCCGAGAGTTTATCGCAGCAGGATGGAAATTGGGGGTGGAGAAAGGCTGAGAACATTAGTCACAAAACAGGCAATTTTTGATCATTACACAAAAATCCACCTAAGCAAGCCTCTAGTACGCTGTGGTTAGTTATGCAAGTGGAAATGCCTGCTTGATAAAATCCAGTGTCGTCTTAAAAAGATTAGCTAGACATGTGTTAAATTTAAAATACAGCAGACTGCTTGAAATTGATAAGGCACATAGCTCTTTGTGCTATTTCCACAAAGGCTCTTAGGCTATTGTTACAGCCATCACCAATTTCATTAGCTTTTACCCTGTTACAGATGCCAACAGAAATGGGTAAGAATGTTCAGTAATTTCAAGCTTTCAAGCTAAGCTGGGAATTAAAACTCATCATATAATATTCACAAGGCATATATTACAAAATACATACACAAAATGTGTATTTAAAAAGAAAAATGAATTATATGAGGCAAAATTATATACAGATTAGACATATTTAGCAGAAAATGAAAATAAAAATATGTGAGCACTTTTATGCATTTTTTAAATATTCTTACAATATTTTTAATAGACTCACAATAAATATACTGAATTTAAGACTGGAAAAATGAGGAACTGAGAGAAGCCTTGATAGATTTGACATCGGAGTTTCAAGCTATTGTTAAAAAGTTGGCAGCCATAGTAAAATTTTATAGGTTGTGAAATTAGAGTAGCAAAGAGCAATGTCATTATTACCTAACTGCCTAGAAATCCTATACTACAGTCCTATAACTATTTTCTCTAGTGTAAGTCCCACATTAACATAATAAAATATGCCTGTAGAAGATAAGTTACAAAAATTCTGGTATCAGAAAGCAAACACTATAGACATCGATTATAATGCCTTTATATTGTTTTTATGGACTCAGTTATGAAACAATTCAGAAATCTTTTTATCAAAAAGTAGTAAGGAAACAAAAAAAAAATGTTGCAATTCACAAGGCACTTCTTGTGCACCCCCAAGTCTTTGATCCATGCAGTGCCTCTCACATGCCCCTGATCTATGCAGCTTTGCAAACTTCGCTTGTAAGAAGCTGGCAGGGAGCATTGACAATCACAAGTTCATACTTTCTGCTTTCCTTAGACTTATGGGGAGCTATCGGAGAATGCAGGAAATGATCAGGTGACCATGGCAGTACTGAAGCAATAACAGTTCAATGGTGCTGAAGTGGCCACAATTTCCCCAAATTTCATTCCCACAGGGGCAGGGGCAATGGGCCCTGACATTCTATAGTTAGCCCAATCAAGATACAATATATAGCTCACCCATCCAAATAATCAGAATCAGGTGTTCCAATCACTTCCATGGCCACAGGTGTATAAATTCAAGTACCTAGGCATGCAGACTGTTTTTACAAACATTTGTGAAAGAATGGGTCGCTCTCAGGAGCTCAGTGAATTCCAGCATGGAACGGTGATAGGATGCCACCTGTGCAACAAATCCAGTCGTGAAATTTCCTCGCTCCTAAATATTCCACAGTCAACTGTCAGCTGTATTATAAGAACGTGGAAGTGTTTGGGAACGACAGCAACTCAGCCACGAAGTGGTAGGCCACGTAAACTCGTCCAACATCAGTGTGTGACCTCACAAATGCGCTTCTGGAAGAATGGTCAAAAATTCCCATAAACACACTCCTAAACCTTGTGAACAGCCTTCCCAGAGGAGTTGAAGCTGTTATAGCTGCAAAGGGTAGACTGACGTCATATTGAACCCTATGGATTAGGAATGGGATGTCACTTATAGTAAGTTCCTATGCTAGTAAAGGCAGGTGAGCGAATACTTTTGGCAATATAGTGTATCTTGGTTCAAAGATTGTTGCTCTATTGCTTCCTGAAATTTTAGGCTTCATTATTAGTCTTTTAATAAAGGTAATATTAGCATTTTAAGTTAGCATCCATGTTTCTTCTGAAGTTCAGGAAACCATGTTTTCTTGTGAGCCAAAGGCATTGCCTTTTTTAATTTGCGAAAACTAGCCTATTCATAAACTAAGCAATAGGGAGCTCATTCTAAAGTCCTTGAAAATTACAGAAAGTGTTAAAGAAACAAGTCTGGATGAAAAAGAAAATGCAACATACTTTAAGGTTGCTGTTCTTTTTTCAAGTCTAATGTTTTTATTGTTTGATTTGTTGCTTTCTGAGGCATCACGTATATCAGGGGTGCCCAGCCTGTAGGCCATAGCCTATTCGCAACCAGGCCAGTGCACACACACGCATAGCCTGACTCATGTGAACAGCAGGCACCGGCACTCATAGCCCCACTTGCTCTCACAGCGGTGCTCGCAGCCTTACTCGTGCTTGTGGCAGCGCTCACAGCCTCACTTGTGTGAGCGGCGGTCCCACGTGGTCGCAGCTCCACTTACATGAGCGGTGGATCCACACACCCACACCACTCACACAAATGAAGCTGCACGCATGAACCCTCATGCAAAACTATCCCCTCTTCCCCTTCCCATACTGGTTCGCCAACCTGGAAAGGTTGGGGAGTGCTGACATATATCAAAAGTTTAGTTATTTAGATCTCCCGTAATAAATGTTTTGCAAAAATTACTTTACAAAGTTAATCTCTCCCAAATGCAAAGGATTAAGTTTTTAATCAGTTTCACACCAAATTCAGGTCTGTGTCTTGAGTTTTTAAGAAAACAATTTGAACATTGTTTTGCCCAATGGAACATTACAAAGGCAAGAGTGTTTTAGTAATATAAGGATTCACTTTTAGATACACAATTGCTATCGCCCTAGCCAATAAATGGGGGGGGGGGGGATGTTAATCTTATATTGCTGGAAATGACAGTTAAAGATTCACGTTTATCTTATGCTAGAAACCCCACAGATGAATGATATTAATTATTTATAGCAGCTAAATTAATTTAGGGTCTACTATATTCAGAACTATTTGAATATTCTTTCAATTACATTAATCAAAAATATTGGGAACAGGAGGGAATACTGGAATATTATTGGCTTACCAGTTGAAATAACAAAGCAATGAAATTTTATATTTGAAATTCAGTTATGTGTTGAGTCAGAATCTATTAATTATCACATTTATGATTTTTTAAATGTATGAGTTATACAATTTTAAAACTAACATATAATGATGGAGAGATCTTTAATTGAACACCAAATTATTAATTTATTGGGAAATATTGAAATAAAAAAGATTCCGCAGGAAGATTAAAAAAGCTTGGCACCACAACTGACTTAACAAGAAATTACAGAGAAAATATAATCTATAAAACTGGGAAATGGAATGTCATCTAATGGAACTCGGGAGGATAGCCTTTTCTGCAGAGGTACCTGCCCTTTGGAACATCATTCCACTTGAGGTCAGATTAGCCCCAAACTTGTTGGAGTTCTGGGATGACTTAAAAACAAGGTTTTACCTTTGGCCTTGGTGTCCAGTAATATGGGTACAGGATCTGTAAGATGATCTTATTGTTAGAAGAATTGATTGCACTTTCCACAATTTATATTATATGGTTTTAATGGTCTCGTTGCCATTAATGCTTTTTGTTATTTTAAAAATATTTTGTTGCATTGTTCTTTTCAAAATTTTATTAAATAGTCTATAGTCACATATGTAAGATGGCTACATATAATTTATAAAACCCCTTTGCTATTGTAACTATTGTAGATGTACTTGCATTTATGAAGTTAGCAAACCTTTACTCTTTCTATATGCCTTATTTATATTATGAGTCGTACATTTCAGTAGTATTAAAGCCCAATTATAAACCAGTACATTTGTTTAATAAACATGATAAAAAGTTACTTGGAGAAACTGACAAGAAAGCAGGAAAAAAATGAGAGATGGGCATGACCCAATGTAATAGAAAAGACAACAGGGAAACTGGACAGGAATGTTTTCCTATGAATTGGATGCTTTATAATTGCAATCTCATTATAGAAGCCATTTTATAAACACACAGGGAATTCTCAACAGGTCATGTTGTGATCACCAATGCAAACAGATTAGACTTCTAATTTTTTTTAAAAGTCCAGTTTTTCCTGCTTGGTCAGATTTTTACAGTTTTAGGACTCCAGTTCAATCTGGCCTGGGAAAGTCATGTTCTCCATTATGGCTTTTAAATATGTGTTACTAGGAACATCTTCACAAAAAATCATGAACAGGTTTTGACAAGTTTAATGTTTTAATAATTAGATCTTTATTTTATTGGTTCTGTATCTTAGACTTAGTTGTGTTTTGTTCAATAAGTATAATCTTTATTGTCATTGTACTTAAATACAACGAAATTACAACAGCAGGAAAAATTCCATATTTATTCACAATAGAAATATTAGAAAATCTGTCAATAAATTTTATGTTATAACCATCTGATACCTAAACTGTTGATGTGACATTCTTGTTAAATAAAAGTGTCTGGAGAAAATGATGGATTAATTGATGGATGGCTAAGGTTTCTCTCAAATATAATGGCTTCACCAATTTGATTTGATTTGTGTAAAATAACTTTCTCTAATAAACAATTTGCTCAGAGGCAATAGAAGAAATGAATGGTTATCAAACCAAACTTAATTAGTCTATCTTAGATTGATATTACTTGGGGAGTCTTCATTTTAATTGTGAGGGGCTGAATACAAAGAATTTGGTTCATTATATTTTTTCCTAGATAAACACTATTGTGTAACTACCTATGGAATAATAACATGTGAATTCATTTTAATAAATGCTTGTAAAGTGAATTAGCTAATCATGCCACACTAAACACGATTCCTTTAATTATTTTCAATATTTAACTGCTACTTCAATCCTGTTGTAGACAGTCTGTAAAAGTGATTTGTATTTGATATGCCAAACTAATTATACTGTAGAAACCATTATAATTATAATGAACTTCTCCACAGCAAGGAAGCCATTTAAAAACTATGGAAAAAAACGCAGAGAAAGATCTACATATTAAGACAAATACACAGTATTTTTATAAGACTAATATATTTTCGTTGAACAGTTTCATCTTACAAAAGGAAGGGAGGAAGATAGATGGAGAGTCTGAATTTTTCACTGTTGTCACTGATCAGTACTATTCCTGAGCATGGCTACCCACCAGAACTATGCTTACTTGATTCTTGGGAGACATACACTTGTTGTGACATCAAAATAGCATCACTTAGAATTTAAGGATTCTAAATGATATATGTTATGCCTGGGATTGAAAAAATTGACAAATTTCTACCATTTACAAGTCTTGCCAAAAAACCAATCATGATTAGAAAAAACTATAACATACCTATCTGCTTATGAATAACTTATCATTTCTTTGATGATAAATGCTAAGTAAATAAAGTTATGATATATACAAATATGGATCCAAGTATTTATTTCAAAAATCCTTAACCATTGTAAATGGCATGACATGAACAAATAAATAAATATTGTTAATAGAAACAGAATTGTGCCTCTAACGCAAAACTTCAATTGTTATGACCCTTCTCTAATATTTTTCTTCTTTATAGTATTTTTTTCTTTATGATGACAAGGTCATTTTTTTGGTAATGTTTAACAGTTCCATATATTCCACAGTGAGGGGCTTTGTCTTTTGTGTCTATTCTATTTTCTTTCACTGGTAGACAAAATTGTTGAAGATGATGTAATATAGTTTAGTAACGAAAATTTGATTTAAAAAGTAGCACCAGAAGAAGGCTACAAATATTTGTGACATTGGGAACCTTTCAATGTATTACAGAATCAGCTCAAAGAAAATACTTCCGCTAAACATATTAAACAAGTTTGAAAAATTTTGAAATCAAAGCTAAAAGGTGAAAACATCACCAAAGCAATCAATACCTGGGCAGTTCTCATTATACGATATACAGCAGGAAGATCCAGATGGAACTTGATATCTTGGATCAGAAAACAAGAAAACTAATGACGATCTGCCATGCTGTATATCAAAAGTGATATTAACTGTATTTGTCCAGAACCAAAGGGGCAGAAAAGCAAAGAACCATTACTGAAGGAAGTCAAATCAAAGCTTCTGAAAACAAGGTGAAAGCCCAGCATAGAAAACAAACATTTGAAAACCAATTTGTTAATTGGAAAAGCAAGCCAATATATGGTAAATACTTGTAGATACAGAAGAAAAAGCCAATAAAAGCCCCACACGGACACTACTTCAATAATTCTTAGGTCCTTGGCCAGGATTTGAATTCTTAAGTTTCCACCAGACCATGAATCTAACCATAGATTACTAACACACAATAATAATTTGTCACCTTCACAATCCGCTTCCAAAAATGGAAGTCAATGAGGAAATCAGCAGGAAGTGGGTTTAACAACCCACAGTGATTCACTTAACAACCACAGCCAGAATTGAGATTCTAAGTCAGATATAATCACATGACATTTTACTTTATGATTACAGCTGTCAGTCCCAAATGTGGTTGGTATAATGAATACCTGTACTATGTAAGCCATTGAGTCTCATTAGATTGCAGTGGTATACAAGTTGAATAAATAATAAATGTATGCATTAAGACTGTAGAGCAGGGGTGTCCAAACTTGGGAACTTTAAGACTTGTGGACTTCAACTCCTAGAATTCCCCAGCCAGCCATGCTGGCTGGGGAATTCTGGGAGTTGAAGTCCACAAGTCTTAAAGTTCTCAAGTTTGGACACCCCTGCTCTAGAGGCATATTAGATGCCAGCCCAGACATTTTGAGTCTGACTCAAGAAACACTTCCAGAGAGCAGATGCCTATTTTCTGTTTGAATATCGAAAAGAATTACTTATTACTGTCAGCTATAACAGTAGCACGTAGAGCAACGTTTATTTATTTTTTTGTTATACAAATTTGATACTGGTTGTTGAAGGAACATTTTTTTCCTATGGAGGTGTAGGGAGAATATCATAACATTTTCCTGACTTGGCCTTTGGCTCTTGGAGTAACTTTGGTCTCTGTGCAATACTGTTCATTATCACAGAGTAAATGAAAGAGAAATGTATGTTCATATAGAGCTGAACCTGCAGACCAATTTAAGACTATAGCCTGACATCATCGTCCATAAGCAAAATAATTTTGAATGTGCAAGGAACATTTTTTGTATGTTACTGCATAGTAACTGTGTCTCATATTCACTGTGCAAAGCACAATCCTGATTGAGGTTTCCAGGGGCTATTCAGACTCAAGTAGATTAATGCCGTCAATAATGTAAAAACTATTAAGTGTTCTGAATTATTCCTATATTCCTGAGCCAAACTCTTTTATTCGCTTAGCTGATGAAAATTCATTTATGGCATCATACTCATAATCTGCTCTAGCAGCACCTGAAAGAACCCTGCTCAAGCACGCAAAGGACCCAGCAAGAATTAAAAAAAAGTGGTTGCATGGTATTTACCCCTTCATTTTAAAAAACAAACAAACCCAACAAATATGTACAAATAATTCAGTACAACATGACTAGCTTGATATTAGATTTTCTCATCATCTAAAAACTGTTAAACATTCAAAAAGTCAAATATGTTTTTCTAGCAAACGGCAAAAGAGGCTGGTATGTAATTTTATATTTTAATAATGACTTCTTTTATATATTTGTTTTAATTAATCATTGTACACTGCCTAGAGTCACTTTTGACGAGATGGGTGGCTACATAAAGTCAATTAGATAGATAGATAAATAAATAGATAGATAAATAAATAAATAAATAAAACACAAGCTCTGCCTTGCAAATGCAATGAAAAAAATTAATGTGACTCACTTTATTGTGATATTTGCTTTATTGCAATGGTCTGGAACTAAACTCACAAAATCTCTGAGGTATGTCTGTAATCAAAACATACTCCTTTTCTATCTACAGTAGCCAAAAAATGGTTCATTCATTTTCTTACTTGGGATGTACAAGGTTTTCTGACTCACAAAAATGCAAATACGGTAACCCGGAACTGTACTGTTTACCATAAATATTTGATACAAGTATGCAACCATAATGGGTTAACTACTGTGTTGTTTAAATATCTGCATTATAAATGTCAATTTTATGTGATGTACATGTCACAATCTAAGTTCTTTAAAAGCTTTAGTTAATATTTGAATATGCAGCATATACTTAAAAATGAAAATTTCTACTTATGTAGAAATTCTACTTATGAAAGCAAATATTCAACCTTTATCAGGCTGACAAAGATAAAAAATACTCCCTGTTTCCCTTCTACTGGCAAGTTTATTTTCTGCATATATTTTATCCTATTATGCTATAACAATACTTCATTACCTTGATACAATAGCACACAGTCTATGGTCTACCTACAGTTGTCTAGTGCCTATTTAGTTTTATCACGAGCAAGCAATTTGAGAATATGGTAATAAACCCTCAATCACAGTAATGAGGTATGATGGGTTGTAATTTCTCTGTGCTAATGGGTTACAAACAGTATTACAATGATGACGGGAATATCACTGATTCATTATGACTGCAATAATATTAAAATGACTTAATATACATCACTATTAACTCCTGCATGCACAGCTAACCACTGTCTCTATCTTTCTATATACATACATATAATACATAAAGTTAATATTTATCTTTACATAAAATCCACACTACAGAAAACATTGTTTTGAATTCCCTAAATCAATATTTAAAGTTGGAATTATTGCACTGAATTTGTCCTTTGGAAATAAGACCATTGATTTTAATCTGCTTGAAGCAATCAATTACTCCCTGTCCTCTTTATTCCAAACTGTAATGAAAACTAAACTGCACTGTCTTGAAAACTAAATGTGAAGATGATCATAAACAGAATTTAAACTCCATGGATTATTCATATCTACCCATTTAGATTTGCCATTTCCATTATGAGTACATTTGCCATGAGCATTTAATGGACATCTAAAAGGGAATTCATTAAAGCAGGAGCTGTTGGCAGCACTTATGGCCTTCAGACTGCTTTATGTTTGCCTTTAATAGCTTGCTATTATAAAAGTGATATATTGTATTCATCCCATTAGTAGTTTGCAGAAAGGTCTGCAAGACAAAACAGAACAAGAATCAAAGTAAAATCACAAAGCACTTTTTAAAGCAGTATGTAAATATTGTAGAGATACGTGCTACTTTGGCTGAATACCCTGGGATATTACAAGGCAAATGTGTGTGTAACTTCACTATTAAAAAGACATAGTTACATATAAAGATGTATATGCACACATCTCCTCTCTGTATGTTTTGCCTTACATTCAGTAATTCAGTAATTAATATCCCTTTTGCTAAATGAAACTATGAAACGAAGTGATTGGGCTATATCATGTACATACATAGACATGCTGAAATTGATCAGCATTACCTTCTCCACCCAACAACAAAATCAATCATAATTCAAAGCTAAGCTATCTCTTCTTTGGGCTGTTAAGAAAATATAACAGAAGAGTTGTCATATGGAAATGTATATAATTTGTGAATGTACAGTATATGAATTAAAAGTAAATAAAGTAACTCACCATGGTCTATTTCAAACTATTTAGTTATTTATTTGTTTGACAGATTTAAAAGGCTCTCCAATTCAAGCTATGGCATAGCATCTAATTTTCTCCATTAAAAATGCAGGCTATCCCTAAACAAATCAAATTCATATAGCTAGAGTAGTAAATACAGGTTTTCCTTAAATTACGACCACAATTGAGCCCAACATTTATGTTGCTAACTGAGACATTTAAGTCAGTTTTGCCCCACTTTATGACTTTTCTTGCCACCGTTGTTAAGCGAATCATTGCCTCTGTCAAGTTAGTAAACCAGTTGTTAAGTCAATCTGGCTTCCCTATTGACTTTGCTTGTCAGATGGTCACAACAGTTGATTACATGACCTTGGGACACTGCAACCGTCGTAAATATGAACCAAGCATCTGAATTTTGATCACCTGATCATAGGGATGCTGCAAAGGTCATAACTGTGAAAACCAGTCAAAAGCCACATTTTTCAGTGCCATTGTAACTTTGAATGGTCACTAAATGAACTATTGTAAGTCAAGGACTAACTGTATTATAGAACAGTCACTCTAGCAGGCGGCATCTAGACCTTTCTACCTGAGCAGAGTCAATCTTCCTCTGAGCAAAATGGAAAGACTATTTGGAAAGTATGGGTGTATGTACATATTGGCATGTTTATTTGCATGCATAAGCACACATTTGTACAAAGTTACACAATGTTGTCAAAAAATGAAACAACGGATTGACAATTGAACAATACACATCATGTGTGTATGCCCGTGCGTGTATACCACTATGTATGGACAGCATACATGTGGATGGGCCAAAATATGAATCAGACAGGGTGATGATCTAAAAAAAAAACACCACTCCGCATACTGTCTGGATCCTTAACAGAGAAAAAGGGTATGGGGTTTAAACATTTTTTAGAAAGAAAGAGGTATGGTGATTCTGGTCCTGTTCATCACCGTTTGAGGCCTTGTCTTTGACAATCCTTTGAAAGAAAAAATACTGCCCCTAATGCATAGATTAATGCTCTAAGTGATTAATGAATTTTTAAAGTGTGAGTATAACTGGAACAAAAGATGTCCTCTTGTAAGTATTCTTCTATTTGATCACAGAAGCAGGAATGCTTCCTCTAAGACTGTTTTAGCTGTGGACAATGCATCATAGCATTGCTTAAAATTAATAGAAACTGCTAGTGGGGTTAGAAAAATAATAAATTAAATATTTAATATAAGATTAAATATTACATCCAAAAATTGAGCTAAGAATTTTGGACATAACCTATTGTTGGAACAGTGAAAAAACATGTGGTTGAAAGAACTGAAATTCACATTATGTTCTAACCTAAAATATTTTTTTTATAAAACGATTGTGCCATTGGTGCATGACTCCAAAATTTTATCTAGCATATATAAAAATACTCAAGTTTATGTTGGAAAGGTGGATAGCATGAAGGATTATTTTATCATGTTTGGTAGACTTGCAAAGAAGCCAGAAAACTTTCTGCTCAAATACATATAATAATACAAAGAATTTGAGGACTAAGGTTCAATTGAAACCAGATTTTTTTTTGTTATGTTTAATGAACATCAACTAGGAAAAAAGCCATGGAAGATTATTTTCATATATAATCACTGCAGCTAGATAACTATGCAGAAAAATGGAAAGATTCTGAAATACCCATAGTAGGGAAATGGCAGAACCAGCAGAGATTATAACTTGTTTAAAACAAAATTAATTAATTTTCTTAGAGAAAGAACAATTACTGTATTTATTTGTAACTGGAAACTCCTTTTTTGCTGAAGGGGGGGGCTAATTATTTATGGATTTAATGACTAGAAAGCGTAAATTGTGGAAAGAAGGAAAATTTGATGTAACCTTAGACAGAGGATAAAATATAAATGTACTTGCGACTGCTGTTAAGATTTAGAAGCTACTTCTTTGTTATTTGTTATTTTTTTCTTCTTTTTATTTTTCTTTCATTTCTATTTTTCTCTACTTCTCTTATCTTTTAAATAATAATCTGTATATTTTTTATTTTTTGGAAAAACTTGGGGCATTTAGCAACCAGCTCCCAATTACATTGCAGGGTCTCGTGATTGCCACTTGCAATATTCATTGCTGGATTCCAACAAGCCCAATCAATGTGGAAGCTAACAGGAGGTTGCAAATGGTCTTTAATGTCTCACTTAACAACAGCATGAAATGCACACTTTAACAACGGCAACCAGAAATGCCATTGCTAAGCTGCACAGTCACATGATGTCTTAGTGATAGAAATTCTGGTCTCAATAGCATTGTAACTGAAGACTACCTATACTCAGGAAATCTCTGGGGTCAAGAAAGACATCTAGATCCTGAGAAAATGTACCACATGATAGAAGCTGACATTGATGGTTAATTTTACTTCAGATGAAATTTCCTGGTGAATTTACACTCTAAAGGTTTCAAAGGACATGAAAATGTCCTTGAAATGTGAACACATTCTCACTCCAAGTGCAAAGCATCTATTAAATTTAATTTTAAAGAAAATTGCTAATTGAAAAATTTATAAACTGCCCAATAGTTTAACCATAGACCTTAGCAGCCTTGAAAGCATATCAATATGTTCATCCACCTCTAATGACCTTCTCCTTGCTATCTTACCTTTCCATGTTGAAAAACACCCTGAAAGATAGACTTGCCCCATCTGCCACATGGACCAAAAGATGAACCAAAATCTTCCAAGCATGGAGCACAAACCCAAGATGGACTGGTTTGCAATAAATCTTCACTGAAAGATGGGCAATCTTCTGTGCAATAAAACAGAAACAAAGATAGAAAGAAAGCACAGTGGTAGTAGATGCATTTGCCTTTTAATGGATGAAAAAGTTGTATCTATTTATATCTGGACCAAAAAAATAGGGTTATTAGTATTAGATTATGATTCTGTGCTTCTGTGCTTCTGTACTGGACTTACTTCTGAATCAAGGTTTGTTATTAGCTGATTACTTAAGTATGATAAAGTGTTACTGATAGAATTGAAACTAATTTAGGACATACTTCTCTTCTCCAGTGTTTCAATCACCAGAGAAGAGCAAGGCACACATAAATTAGTTCTTTTATCATATGCAAATTTAAATATCAACAATGGTTAAAAAGCATATGATCACATTAGAATGATTTAATCAGTTGATATAACTTTAGCTACAGAGATATAGCTAAATGCAATATTCTTCCGGGACACGATGGCTCAGTGGTTAAATATGCTGAGTTTGCCAGCTGGAGAGCTGACAGAGCTGTCCAGGTTCGAGGCCCAAGCTCTGCTCAATGGGGTGAGCTCCCATTACTTGCTCCAGCTCCTGCCCACCTAGCAGTTGGAAAGCATGCAAATGCAAGTAGATTAATAGGTACCACTTCAGTGGGAAGGTAAAAGCGTTCCGTGCTGGCCAATTGACCACAAAATTGTTTTCAGATAACATTGGCTCCCTTGGCTGACATTGGCTCCCTTCAACTGACAGTGAAACCTTTACCTTTAATATCCTTCCACCAATCTGTTGTTGCAATGCATAAGAAAGACAAGACCTATGCTTCAGGTGTTGGGGAGCCTCTGCCAATCAGATGGCTCAGTGCTTTGACTGGATATAAAACAGCTTCATAATGGTATTTCTATGCAAATAACAAATGTTTCTTCTGTCAAAGGCATTTCTAAATATAATCTTAGGAAGCAAGTAAATGATACTCCCTATTTTTTCCACAGACTCAGTTTGTGCTACAGTATAATCAAAATTCTTGGTTATTAATGCGACCTAAGAATGACGAACTGAGTGTGCTTCCTTGGGCAGCATCAATCCCATTAAGATTTATCACATCAGTATGTCCAAAGAATTCATGCAAATTACAGTGTATAACCATTCATCCTTTAAAGAAAACAGCAGCTCTATGTCAAGCGTTAAAAACATGCATTAATGTTGCACTGAGTCTTCAATAGTTTATGTTAAAGCTACAAATTCATAAATAAAAGTGTTTAACGTTTGAATTCATTTATCAAGATCTACTTTTTAAAATTATCTTGGCTCACTCACGTTGTTCAAAAGTATCACAGCAAAAGTAGCTTCAAAATGCTATTCTCACACATATCAATACAGAAAAATGTATGCAATCCATCCATTGAATGAAAATCAATAGATAGTATTTCACTAATAATTCTAGGCCACAGAAAGACCGTTGGCTTACCTGAACGGTCGTTCTCTGGGCGCTGCGGGAGAGTCCAAGCATGGGTTAACACAGCCTAACTGCCCTAGGACTGACTGAGTTTTTTCCTTGACCACGCCCCCTTTGCCTCTGGCAGGTCAGTTTTAAAAACGAAAGGTTCAATAGGACGCCCTCAACCAGTCTCTGTAAGGCCTTAGTTCTGGTTTTCCAAACCCTGGGCGGGGTTGGACTCTCCCGCAGCGCCCAGAGAACGACCGTTCAGGTAAGCCAACGGTCTTTCTCCTGTGCGCTGCTTGGAGAGTCCAAGCATGGGACATACCCAAGCTATTGTGTCCCAGGGCGGGTCAAGTCCGTGTCCTTCGTAGCCTCCACAACCCTCTGTAATATACGGCTTCCGAAGGAGGCTTCTGCCGAGGCAAAGGTGTCAATTTTATAGTTCTTGATGAACGCCGTGGGCGAGGCCCACGTGGCCGCTCTGCAAATGTCTATAATAGACGCCTGGGTCGCCCATGCAGCTGAAGTTGCAGCGCTCCTAGTTGAGTGCGCCGTTACTCTGCGTGGTGCAGTCCTGCCTTGTGCTTCATAGGCAAGCTTGATGCAAGCCCTCAGCCAGCGTCCAATTGTGTGGGACGAAACCTTGCGACCAAGGAACCCAGGGTGAAAGGAAACAAAAAGGGATTCGGAACGCTGAAACTCCTTTGATCGTTTAATGTAAATTTTGACTGTCCTTCGTACATCTAGTTTATGCCAGATTTTTTCCTTTTGATGCACTGGATTTGGACAAAAATTAGGAAGGATCACTTCCTGGGCTCTATGGAATTGAGTATTCATCTTAGGTATAAAGGATGGATCAAGTCTCAATATGATTCTGTCATTATGAATAATGCAAAGGTCCTCCCTCACAGATAGCGCAGCCAATTCAGATATTCTGCGAGCCGATGTTATAGCTATGAGGAAGGCCGTCTTAATAGTCAGATGATGGAGGCTTGCCTTCCTGAGAGGTTCGAAGGGAGCCCCCGTTAAAGCCTTCAAGACATATGGTAAATCCCAGGAGGGGTATCGATGAACCACCTGAGGGGAGATGTTCATCGCCCCCTTGAGGAAGCTCTTTACTTGTGGGTGTTGACTCAGGGATCGAGAGGATTTACAGGTAAGAATGGTGGATAGGGCCGCCACCTGCCTCTTGAGCGTGTTGGGCGCGAGGCCCCTGTCCAAACCCTCTTGGAGAAATTCCAGCAAATTTGGCACTGAAGCCGAAGTGTCCTGCACACCCTTGTCCTGACACCAAGAAGAAAAAGCGTTCCACGTGTATTCGTATATTCTAGTGGTGGAAGGTCTCCTGGACGCTTGAATAGTTTTGATGACTTTGTCTGAGAACCTCTGTTTCCTCAGGAGTTCCCCCTCAAGCGCCAAACGGCTAGTTGTAGCCACTGGGGATCTGGATGCTTGATGTGACCTTGGCTGAGGGAGATCTGCTCCTGAGGAATCCTCCACGGTTTTTGAATGGAGAGGCTGACAAGGTCGGCGTACCAGGGCCTCCTGGGCCAGTGAGGAGCCACTAGGATTAGTTCGGCCATTTCTGACAGTAATTTGGTCACTACTTGAGGTATGAGAGGGAGCGGCGGAAACGCGTACAGGAGTCCTAAGGGCCAAGTGCTCCTCAGCGCATCCGTCCCCTCCGCTAAGGGCGAGTGGTATCGAGTGAAGAAGCGGGGCAGATGTGTGTTGGTGTTGGTTGCAAACAGGTCTACTTGCGGTTTGCCGAACTTCTCCACGATCTGAGAGAAGATGTCCGGATGCAGCCGCCATTCTGAGTGGTCTATCGTCTGCCGACTCAGCCAATCCGCCTCTTGGTTGCTTGTCCCCGATATGTGGTCCGCTGTTATGGACGCCAGATGCCGCTCCACCCATCTGCCTAGGAACTCCGCCTCCTGCATGAGACTCTTGGAGTGCGTGCCTCCCTGCCTGTTGATGTGGGCCTTTGTGGCAACATTGTCTGTTAACAACAGTACATGATGGCCCACAATCTGAGACGCAAAATGACGTAGAGCGAGACGGGCGGCCCTCAGTTCTAGCCAGTTTATGCTGTGGGCCGCCTCCCTCTGTGTCCATTTGCCTTGCGCAAGATGTCCCTGGCAGTGCGCTCCCCATCCCTGTAGGCTGGCATCTGTTGTTACAACCAGCCTTTCGGGCTCCTTGAAAAGGCACCCTTTCCTGACCGCCGCTGTGCTCCACCAATTCAGGGAGCGAAGTACTTTTGGCGGCAATTTCACGCGCCGCAGCGAGTTGCTGTCCCTTGACCTCTGCATTGGCAGGAGGAACCATTGCAGCTCTCTTGCGTGAAGTCGAGCCCAGGGAACCACCTTTAGGCAAGAGATCATGATGCCCAGGAGCTGGGATAATTGTAAAATCGGCACTGACCTGGGACTTTTGCATAGACGAAGTTTGTTCTGGAGGTTCGTCATTCTGTCCTGAGACAGAAATACCTGGCAGGAGACGGAGTCAATGATGGCGCCGAGATGTTGGATACGAGTGGTCGGTTCTAGGTGACTCTTCTGCAAGTTCACTGAGAACCCATGGTGTTGTAGGGTCCGTATGGTCACCTGAACGTCCCTTCGGGCCTGCTTCTGGTTGGAAGAATGAATTATTATGTCGTCTAGATAACACTCTAGCCGAATTGGTCGGTTTCGGAGGTGGGCCGCCACCACTGCCAAGATCTTGGTGAAGGTCCTGGGAGCAGACGAGAGGCCGAAGGGCAGGGCCCTGTATTGATAGTGCCTCCCGTCGTAGTGGAACCTCAGGAACCTTCTGTGGGCAGGGTGAATGGGGACATGGAGGTAAGCTTCCTTCAAATCTATCGATGTGAGGAGATCCCCCTGTCGAGTGCAAGCCAGGATGGAGTGGAGGGACTGCATCTTGAACCTTTTGTATGCCAGATGTTGATTTAGGCACTTTAGATCCAAGATGGCCCTCCACCCCCCTGAGTTCTTTGGAACTAGAAAGAGGATGGAATAATATCCTCGTCTTTCCTGTTCCTTGGGGACAGGTTCTATGGCCCTGATGTCGAGCAGATGGAGAATCTCCTTCTGCATGAGCTCTTTCTTTTGGGGATTCTTGGGGGTGGGACAACGGATAAATTTTCGTTGAGGGAAGGATAGAAACTCCAGCACTAGGCCCTTCCTGATGGTGTTGAGGACCCAAGTGTCTGATGTTATTTCCTCCCACCTGTCGGCGTATATCTGGGAGGACCCCTGTGATGGTCACTTCCCCCTACGAAACTGTCGGGAATTGGATCCCCCACGAAATGGCTTCCGAAAGGAATGCTGTTGTTGTTGCCTTCCTCTGGACCCGTAAGCTGCTCTGTCCTGCCCCCTGTCTCCTGTCTGGGGAAATGGTCTCTGATAAGAAGAATTAGAGCCGGAAGCTTGAGAGTTATCCTGCGCTCTAAAGGACTGTCTCCTGAATGAGCCTGAAAACCTTACGTTCGGTCTTCTTCAGGGTGGCCGGGAGAATTTTACGTTTGTCCTTAGTTTCAATGACAAACTTCTCCAGGGCCTCCCCGAATAGTTGCCCTCCCTTAAATGGGGCGGAAGCTAGCTTCCATTTGGCTTTCATATCAGCCTGCCAGTGGCGGAGCCACAGCAGGCGACGTGATGTCACATTGGATGCCAAAGCCCTAGATGCGAATTTGGCCGCATTAAGGGAGGCATCCGCTGAGTATTCTACGGCGGTTATTATCTTATTGATGTCATGCCGCCATCTAGAACCCGCTGTGGGGGGTTTGGACCTGAGTTGTCGTAGCCAAAGAAGAGAAGCCCTGGTGAAGAATGATGCCGAGGTGGATGCTCTAATGGCCCAGGCAGCCGCCTGGTGCGTCTTGTGGCACGCCTTCTCTGAACGTTTGTCCTCGGCCTTGAGCCCTTCGAGTAAATCTGCTGGAAGATTAGAAGTAGAAGTTAGAGAAACCACCGGGGCATCCACCTCATCCATTTTGTCTTCTACAGCGTAGAGGGATTTGTCCCCCCCGCTGGGATTGGTCAGGGTACCAGGTTGGACCCATTGCCTTTGGACTACGTCCAGGAATAAATCCGGAACAGGAATCAGTTCCTGGGTAGGGGTAGGTTCCTGGAATAAGCCCTCCTTATGATCCTTAGTGGGAGGAGGAGTGGCCGAAGCACTCTTGGGAGTGGAGCCAAGGTCAGTGGCTGCTTTGGCCTTATGAAGGATCGATTTAAACAGGGATGGTTTGAATAGCCCTGTAAAGGCCGGTTTATCAGGAGGAAGGTCTTCATCCTCCGATAACTCGAAGTCATCAATTTCCCCCTCCTCCAATCCTGTGTCCTCCGTGGCAATAGAGGTGCCAGGAGAAGCAGGGGCTTGGTCTCCTGTATGAGCAGGGGTCGCCCTGGCTTTAGGAGTGCCAGAAGGACCGGCTTCTTTTTGTTTGAGTCCATCAGCTATGCCTTGGGAGATAGCTTTAGCTATTACCTCCTTCATCTCAGCTGATAAGGCGGGACCTTTGTC
Source organism: Natrix helvetica (assembly GCF_964273705.1). Classification (NCBI taxonomy): domain Eukaryota; kingdom Metazoa; phylum Chordata; class Lepidosauria; order Squamata; family Natricidae; genus Natrix; species Natrix helvetica. Next base: position 137,103,089 of record NC_138552.1, on the reverse strand, counting down.
CTCTCTCGGGCGTCCCCTGGAGCCCTTGGAGGTTCTCCTTTCCTCCCTCTGAAATATATCCTGACATGGTTCCAATTCTTCCCTAACAGAAGAACTGGGGGAATCAGGGTAGCCCCAGGAAGCATCTGGGGAGGAGTCCCTTGAAATCCCCCCAGTTGATGGGGGTGAGCCATCCTGGTGGGGAGAATCCTGATCCTGAACCTTCCCTTGGGGAGAATGAGGCCTTGCCCATGTCTCCTCCTGGTCTGGGGACCTGCTGGCCTTCTGGGCTTGTGAGGTATGGCCTCTACGGGTTCCCTCCCTACTGGTGGGTAAATCCCCTGAGGCCCGGGAAGGGGATCTATTAGGGTTGCCTCTCCCTCCCTTGTTTCCCTTGGGGGGGGCTCCACTCTGGGCCTCTTGGAAGAGGGCCCAGCCTGCACCTCCAAACCTTCGTCTGCCATTGGTGTTCAGGAGTCACAGGAAGGCTGGATGGATTTGGAGGGCACCGCTAGGACGAGCCAGACGGCCAAGAAACGTCCGCGGTTGTTGAAATAGGCAAGGGAAGCCAGCCGGCGAAATCCCTGCCTTGGAGATCGAAAAGACTGTTTCCGAATCACTCGGCCTTGCCAGAGCCCCGGACAAGGCCTCTCAGTCACTAAGCGTTGCTGCTGCTGCTGCTGCTGTCGAGGTCTGACTGCGAGGCTTGTAACTGCTGCCGTTTGAATCGTGAGACAATTTGGTGCTCTAAAATGGCCGCCGCTGCGCGCGCAGCCCCAGTAACCAAGGCAACCCTCCCCGAAGTGGAGAAAAGGGCGCGAAAGGCTTAAAATGGCCGCCGCTGTTGCCGGGCAGAATTTGCAAGCCGTTAGGACATCGAAATGTCCGAAAAGGCTTCCACGGCTTTAGAAAGCGATCCGCCAGCGCCAAACAGCTGGGTTTCTCCCCGCACCGATTCCGCTCGCTGGCTGAAGCCGGACAAGCTTCAAACCTCCCTCCTTGGCTTACATGCAGCAGAGGAAGGGAATTGCAGACCTCCTGAAGCTGTCATTAAATGTTTTAGCTGATTCCAAATAGTGAAATGGTCAAGAATTCTCCTATGCTCTGATGTGGGGAGTCCAAGCAAAAAGCCTAACTGAGGAACTCCCCTGTAACAGTCCTATCGGGCGGACTGAGTTTTTAAAACTGACCTGCCAGAGGCAAAGGGGGCGTGGTCAAGGAAAAAACTCAGTCAGTCCTAGGGCAGTTAGGCTGTGTTAACCCATGCTTGGACTCTCCAAGCAGCGCACAGGAGAAATAATAAAAAAGCAATAATTGATTTAAGTATCATCTTCTTTGATGATAGTTCATAAATGCTAACCTTATTTCTAGTCCAATAAAAAATGGCATAATATAAGACACTACATTTATAAATACTGAAGATGTTTAGCAATACAATTTAATCACATTTAGAATTCAAGATTGTTGAATGAAAGGCACTTTCCTTATGAATTACAATATTACTGAGATCATTGTTAACTGAGATTTATAATTAATGCAAAGGTACTTTTAAGTACATTTTCTGTGAGCTTTTAAGCACTGACAGTCATGCAGCAGATGGTATAAATGTTATAATCACCTTGTCATTGAATCAATTAACACACACACACCCCAATATGAGTTGGGATGAAAAGTAGGAAGCTTTTCTTGTATTCTGTATTAGGATACCTGGAAGTATAGGAATGGGAGGATAGGGAAGGGTAGAGTAGGGTAGGGTAGGGTAGAGTAGAGTACAGTAGAGTAGAATAGAATAGAATGGAGAATGGGACGGGACAGGACAGGACGGAACAGGTTTATCGGCCAAGTGTGATTGGACACACAATGAACAGTTTCTGGAGGGCATGTGAGCAATCACCTGTCCCATCCTTATCCAAAGAGCTTCCAAGGATCTGATCTATTCAAGCTTTTTTTTCTTTTTGCCATGATCATCAGTTCCACTTTCGCAGAGACATCTTTAGTTTGTCATATATCTGATGAAAGTCTAAATATACTTTTTTCTCTCACTTTATTAATTAATTCATGATTCTTTTCTCTTCACTATTAATTATCATTTGGTTCTCCTATGTTCCAAGTTGCAATCTTCTATACACCATGGTCAATACCTGATGGGCCAACCTATATTGATCACCATTAGCCATTATGAGTTTTATTAGTTGATTTTCCATAACTAAGAAATTATTCATTTTACTCATCTATACATGCCATCAGCGGAGCAATTTACCAAGTAATAAAGCAATAACAAATTTTTGCTGAAAATATGATTTTGCTAAAATCTGTAGTTATTGTTCATGAATGTTTAATAGATGCCTTTGATGATTGAAAGTAATGTTCTGTAATTTGAGCAGAATACAACTTGATACCATAACCTTTTTACATTTACATTGAAATGAGCAGTTTATTAGATTCTACTCAGTTCCATTTTGTACACCTGAACATTAAATACACGTTTGTAAAGCAAACATACAGCTTTCTTCACAGCTTATGGTGAGCAAACCCATGTTATATATAATTATTTCACAAATTAAACACAATCCTTTCAGCCATGAATTGCTGCTGCCTTCACTTAATTGGCCAAAAATTGTAGTGGGCCCAATGATGAGGAAAAATGGTGTGGGTTTATGGCATACCAATTAATGGGTCCTGAATTTTTCTGTATTTTTCCTTGGATTACGAAATAAAGTTTTAGATCCCTGTTAAAGTTCGAAATCCCATCAAAAATAGCTTTCTTCAGTAATTTTCATCTATTTATCATCTCTCAACAATGGAATTCTTGTCATCAGTTTTCAACAGTTATGATCAGAAAAGATTGCATAGGTTGCAGACAACAGGCTTGGAGACTTTTATTATTTATTTACTTGATTGTTAGCAAATTTATAGTCAGGTGTTAAAGACTAGGTCCACTTGTGAAGATTTAACTAAACGGATCTATTGCTAATGCCTATGCACAGGAATCTTCTCAACTAACAGATAAAGGCCAATAGCATTCAAGAAAGGTTGGATATAGTTCATATGGCTATATAATGATTCCAGGCTGATACCCCTTTTCACTCTGCTCCCAAGTTCTGCCATCCCTTCTCCTACATTTATATAGCTACCATACCCAAATTAGTCAAATAATTCTGGGCAGCTAACAAGTGGTAAAGTTACATTAAAATCAGTCAAGAGCTGTTTCACAAGGCAGGTGCTGTTTCAGAGAAGGCAGCTGACTTAAGACCTCCATATGCCCTCACTTTAACCGAGCAGCTCCCTCCTTGGCACTTTAGCTGGAGGCTAAAATCCCAAGTAGAAATAATGCATTGAATACAAATACAGGTAGTTCTTGACTTGCCACCACAACTGGGACTCAGATTTTCATTGCTAAATCGTGTGTGTGTGTGTGTGTGTGTGTGTGTGTGTGTGTGTGATATCACATGACTACATTCCTTACCAATAGCAGCCCCAGTACTCCCTGTTGCCATTATAAAGCAAATTTCACCAGCAATGAAAATTAGGTAAGGATCCACCTAATCCAAACCATTCTGATCTTGATCCTTCCCAACCCTGAGCCTCAGTTTTTCCAAGATAAAAGACTGCCTCCCTTTCAATTCCCCACAGCTGCCTATTCTCCCATATCTGGACTTTTAGATATCCAGCAGCCTACCTTATGGGGCATCAATCAGCTCAGAACTATCTATCCAGGGAGCTCCCAAAGCTACCTTGCCCAGGAAACATCAATAGTGTAAGCCAGTCACCTCTGGAAGCCTCAAATAGCCAAGCCTGGCAAAGCCGCCATGGACTAGGAAGCACTAACAGAGTGTTGTAAAGCTGCAGCATCCCAGAAAATGCCCCAGCAGTAGTCGCCCTCACCACCCTACAATCCAAGTCCCCTGCATCCTATGCTCTGCCATCTTAGTTGACCATCACCATCTTCTTGCCCCCACTGCTGACTTGGTGTGCCCATGCACATGAGGGCATCTTCCCCAGATCTAGTGAGAAAATTTCCACGTGCGACTTAGGGAGAAAGCCTCATACCTGCAGCTCTCCAAATAGTGTGTTCTGTTCTCATGGTTCTTTGAAAGATGTGGTACACTACTGAGAGAATGGCACAACCAGCCTCAAGAAGGCCTGATACAGCCAGTGGCTAACTTGCATAGGAGCAGGCCAGGTGCACTTCATCAGCACCAGGAAGACAATGGTGAAGGTCAGTTGAACATGGCAGGGCCTGCAGAAAAGTGGGAACAACTGGGACTTTGTACGATGGGGGCTGTCTGTGGTGTGGAGCTTGAGGTGGCATCTCTCAATGTTGGAGTTGAAGTAGAGGCCTGAGTGACAGCTGGCTGAGACTGCTAAAGACCCCAGGCCTTTACTCCTCCCTAGCCCTGCCACTGCCACCAAATAATGTCACTGTGCAGGGCGGTAAAAAGGGCATATATGAGGGGAGAGATAAGTAGGTCTGGAGAGTTGAAACATCTGTGGTTGTAAGTGCAGGCTGGCTGCTAAGCCTAAATTTTAACTATGTGACCACAGACTACAACGGCCATAGCTTCAGGAACTAGTTGTAAGTCATTTGTTGTCATAACGTCAAATAGTCACCGAACACTGGTCATAAGTCAAGGCATACCTATAAATAATCAGAATAAGGAATATCAATTACCATGAAGTAATAGTATATTAAGAATTATAGCAGATTTGTTAATTCTATATATTCTGGGTAAGAGAATGGTTTGTCATTCTAGGCAAGGAGGAAGAATACTATTTTCTTAAAATTTCCCTGTTATTAAAAAGGGCCATAAAAAGGGCATAAAAATTAGTCAAATATTACTGCAAGGTGTTTCCATGCCTACTGAATAGCTGTTATTGCTGCTATGATTATAATTTGTAATACTATTTCATCAATGAATTTCCAACAGCAATTTTCAAAATACTTTAATGTATTTATTAGAGAGGGGAAAACCTCTTCCAATTGGGACTCTATACTAACAGAGGCACCAGACATTCCCCAAAATATCCCACCCTACAACCAACACAAGTGAGTGGTAAAATCCTAAATACTTTACACTGTTCTGAAAAATGAATCTAGAACCTGAGGAAACAGCAAGCTAAGACATCTTAAAGCAGGGGAGTCAAACTGGCGGCCTGTGGGCTGGATGCATTATGTGCAGGCCACGCCCACCCCAAGTCCACAAATGGCAAAATGTCACATGACGACACGAGTTTGATACTTGTGCCTTAAAGGAATCTCTACTAGGCTATCTACAATTACAAAAAGGTTGTGGGGAGGGAAAGAAAAGTAAATCCTACTTTTGCTCCAGGAACTGAAGGGTAATAGCATAGTCCTTCACTCCAGGCACACTTTTTTTTTATCACTGTAACAATTTTATGGGGCAGTTTAGCTTGATGGTGTGCAGCTAGTCCAAATCACCTAAGAAGATTCATATTCAACTGAGGAACTGAATCTTGGTCTCCTTGTTCTATACTCTATCTACTCTACTACATCAAGAACTCTGTTTCATACAAAATAGCTTCCAACTGATTGTAACTATAAAAGCAAAGGAAAATCTCAGTCCACTAAAATAAAACATCTACTACTGATAGTGGTCCTTCCTCCTCCCACCCTCTGTCTGTCTGTCTGTCTGTCTGTCTGTCTGTCTTGTCTGTCTATCTATCTATCTATCTATCTATCTATCTATCTATCTATCTATCTATCTATCTATCTATCTATCTATCATCTATCTATCTATCTATCATCTATCTATCACCTTTAAAGTTAGCAGGATTTATTAACACTATCACACATGAAATAACTCTACCTATCCATGTGATTATATTATCTGGGCAAATACTAACTCTCTCAAATAAATACACAAATAAACAAAAGATAACATTGTTGCTCAGGACCAAGTTAAAGGCAATCTTCTAAATATAAACAGTACAACATTTCAATTTGTTAGATGTATTTCAATATTATTTTACAAATGTTGCTTATGGCTTTGTAGCTCTGAAGATGCAGCTTTGCAAAGAAATTGGCTCTAGATAGTAATTACACCCACAGCCTAACGTTGCAGTTAATGGACACACACATTTCAATAATTACAATGCCTGAACAACATAATATGGCTTCATTAGCTGCTACAAAATAAAGCTGAGCTAGTAGTGAACTTAGCTAAGCATTTTAAAGATAGATATAGTACATTTTATTAAAAAGTCTAGCCAAAAGAAGACACTAAAATCAGGATTTTCCTTACAATTGTATAATAAACAAAATTAAGTGTTCATGTGGGTAGCATCCAATATTGTTTTCAATTAGTATGGGATTGAAGTTTTCATATAAAGTGCATAAAAAGTTATTATAACCCAATTACTACAGGTCAAACAAACGATCCCTGTTGATCATTTTCACATCCCTAGGCCTTGTCTGCACAAAAACTAAAGATATCTGATTTGTGTTTGGCCTACTGTGATTTATTCATTTGTTTTAAGAAAGAAAGAATTCATGTATAAGCAAGAGACCACTATTTCAACAGAGGTACATTGGTGGTTTACATGTTTTAGCTCGTGCATATGGTTCAGAATCTTGACTTATTTCTAGTTCCTTTATGAGATCTACAGTATATCTTGAAAAAAAATAAGCCAAGGCTCACTTATATAAGCATTTTACACACAGACACCTTTCAGCTGATTCAAGCCATAAGTGCCAAACGCACCCATATTTCAAACGTAAGATTCTGGTCCTCAAATGTTTCATAGTACGCTCAAATTACAGATTTAATAATATATGCTTTGTACTTTCATCCATGCATCAACTAAGTAATTCACACGTTCAAGCATTTAAATAATTTATTTCAATTAAACTAGATGTAGAATGCACTTTTAAAAATGCTATTCAGGCAATACATAAATCAAAATTGGAGGGAGAGGATAGTTTCTAAGAAATAGTCAGAGCTACAGGTAGTCGTCAATTTACGACCGGTGGGTTAGCGACCGTTAGAAGTTACAAGGGCCCTCCCAAAAGCTACTTATGACTGGATTTCCAAGTTACAACAGTTGTATCCCCTGCAGTCATGTGATCCCATTTTGAGTGCTTGCCAAACAGCGTTTGCAGCATCCTATGGTCATATGATAGCAATTTTCAACACTTTTATCATCTTGTGGCGTTTACTTCTGGCTTGGGGGAGGGATTACCATTTGCTAAAATGCATCTGCTTAACAACTGTGGTGTTCACTTAACCATCACTACTGCAAAGATTGTCATAAAATCTGGTCTAGTCACATGGTGACCCACTTAAACAACCACAACAATTTATAATCGTAATCCCCGGCACAATGATGGTTGTTAAATAGACAACTAACTATACTGCCGCTTTCCTAGCTGCTTCCAGGTAGACTGACATGGTGGTCTGATTCTTCAGGTATAACAGGATGGTACTGCAGCAAAGTAGTGGCAGAAATTAGATGAAATTAGAAGCAAAAGGGACCTTTTTAGCTATTTAATGCAACCTACCTTTTCAAAACAAAAACTCATTTCTTAAGTGAAGTTCCTACTTAATTGCTTTTTGGAGTTCCCTTTGTTAGTGTTACTTGATAAACTGAAAATATTTCGCTAATAGCACTTTTAGAATTTTTGTATAGTTTCTTATTCTTACTTAACAAATATACAATTCATTGATTATACATTTTAAGGTAAAATCCCTTTGAATCTAAAAAAGTTTTGGTTACTTGCTGAAAACATACAGTAAATGTCAGCAACTGTGCACATTCTCCTGAAAGTAAAATTAAAACTATATTAATATCTATCTACGGAAGGTATGACTATTGAGTGTTTAATATAGCCATTAACAGATAGACATTAAAGATAGCAAATAAATTATTAATATTTTACTCAAGTAGGTCATATCTTGTATAATTTTCCATTGCCAGTGAAGAAGATATAGATTAATTAGCAAACATCATATTTTCCATTGCCAGTGAAGAAGATATAGATTAATTAGCAAACATCATATACTGTATAACTCAGCTAAAATTGCTCATGGGTCAAGATTCTCAGTAGCTTGAAAATAGATGGCACAATGTTTGCAAATATTTCTTGATTTTCATTATTTTACACTATCCAATCCCTCAACAATTAAAGAGAAACAGAATTGTTTTAGGTATTTTATTCTGATTCTTATATAGTACATTCATTTCAATTCTGTGAAGCACAATTGAATCATATCATCTTTTAGGACTGCTTTTTACTGAGTATGTCCAATAGCTACTTTCTACAAAATACTTCTCAATTTCTGGAATTAATATATCTTTTATATATTTAATCCTCTTTGAAGCTATCATACAGCTTTGATTAGAGTCAAGTAATAAATGTACATCAAGGAAATATTAACCTTAGAACCTTTTATTTCTGAACGAACTCATTAATATACATTTTCTGACTACTACTATTAAAGGAAATTTCCCATTGCACTGACTATTTTGCCTGAATTATATGAAAGTATACAATCTGATTGGATTTTACAAAGCACCAAAATTTGGAATAGGACACCTTTTTCATTTAACAGCCAAAATTCTACACGTCAAATCATTCCAATAGAAAGGCTAAATAGATTATCTCTTCACATCCTTAAACCAGTATTTCACTTAAGAAATGAGATGTATCTATGCCAGTCAGAAATTTATCTATATACATAAGTTATATTTGCTAACACGCATGTCTATGTATCCCATTGGTGAATAGAACTTCAAATTATGATTTAAATTGAAAAATATAATTTCTGATTTCATAGCAAATAGTGGATTATCACAGCATAGAAGGTTCACTTAAGCACACAGAAACTTATATGAATAAACTCTATAAAAATATGTAGGAGAATGAAGCTATATGCACAATATATCTTTTTATTGTATTCATTCCTTTCATTCCTTGTCCAGGAATGACCATATATGCATTTTGATCTACAATGTATTATTTATTTGTTCACTCTTTTATTATGTCATAGTTTAATTGTTTATGTAAATTAAGAAAGAAATAGAAAATTTCTATTTAAAACAAGTTCAACCATCTTTAAAGCATTCTTAACTATTCTGGGATGCAATTATACCATTTTTTTGATAAAATTCTTCTTTAAACTCTAAATGTTAAAGTTAAATGAGAAGCATTTAATGCAATCTGAAAAATATTCAGTTCAATTAAAAATAATTGATGCACGATGAAATAATTCTTCCCAAAGCTGCTATAAAATCTTTTTAAAAAAAATAAAGCTACTTAATAATTTTCATCTCCTAAAGGCTAGAGAAACATTATTGCATATTAAAAATTGGAATTCAGTTTTCCCAGGAGGTACAAGAAAGTTATTAAAACAACCTATTTATTGTTGATATAACTATCCATTTGTGCTATACAAAAAGTAACAATTTCAGTACATTAAGAGAAAAACTAATTAACACATAATTAGTATTTTCTGTATTTTGATAATTAAGGGGTTGGTTGACTATTTCCTTTCACAATTCCATTTTTGTATCCTGACAATACCTTTAATGAGCAACTAACACTATTTAAGCCCTGATGGCTGAGGAATTTAGTGACCATCACTACATTGCTTCCATTTATCACTGCCTCTTTACCTATAAATTAAAGCTCCCCTCCAGCTATGTTGATCAATTTCTTCACCCATATCAGCTGAATATGTATGGCATTAACCTCATTTACTAGTTGAGAAAAGATGAATTAAAATAAGATCCAATTCCTGGTCACACAATGTAATTTCAAAACTGTCTGCTAATTTCCAGCACCTGTCAGAATAATCCTTTACTTTCTGGTAATAAAAATGATGCATAGTTTTCCTGAAACCCAGAAGAAGAAGAAGAAGAAAAACCCTCCATGTTTCATATATTCCATAATTAACTATTAAAGCTACGAAGCTTTAATCCTGAAGGGGAATGAATACAGTCGGTTTCCTATACCCCTGAAATGTTTGAACTACATTCAGATACTTCAAATGCACTGTAAAAGTGTACAAGGTTTGCAATTAGGGAGGGATGTTGTTTTACATATGGATTATCCAGTAAAAAAACAGGTTAATTTAAATCAGAGATGCTATAAGGAATGGACAAAATTGCACCCCTGTTAATTCCCATTTAAAATAAAGTGAATTGGCAAGATATATTGTTTCCCATAGGACATTCTATTTATTTAGATAAATAGAATGCCAACAGATTGGGGCCATCTAAATCCGGGGGGGGGGGGGGGGGATTGTTCCAGAAGGCAGGCACTATAACAGAAAAGACATACTTTCTGAGTTGCATCATTAGCAGAAGAGATCTGGAATGTGCCCACCAGTCAGATCTCATGAACAGATAGATTCAATTGGAGATAAGCAGTCTTGCAAGTAACCCAATTCTATGCCATGAAGAGTTTTACGGTGACAACCAGCATCTTGAACTGGGCTTGTAAGTCTACCAGTGTGTGTGTGTGTGTCTGTGTGAATGCAGCTCAAGTAGTAGTGGAGTTACATGGGTATACTGTGATGCAACCATAAGTACCCACACTGCTGCATTCTGGACCAACTGCAGCTTACAAATGGTCTCAATGTCAGACCCATACATAGCGCATTCCAAGGTAACCAAGGCTTCAAGTGACTGTCTGTAGGGCCTCTTAGTCCAGGAAAAGGCAGCTTCAGTGCACAACACAGAGCTACCCAAAGATGTTGATAATTGGGCAGCATACAAGTTATCAGCAACAGTAGAAGTATTAAGGCCTTTCTTGCTGCAGCTGCCACCTGTTTTTCAAGTACGGTGAGTCCAAGATTACTTCCACGCTGCACACCTGTTCTGTGGAATGCTATATACACAATATACAGTATACTATAAAAATATAGTATGGATAGGAATACAAGTTCAGGAGTGGAACTACCATCAGCTATCTCCTCTACATGGATGACACCAAATTGTGTGCTATGAGTGAACGAGACATCGACTCACGGATCCACCTGACATACATCTATACAGTGATGCTATTTGGATTGGAGAAGTATGGACAGATAGTAATCAAGACAGAAAAGGTAGTTAAGATTGATGACAGACATACAGACCAACTACAAGTACCTTGGTAACACAGTCACATGAGAGTATTAGAAAGAGGCAAGGAAGACAGCAATGCCCAAGTACTACCAAAGGATAAGACAGTTCTTGAGATAGCTCAATGGGAAGAACAAGACTCATGCTATCAACACGTACATCTTGCCAGCCATCAGATACCCTGCTGGTATAGTGAGTGGCCAAAGAAGGACATGGAGGTTGCTGATTAGAAGACCATCATAATGTATGGAGGTTTCTACCCCACGTCCAATACCCAGAGACTGTGTACCATCCAGAAAGAGGACAAGGTCTGGTGAGCTAGAACTCACTTCACTCCCAGTCCATATAGGAGATCCCACAGGATGTTGTGGAGAATAATACAGCTAATATCCTGTGGGATTTCCAGACCCAGATGGCCTAGCCAATCAACCAGACGTTGTAGTGGTAGTAGACAAAGAACAGAAGATAGCAATGGATATTCTGTGATTATATGCGGTTTCCTATGAATGCTTGCTGCTCTTCACAATTTTAAAACAGTTTCTAAAGTTACTTACTTTAGGTATTTATTTTAATAGCCTTTTACTACAACGTTCAGTCATTGAACGCAGGAGAGGGTATGAATTAATCAGTTTGTTGAGATTGTCTTAATGTAACATACTGATCACAAGTCACCAGGGGTGGGTTCCTGCCAGTTCTAACCTCTTCTATAGAAGAGGTTCCACAAATCTACAGTGCCGTTTAGAACCGGTTCCAGCTCCCTCCCCCCGCCCGTCCGCACATCATCAAGATGAAGAGCGAGAGGAGGAATTCTGGGAGTTGAAGTCCACAAAGCCTAAAGCTTGCATGCTTCAAATGCCAGAGTTTCTGAGCCAACATTTTGGTTGCTAAGCAAGAGCATTGTTAAGTGAGTTTCACAACCTTTTACAAGTTGGCCACGCCCACCCAGTCACATGGCTGGCAAGCCACTCCCACCCAGTCACATGGCCAGCAAGCCACTCCCACAAAGCAGGCCACACCTACAGAAGAGGTTCTAAAAAATTTTGAAACCCACCACTGCAAGTCACCAAATACTTTTTAGTTTAGTACTAGACAACCTGTGTCCTACTGAGTCGTTTTAGATGTTCTTTATGTAAAAAGAAGAACAGAATAACGAATGGATGGATGGACAGACGGAAGGAAGGAATAGGAGCAGAGCGACTTCTGATTTCCTGCAGGCTTCCCCATTAAATTTACTTGAAGGAAACCAACCATCCTTCCTTCCTTCCTTCCTTCCTCCCTCTTTCCTTCCTTCCTGTGTGCACTAACAATCTAACTTTGTGCATCTGACAACAAAAGCTTTCGCATGGAACAGTTTAAGACACAGTTGGACATAAATTTATCTGAACAAGACAGCAGCAACCAATAATCTTTCAGTGATTCTTATGCATATGTTCATTTAGCAACCATTTCACTTAATGACAAAATTTCTGGATCAGGATACGTCACTAAATGAAAAGAGGGTATAATATAATAACTTTTAAACTGCTGACCTAAACTGCATGACTGCCTCATCTCGTTAAATTTTATCTGTAACAAAGATCCTAATCTAGTTATGTTTGAAAGTCTTCTGCCAAGTCAAGCCATGTGTTTTCATAAAGAGATTAAGTGACTGGAAAACTGTGATTTACTGTTGAATCCTGTTGTGAAGCCTGACAATTTTAGAAAAATGGCTGGATCACAACACTTGCCTAGTGCAGAAGTGTCAGCGTTACTAGGTAGACCAGACAGAAAAATCAACCTAATAAGCCAAATCTACTTTATTGTACAACTATATTAACAAAATCTTGCAAGTCTGAAAGTACGATTCCCCTGCCATCACCTTCACAACTTCAAAAATTACGGTGGATTCCTTCTGAATGTCTTGCTCCATCCATTATGCAGCTGCAGGCTATACCCTCTCTTATTCCTAAAGGCATCTCTTTACCCCTTCTCCCAAGGTTACATACCATACAAGAATAGCAATAGCACTTAAGACTTATATATTGCTTCATAGTGCTTTACAACCCTCTCGAAGTTACAGTATTTACAGAGCATATTGCCCCCCAACAATCTGGGTCCTCATTTTACCGAACTGGGAAGGATGGAAGAAGTTATAGCCAAAGACTATAGTAGTTGGATAGTAACAGGTCTTAGCTAATAGTAAATTATTTTATAAATTCAATTAAAATGTGATCTACCACCACATATCCTCCTTTTCCAGATTTACAGCAAGGTTAACACATATACAATAATACTTCTCATTAGTACAAAAAAACCATTTTATATTCAGTTCAACAGTATGGTAGTGATGTAACAGATAAAACTAACATGAAAAGCACTGAAAGTGCTCATTGCTGCATATCATTAGTATCTTATAAAATGACAACTATAAAATGACAAATGTAAATATCTTCTCTCCAGTGTTAATACTCTAGAATATTTCTTCAGTAACCTTGCCCAGGTCATTTATGTACTGCATAAAAGATTAGGCAATTAAATGGAAGGAAAAACTCAGTGCACTGAACAGAGAAATCCATTCAATGGGATATATTTGATTCCTGCCTTCTCTTCTTCAGGAAAAACTACTTGGGGAGCCAATGGTGTTGAAATGCAATCCCATAAACATTGTTAAAAACCATGGCAATACAATATGTAGCACATAGAAGAGAAGGAGACATTTCCCACAACAGCTTCTAATGGTTCCTGTTACTTTTATTTCCTCTAAAGAACATAATTATATTAAATAAAATATATAAAAAGCATACATAGTTTTGACAGCATAAAATGCAGAACTTTAACAAACTAAAGATCTATTTTATGAATCAAGCATATGCATTGCAAGATCACAATACCCATTACATATTTGGGAAGAAACTCTTATGGGATTTAGTGGGGGGGAAACCAAATATGTTGACTAATTGAATATTGGAATGGTAGAGCAATAAATTTAAGCATTTAAACATTTCTTACAGCCATTAAATAACAGAAATTTGGAGTAACTCAACATATATGGTGGGTTTAGGATCCCTAATATGGCAGATGGGCACTAATAAGTCCAAGATACTTGCTTTGGTACCTCCCAGGCTCCAGATCCCATTTTTTAGATTTTTTTTTAAAATGGAAACTGGCATGCTGCAAAGCAAAGTTTCAACATCTAGCATCATCTTTATCTTCAATAATGCTTCTATGCCCAAAGGGGATCAGTCAGCTTTCTTAGCCAATAAGAATGATGGGCAATTGATCCCATTGCATCGCTTAGCACTATGCACATCTGCCAGGTTCAAGTTAAGTGGGAGATATTATTCTATGTGAGTTATAAACTAGGGGGATATCAGGTAGAACTCTAGTGAGTTAGAATTTTGTTAAATGTACTAGATTCTCCTGCTATTATCTGAATAAACAAAGCCCACAGTAGCCATTTTAAGAGCATTCATGTTCCCAAAATTCCAAATGTACCTAACAGCATAAAACAGCTGAGGACCCCTCATGCTGAGAAATTGTATTGTAAATGCCTAAATTCATTTAATACCCTACAGTATTCCAACACAGCTGCAAAAATAAGGTATAAATGGATCCTTCCACAAATTTAAAATATCTAAGGGTCATATAAATGATTGTTATCCTAACTACTAGATCCATTTCTACATCACTTTAAATTTCTACTTCCAAGGATAAATCCTAATCAATATGAGTAAATGTATGCAGGTGATTTATGCAAGAGGATTTACTGCAGGGATATAATGCCCTCTGCTGCTACAAATACTGCTATAGCACAAGGAAAAATGGAGATGTAACTTCCTTTTTTTATTAAAAAAATGTTTGGTTGACAAGCAGACATCTAAGCTATAGGACGAAAATATTATATTGGTACATTTAAAAAAATGAACTCAAAATATTTAGAACCTCAACAGAAGAGAATCTGTGTCCTACGTTTGTTCATTGTCAACCCCTCCCCCCTCCCCCCCCATGATTTCATTCCATTTCTGGAATGCCATACTTAAATCACCTTGCTAGATTTATAATAACCGAGCTTTTTGTTCGCTTCACTGAAAATTTGTATTAAACCTATTTACATAATGAGCCAATATTAGTCCATATAAGCAACACTATGGCCTAAAATACCAAGATGAGCTTCTGAAAGTCAACTGTTTAGGTTCCTTGGTACAAACTGTCCTTATGTCTTGTGGTAAGCTTGCCTGGCTGCCTACTTTGAACAGGATTCTGGAACGGGGCTTCTGTTCTCACCCAGCATAGCTCTTTTAACATCTTGGTGTAAGATGCTAAGAAGCCACGAAAGAAAAGCTTTCCTGAAGCTCTTTGCAACAATCATTCATCGTTTCTTATATAGTACAGTTTTTCAATCACACAGGACAGTGACAGCGCTGCAAATGATCAAAAATCCACCCATCTAGAATGGATCCCACTATCACCAGTGACACGGAAGAGTCATAGCAGGCATATAAGGGATCATTAGCACACATTAATGTGAAAATAATTCCATCACACACACATACAAAAATACCATCCATCAGACTGAAGGAACCTACATTTTTCTTCATTTCAAGTTTAACCACTACTCTTGTATTTATTTTTCCTTCCCACAAAGAAAATGATTGTGCATGCAACTGGGGAGAGAAGAAGAGGAGTCTTCAAACTAGTCTGCCTGCCAGAAAGCCTGATTACTATAGCAGATAAGTAAAAAAGAAAGAAGCATTTTATAAATTGTTAAAGATTTGTTTGAAAAAGGCTTGCTTGAAGCACAAACAAAATTCTTTCAGTGTGTCTCAGAAACATCTGATGAGCTTTTTCATATTATGTGTTCCCCCTAAAGTTAGAGTGAATTAATGGCACTTTTCTTAAAGAACGTATCTTGCTTATCCCCTCCTGTTTAAAATGCAGAAAAAGCCAAATAATGTGTGAGATACAGTAAAAAGCACATAAATGAGTAACTGTCAAACAGACAGAGCTATTAAAATAATAAATCTTGCATATCCAACTGTGACACATAATATATACTAAGCCTTTTAAATGCTTGAAATAAAAGACAAAATGTAATGAAATCTCAAACTGTTTAATGAATACAACTGATGAAAACCTTACATACGGCACAGCAAAATGAACTTGACTGCAAAGATAAAAAACATCATTCAAACATCCGCAGACTAGTCATAATAGCTCAGCATTCTATTCCACGAATTGGCAGCTTCTGTGCTTACAAAATGCTCCTTCATCCAAAGAGGTTGTACATTCTTTTCAATGAACTAAACAGATCTCATTCTGTAAGCACAGATTATCTCCTTCTGAAAGTAAACAGGACTCTTCATGAGTGTAAAAGCACATGCAACTCTGGACTAGGATTAATGTTTCTAATCTGCCTTGCAATGCACATATTTTTAAACAGACTGATTAAAATGAAGGGGTGGAGTAGCTAGGAAAAGCACCTACTTTTGATGTGCGTTGAAGTTGATCTCCTACATATGTTTTCCGGAACTGATCCAAAAACCAGAGTATTGCAAGTTCTACTTTCTCATTGCTAGAACGTGGTAACTGGCCATCCATCAAGGAAATCAGTTGAAAGACTCTGGAATGAAAAACAGAAAAAAATATGTTTACCCTTGATATGTAAACAAAAGGCCAAACAAAACTGTTGGCATTTTGCTTAATATTAAATATGACATCTTCGTGTATTCTACCAAAAGTAATCCAACCATCCATCCATCCATCCATCCAATATATATAGCCTAGTTCCTCTTAAGGAAAACATTTTGGTGATTGCACTATTAAACTCTGATTATCAAGGAACATAAGTTCTCCGAATTTACCACAGCATTTATACATTATTATTTAACTTTTGCCTGATCCACAGAAAAACCAACTCCAGGTACAATCCTGAATTGGGTTCCAGAAACCTATAGGTTACAAAAAATAG
Source organism: Natrix helvetica (assembly GCF_964273705.1). Lineage (NCBI taxonomy): Eukaryota > Metazoa > Chordata > Lepidosauria > Squamata > Natricidae > Natrix > Natrix helvetica. The sequence continues at coordinate 137,086,078 of NC_138552.1, read as the reverse complement.
TAGAGAGCTAAATACTAGAGTAGCTACTCATGAATCTATGCCAGCACTTCAACAAGTGAAAGCTGTAAACATTCCTTTATGGATTACAGGTAATCCTCCTTTAGCAACTACTTTTACAGTGACTGTTCTTATGAAGGTAATGACAAATTAATGTTATGACCAATCCTTGCATGTACAATCTTACATGTCTATAAAACAAGGAAAGATGAAGAAAGATCATGAGCAAAATCATGGTTTCACTTAGCAACCAAGTTGCTGTGTTCGCTAAATGAGGCCTACCCGTATAACCATTTGCTTAAAGCCATTTGAATCACCTCGCCAATACCATACAATGATGAACAGTTTTTGAAATAATTAATTCATGAAGAACACATACAATGTTCAATACCTCCATTGTTGAATGATGGGAGCAAACAAAGCCTATTATAGCATGTGCTCTGTTGGTTTCTCAGTGTAGCCATTGGTACCAACATAACTGTAGATGCATCAAGGAAAATCTTTTAAAGTGAAAGTAAATCTCATTCAGTGTGCTCAATAATGAACTCTGCTTCTCTTCTTAAGATGATGATCTTAAGCAATGTAATGTTTGAAAATCGATTCTCAGCAGGGTCTGTATTGGGGCTCATTCGCAAAATTTCTTATTTCACAAAAATAATGCTTAAAAGCTGTTTAGCCATCCTGTAAAAATATGATTTTATTCAAATATATTTTATTTGTGTGACATATAGTTCTATTCGGTTAACACATACCGACAGGATAATTCACCATCCATTGCATCATGTTCATCTGTACTGGTATAAGTTAATCTTCCTCCTACAACAGTTCCAACAAGATAGACAAGCCATGCCAAACGTCCTGGAATGCAGGGCGAATGAAAAATAAAATAAATTTTCCATAAAATATTTGCTGTGAAATTATGAAAATAAGAAGCAGGTAATTTTCTGAGGCCATTCAGTGATACTCATGGGAAACAAGGATGGGCTAGTTTTGACATTTATTGATCAAAACATTTAAAACAAACATTGCTAACCATTTCTATTCACCAAGTTTCTGATCTTTCTCATATTCTTTAGATGAGATTTTAATTCCATGGTTGTGATTTTATTTGTTAAAAACTGCTGCTAAGTATTACATACTTTTGTTTCACTACTGATCTTATTCAACAATTTTTAAAAATTGTTTCTGGCAATTTCTTTTCTAGATTTAGCCTTCAAAAAGGACATTTACTAGACAGGATATAAAAAGCATACTGGATTTTTCTTTTCGGGACTCTATTTTCCTCATACTTAATTTGTGATCAAAATACCAATACATATGTCTAGCTTTACTTACTGCAATTCACTTGCTTTTACTGCATTATAGATCTCTTGACAGATGTTGGAAAGAGCATTCATATTCATTCTACTCTAATGATTTACCCATTAGCCTTTAACATGTTACAAGCATCCAATCACAGGCAGCAACAGGAACCAATGCTTCAATTAAAATAACAAAAGTAGCAACCCAGTCGTTATACAAACTACAGACATGTGGTATCACACACATACATTGCACAGTTTTCATCACTCGCTCCCTTTACTCTCTCCCCATATGGACATCTCTGTTTGCAACCTAATATTTAAAAGATCACCTCTGCACAAACGACCATTCTTCAATTGAAAGCTTGTGTAAGGATGAGTTCAGCAACTATATTTACTGACCTAAGTGAAGGCTTCTTAAACTGTGGTTTTTAAATAAATGCCTAGTCATGATGCTCTGCATATTAGTAAGCTTACAAATTTCTTTGCTTGCTTTCTTTCTTTTCTCATCACAGGCACAAGACTTCTATATACTACCAACAATACTGCATTATTTGAGTTATTACTTATAGTCCAGAATATTATTTTGACATGGCCTTTAATTATATTTATCTATTTTTAAATTAATTATTTTGTTCATTAAAGCCATATTTTTTTTAATGAATAAAATTTTATAATTTGCATTAAGATATAAAATTCTGGGTTTTTAATGGAATTAAATGAGCACAACTCTTATTTCCACAACTTTCATTTCTGCAAAATGTAACTTTTTAAAATTATTCTTGGATATGGGCAATTTGTTTGTGTCAACCATTATTAATTGAATTTGGCTCCTCAAGAAATATTCATATGTCTAATGTATCTGTAAATGTTGTAGTGTATCTAAAAGTATACAAGTCAAGAACTTCAGTATTTTTATTAATTTATTTTAAATTTCTAGCCTTTCACAAAGAGTGATATGGAAAAAGCTAAAGTTGACTAATCTACCAATAGTGCTAAGAAGGTCTAAAACAAGGAAACACTTTCTTTTTCTCATTTATATAGCTACCCATCTCATCAAAAGCGACTCTAGGTGTCTGTAACTATGGAACTTTTATATCTATTGGTTTTACAGGTATCTTTTACTTTTTCAAGTGAAGAAAAATGGCTTCAATTGTCTGAAAACACAGCTGTCGGTTGAGAATATAAAGGCAAGCAAAATAAATTGACATCTAGAAACAACTTATGCAAAACATTTGCAGGGTTATATCATTTGATTTACAAATTAAAATTTAATTATTAAAAGAAAGTGATATATTTATTCCTTGTCCATTCCTAATAGTAGCGAAATCATTTATTTTACTTTAAATCAGAGTTCCCCAACATTTCTGGTTTTGTGGACGGGGGGGGGGGGGGGGCAAAGGGGAAGGTTCTGTGCGAGTGGCCAGCAAGCATGCACAGCTCCATTTGCATGAGTGGAATACATCGCACCTGCTGCTCACACAAATGCAGCATGCTCATGCAAATGGGGATGTGTGCATGCCCTGGCTGTTTTGTGGCCTGATTGCAATCCTCTCAGGTTGGGGACCCCTGCTTTAAGTGTCCCAGAAATTCACTTAACATTTTAAGAGGTCACAGTATTAAAAAGCTGAGAGCACCATCACCAGAATGGGGTATTTCAAATGGTAATTTGAAAAGACTACAAAATTATTTATAATAGTTTGTACAAATGTAAAATAGAAAGTGGAGGAGAATCAGTGACAGTTAACTGTTCAACATTACTGAGGAGATAACTCTGTTTTCCATTTCTCAGCCTATTGCTACCTGGCAAAGATAGGTTAAAACACAACTTTACTATCTGCAGTAAGATATTTATTCTTTGAGGTAAACAGAAGTCTTATTCTTGGTACAGTACTACAATTTGGGGGCCTTCCATATAGTTTGGACCATGTCTTCCATACTCTCCTGCTAATATATTGTGGGGACGATCAGAATTGAATTCCCAAACCCAATTGGCACAACTATGCTTGATGAATGAAATATTGAATTTAGTACTACCTCTTGACGGGGGTTCCTGGATATTTCTTTTAAAATATCTTGAAATCCCTGATTCAGAACATACCAGTTAAGATGGTAATTATTATTATTATTATTATTATTTATTCACATTTCTAAACCGCCCCCTCTCCCAAAAAGGGACTCGGGGCAGTGTACAGTCCACAATAAATCACAGATAAAATACAAATATAAATAGAGCTATAAATATATGTATGTATGTGGAGGAGGTTAAAATTAAGAGTCCTGTACAGAAGAATAAATATGAGGCTAAGAGCCCTAAAAACAATTAAAACTAAAACATTACCCTTAAAATAACCAGATGAGAATATACTACCAGGAGTTCATAGATGTAACATTTATAATCATGAGTCTTCAATTTTTGACGGAAGGAGCGGAAGTCCGAGGTGGTTCTAATGTCGGGGGGGAGGTCATTCCAGAGGGTTGGGCCCATCACAGAGAAGGCTCTACTCCTCGGCGCCGCCCGCTGGCATTGCCTAGTGGACGGCACTTGGAGAAGGCCCTCTCTGTGAGAGCGGATTGGCCGCAGGGATGTATGTGGGAGGATGCGATCCCGCAAGTAACTAGGTCCTGAGCCATGGAGCGCTTTAAAGATAGTAATCAGGACCTTGAAACGCACCCGAAAAACCACAGGTAGCCAGTGCAGCTCGCGCAGGAGCGGTGTTACGTGGGAGTATCTAGACCTCCCCATGATAACCCACGCGGCTGCGTTCTGGACTAGCTGCAGTCTCCGGGCGCGTCCCAAGGGAAGCCCCATGTAGAGAGCATTACAGTAATCTAGGCGAGACGTCACCAGCGCATGAGTGACTGTGCGTAGGGCATCCCGGTCCAGTAGGGGGCGCAATTGGCGCACCAGGCGAACCTGGTGGAACGCCCCCCTTGCCACGGCTGCCACATGGTCATCCATTGACAGCCGGGCATCTAGGAGGACGCCCAAATTGCGCGCCCGTTCCACAGGGGGCAGTAGCTCGTCCCCTATGGCCAGCGATGGAGTCAGCTGGCTGAACCGAGGTGCCAGAAGCCACAGCCACTCAGTCTTGGAGGGGTTGAGTTTGAGTTTAATGGTGAACCTATGGTACACATGTCACAGGTGATACACTATACCATTTTTGGCGACATGCTAGACCTCCAGACCCTTTGGAAGTTGCGCAATAGGGCTTTGCTCTTAAGCAGCTTCTGAGGCATCTGAAAATAACACAAGCATTCTCATGCAATTTTCTGAGGCTCCACAGGACTCACCAGGGCCCTCTTGGAGAACTTCTGGAGGGTCTGTAGAAGCCCCAGGATCTTCTGCGAATCAAGAGGGCAATGCCAAAAATCTCACATCCAAAAATTGTGTGAAACCTGTTACACAACTTGCAAAGCTTCTGGAGAATCCAGAGGGGAGGGAGGGGAGAGAGTCTGTAGAAAGACAAAAGAGTGCCTCTTTTTTCTGGTGTCTGTGTGTGACTATGTCTCTGTGTGTAAAAGTCATGCCAGCAGCCAAGATAGGCATTTTCTGAATTTTTGACACATTGAGCACAAAAGGTTCACCATCTTTGAGTTAAAAGACAGTTTGTTATAATCTGCTGGCTCCTAAACTCCTGAATCACTTGCCTAAGTAAAAGAAGTCCATATTCCCATAATGATTTTGAAAGCCATTGGATGATATTAACAACTGACTAGTTTTAGTTTTAAAATTCCTGCAATTATTGCTGCTTTATTATTAACCCCACTGAGCTACTGACAAAAGCCTAGAAGTATTTTAAACAAAGCAAAATAAAGTATTCAGAATTCAGCATTTTTAAGATCTATGTATCTAATATGACAAACAATAATATAAAATTTGGCAATTTTATTGACAACAGTCAAATGATATTAGATGCTTAGAAACTCTATATTTCACCAGTAACAATTCCAGAATTTCACCATATATGAATGTATGAATACTGTAATTGAGAAAGCCATAACATGGATTGATAACCACTCCAAAATGTAACATTAAACTCAAAAGTACTTCTGTCAGCACAAAGAGTATTTCACTAATAATCTTGAGTTGGTCCCTGTACACACAAAATAAAATTCATTTTCCTTCGCATTTGTGCTTACTTCTTTGCTCAAAACATTCAGTATTGCTCTTTTCCAGCTGCTAAAGGAGAATATTTTTTCTTTACCAAAATAATTATTGCAGTAATAATCTGTAATTATGTTTTATAACAGCAATAATCCCAAAGAAATCAGTCATTACCATAGATCACAAGTAATCGTTAACTACTGTTAATGACCCATTTCTTGGGGATTATTGTTTTAGCAAACCATGACTGCATCACAATCGATACAAAGAGCAAGACAATATAATAAAATGAGGTCTTAATATTATATTAACTTATTTTGGAACATTAAAAGCCATTAAACATCTAAATTAAAGTGTACATAACTAGGGGAGGTAACATTTATTGTTCTGGGCTAGCAGAAATGTTTAGTCCACAGAAAAGAAACTGAATATTACATAAACACTAGCAGAAATATAAACCAATGTCAAAATTATTTCTAATAGTAATTCAAAAACTGACTTTTTTTCTGAAAAAAAGAGAAAAAGCTAGGCTTTGGCCACACAATTTCTGGGCTTAAGATATTCAGAATCTTTAATTTATTTAAAGAACTAAATGAATATCATCCTGGAAAGATGTATCTTCATTTTAATTATCATCATAATCCCTTCTATATTGCTTTATGAACGTTAAAATCACTCTGCGTGCATTATCTCAAAATTCCTTACAACTCTGTAAATTAGGTTATTTTTATTACCATCATAATGTACACCGAGGAGGGGTGGGAAGGATAAGGCAACAGTTTTCAAATGAGTCCCTAATAGAGGTATTAATGCATGTTTACATAACAGCATTATTTCTGAGTGGGGGAACAACCTAGGAGAAAATATATCTTCCTTTCTTTCAGTGTAGCATTTGGAATATAAGGGTGTTTGTCATGTAACATTTCTGTTAGTTTAAGGCTGTCTCTGATCATCAGGCCTGCCCTGGCCAGCCTGGAATGAAGCAGCCTTTACCCGTTATATATTGATGCCACTTTTGTTGTCATTCACCACTTTTCCCCTTACGTCATTGTAAAATGGAAAACTCTTAAATCTAAAACATTTTTCACACTAAAGTTAATTTGATACTATGTTAAGCCTATGTTCACTATATTTACTCTAGAAGGGAATGCTGTATGAGCATGAATGCAATGACAGTTGATAATCTAAATCAGGGCTGTCAAAATCAGGTTGGATGCATCATTCACTGGCCACACCCATGCCCAGTTTAGCTAAAGGGGGGGGGAGCCACGATACGTCACATGATGACTCTGTGACAACACGAGTTTGACACCCCTGATCTAAATCTTCCCTTACTAAAAAGGGTTGTGTGAAAGTCTTAACTGACCAAAGCCATGACAGGGCTGAGTTATGGATCCATCTGGTAATAATCTGGCACATGAGCGATTGCAACATGGATGTAAGAGGAATAAATGATAATTTATTTATTCCGGCTCTTTGAAGGACTGCCTCTCTACATTCACCAGGCCTACCAGGACGGGAAGGAGGGTACATTATACAGTATGTCCGATCAATTAGGGATGGTGGAACCATGAAAAAGGGTGTTCTCAGTGGTGGCTGCTTCCTATGGAACATCATTCCCCTGAGGTATGAACCTAAAAATGTGGTTTTGTCAGCAGGTCTGGAGACCCAGAATGGAAATGGAACCAATCAAGTTAATTTGATTGTGTTAGTGCTGGCGAATGGGGTAGTGTTGGAGAGGGTTATGGGTTTTTATGTTATGATTTTTAATGTTGTAAAGCCCAAATGATTTGCAGTGAAAACCGTGTGATACAATGAGGACATGGATCAGAAAATAAATGTATCACAGGTAAGGTAGTTGTGTATGACAAGGAAAATGGAGTGACTGCAAGTTATTTATTTGTTTGTTTGTTAAATATGCTGCTTATCTCACTGTGGGGCTACTGAAGGTAGCTTACAATATCCAAGTTAAAATATTTACTAAAGATGGGAAAACTAATCAACAAATGTTAGGCCATATAAATGCTGATAGAATGATAATATATAGTATGTGAGCTATTGCAAAAAATAAAAAGAAGAAAAATGGCTGTGTTTTAGTTTTATTCTGTTTGTATTGTTATATGAAAGAATTGGATTATGTCAGTAATAAAAGCAGGCTAAATTGGAGTACTTTTGTATGATAAAAAGAGGATAGGATACTCATATATGATAAATTGAAGACAGGGTCATCAATGAACCTGAGGTGATCTAAACACAGACTGAACACAAGTGTTCACCACCACGAAAGATGTATATTAAGGCAATTTGGTTACATTGAGAAGATAATGAAGATGAATCACAACAGGTGCTGATTGTAGCAATTGTCAGTCCATGGAACAGGTTGCCATATCATGTACTGAGTGCCTTCAGTAGAGGTTGGCAGACAAAGGGTAAATGGTAATCTGTCAAAGATATTGCAGTGAACAAAGGTTTGGACCAGATGACCTCCAACCTATCTTTCAATATTTCTACGAATGTATGAAAGGATCAATAGGAAAAGAAAGGCCAAGAAAGTTGAGTTCAGTTAAAGATATACCGAACAAGAATTTTAAAAACAAAAGACAACATACTAAGCCCTATCTGTCATGGTGGAAGCCAGTAAGGATGGAAAAACATGTATATCAGCTCTGGTTTCACTATTAAGCAAAACAATCATTGCTTAGGGCACCACAGGAACCAGAATACTACAGAGGTTTTTTTTCTTCTAGCTATTATGTCCTTAACTCTTTCACTGCCACCTTCAACTTTAGCTTTCAATAAATTTTCGCAATTATATTTCTCCCAAGTAACAATTTCATTTAAAAGTGCATTAAAAGTGTTAAAAATTTGCCTTTTTTCTATGGTTCTAGTTATAAGTAAATAATTTGCTTATTTTACTTATTATTTTATAGTAAATACTTTTTTAAAAAAAACACATGGCTTTTCTTTAACAGCGATGAGGTCGGACCCAGGGAAATGACCTGAAAGAAAACTGAAGTTTAAAAATTTCTTATTTCATCTTCAACACTTATTGAGTGTTAATGTCTAAGCGATGGAAGGGCTGAGGGGCACCATAGTTGGGATGTGGTAATTTTTACGTGAAAAATTGCAAGAAGTTTTTAAAAAGACACTTCATAGTTGTTAACGTTTCAGTGAAATGGGTAGGAATCAATTCCTTCTTTCTCCTATAGCCTCCTGACCCACAATTTTGTCCTAGAAGTTTGGAAGATCCCCTCAGGCAGGGATGAGAAAGAAGATAGAAGAAGTTCAACTGTTTGTATACCTCTATACAATATTGGATGTTTTGGGGAATATTATTTCTTCTTGCACTAAAAAAACTGATTAAAAATAAATAAGTGAGCCAAACATATATGGCAGATATATGCAAAATTAAAATCAGAAAAATAATATATACTAACCTTCTTGAATTGAGATTGCCAGAGAATTTCTACTGGATGACTGCAACAACTTCTGATAGTTTTGTGCATTTTGGTCAAACAACTGTACAAGAAGCGCACAAGTCTTCTCATATTCACATCTACTAACTGTACATAGCTGTTCTAATTGCTGAAATACTGTGGCTGTATCATCCAAGGGATCATCCAAACCTTCCCTAAAATCCATATAAAAATTATAATGGATAATGTAAAAATCACTGGACAGTTTAAAATGACATTACAGTCGGTATCCATAAACCAATAGCTGAAATCAGCATAAATCTTGTCAAAAGAAGGTGCTTTTTAAAGGTTGAAAGCTGGTTGATTAATTCAACAATGATGAATCTGATAGGTTGTGTGTGTGTTTTTTAAAATAATGAAACCTAAGAAAATTTACATTGGAGCAAACTGATTTCAGAAGCACCTTTTTTATTTCAGGAACAAAATTAAGGCAGTTACCCAAATTAAAAATAGATACGGTATCAGGAAAGAAAGAGTATCTTTGTGCAAGAGAGCTAGCTATAGTTATGGTGAACTGTACTCTCGATTACCTTATAACCATGGAAACAGATTCCAGTCTAGAAGTAATGTATGCCTTTGTGATTTCAGGTGCATAGGTATCTAAGAGATGGGGTTCTGATGATTTCACAAAAGGAACTGAGGCAACCATTCTTTGCCAAAGGGTTAACAAGTAATGAACGCTGTTTGGTGCAAATTCCCAGTGCTATAAAGAAAAGAAATGAGTTTTTCATTAGAGTAAGTTTCAATCCAATGCAAGCAATCACAAATGTTATTTGCAATTTTTTCTTCACATCTTGGTAAGAAAACCCGTTATTATGTATTGTAAAAAACAGATGGAGCCCTAAATTGACAATCTTAGAATATTCTTGGCAGATAAAAGGTAAAATAATCAATCACAAAGCTCTATACGCCCTCCCCCCTTTAAAATAATCAAATCAATTACAAAAACATTATTACTTTACCTGTAAACTAGTAATAGTGAAACTTGCTATCAGTCTAATAACTTCTGGATAATCTTTCACAACTACTAATTCTCCAAGTTGATAATTGGTTTTCAATCGAGCCAAAAATCGACAGAATTCATGATAGTTACCAGGATCCGATAAGCCCTAAATTATTAAAAATAAAATAGGCATTCATTATGATGGTTCTTGAGAGAAATAATAGGTCTACACAAAAAGAAGATACAGTCCATCCCCAAATCAAAAATTAATTATTAATGCCATTGCATATGCCAGAAATATACAAATAAATAATTGTGAAATAAACTATTTTGTAAAGTCAGACACCTAAGAATTATCTGCATGACTGAAATTTGTTGGTGGGAGTAGAAGCTGTGATTCCTCATAGAACATCATAATAGGCTTCTGCAGTGCACTGGAGGAAAATCAGCAATATGTTAAGAATGCAACACAATTTACTATCACTGCAGAGGCACAGAGGAGGAGTAAAATACATGTGAGGTGATCAGGAATAGGGCAATTAATGCAGCAGCCAGGCATCTTTCTAAATATATGAAATAGCTAATATCTGTGTATTTAGAAGTCTTGTAAGTCAAATAAGAGTGATAAACGCCTTTTTATGTTACAAATGCTTTATTATACACCCCCACTTCCCACAAACTATTCAATAAGTCCTCAGTGTATTGCTATTTTAATACAATTGCTCAGTCACTTTTTATGAAATGATGGTTGTATATATTTAATAAATAACAATAAAATAAAATATCCCATAGGATAGAATAAGGACAAGATTTAAACTTGGCTTCTTATTATTTGCTCTTAGGAACTAGGCTACAGGAGCTAGGATTACAGTGTAAACTTACTTGGGCAAAAGAAAGTTAAGTTGTTATGATCTAAAGCAGGGGTCTCAAACTCACGTTGTCATGGCGTTATCACATGACATATCAGGACTTTCCCCCCCCCCCTTTGATAAAATGTACGTGGGTATGGCCAGTTGGCATCCAGCCCACGTGCCAGGAGTTACAGCCCTGATCTAAAGCAATTCAAAATCCATGGGCTATTTCTCATTCCCAAGATAGATCAGGGAACATGGAAGTCAGTTTGCATGTAATAAAAGCTACAAACCACAACAGAAGTGTGTTAAATGCATTTCCTGTTCCTTCACTCTAACAAACCATATCATACTGCTCAGTTTAAAGCTTACTACTATGAACGTAGTAATACCTCTTTTTTTCAGACATTTATACAACAGGCATAAGCTAAGAAAGCCCTGTGCATGCAAAGAACTTGTAAATTCATAGGCTGCTTCCTCTAGTTCCCCCATTCCTCAGTTTTCCACAAACCTAACAAGCAATATAACAGACATTTCTTCAAAGCAGGGACCACTCTCTCTTTTTAATTATGAGCAAAGATGCCTTGCTATCTGTTTTTAAGGATCATCTCCTCGTGATGTCTCCTGTCTCATTCCCATACCACTGTAGACACAGCATGGAGTTGATAATCACTGCTCCACTGATAAAGTGTTCTCTCTCTTCTTACAGTACAAATCTTATTATATAAACAGCCTATAGTACTTTGGTCACAAGGGTGATGATGATGAAGGTCAGGGGCAAAGATATGTCCAATTCCTGCTGGCCATTTAATTCTGCCATGGACTTGTCACCATTCCATTCAGTTGCCTTTCTACTAGAATACCATTTTTAATGGAGGAATACTGTTTACCTGCCCTCTTACAGTTACAATCCTTACAATTATTCCCCTGAAACAGGAGATTTCTGCCAAAAATTATACCTACATCATACATAATTTTCCACAGATATTGCTCACTAAAAATATGGATGAATTAAAACATAAAAATCATACAGGTTTCTTGCACAAAACCCCCCATGTCTACCCTTTATGGAATGTCATTTTTCTTCAATAGTTTGGAATAAAATGTGCATGTTTTGCTTGTTGAAAGATAAACCCTAACCCTAAAAATTACATTTTAACAAATGCCTCCGCTTATTAAATCTGGATTTAACCAACCAGAACCAGCAACAAACAGCCATAAGGTGAGCTGGTTGCTAAGGGCCCAAAATGTGTATCACGTGACCACATGTGTATCTGTGTGTTTGAAATCAGGTTGCTAAGTCAAGGACTACCTATAGGCATTTAGCAGATAAAATTGCTAAGATTTGGATTGGGACACTGGAGGTATAGCTTCGCTCAATTACTTGAGAAGAGTTTGAGCCTGTAACTCCTAAAAAAGAGGACATTATTCTTTATGCTGTGCAATGATGATGGCCTCTTTGAGAGAGGTGGAACACATATAGATCCTCAATGAGCCTTCCTGGACCCAACCAGTCCAGTCTCCAACCTTCCTTTTGGGGGGGGGGGGGGGGAGGCTGCTGAAAGATGGCTGGGCTAGACTTTTTCAGATGAGGTCTATCTGGCGCAGAGATAATATTGATCACACTTGTGGGGGACCTGTGGCAGAACCAGGATGGGAGAGGTACACCCGTCCTGGTTCTTCTTCATCACTCAACAACTTTTCACACCATCAGTCGTAATATCCAGATCAACTGTAGGAAGTGAAGTGTTACAATAGTTTTCTTTTCTCCGTGGCTGGTTCCAATCTATAATGGAAAGGGAGAGCTCATGCAGTCAGTGTTGATAGGAGGAAAATGCTCCTGGTTTGCCTGTTGCCCTCAGCTTAATGGTCTCACCCTTCCTCTTTTAACAACTATATGCGGACATTGGTTATGCTGATGATACTCAGCTATACTTCATGTCTTCAGACTAGTTGAGTGATACTGCTGAAGTAATATCCCAGTGCATGGAAGCTGGGAAGATCAGGATGGAAAGGAGCAATCTCAGATGTAATTTACTCTGGATGTAATTTAAGGTGCTGGTTGTTACTTTTAAAGTCCTACATGGCATAAGGCCGTGATGGCGAAACTAAGGCACGTATGTCACAGGTGGCACGTGTAGCCATTTGTCAAGGCATGCGAGGCGTTGCCCTGTCAGCGCTGGCCAGCTGACTTTGGCCTTCTTTTGAGGCCATTTTTCACCCTCCGGAGGCTGGTACAAAAAACCAGTCCTACCGGCAAACCGGAAGTTCGGGAACAGACTTCCGGTTTGCTCGTAGGGTCGTTTTTTGCCCTCCAAAGCCTTCAGGAGTCTTCCCCAAAGACTCTAGAGGGCAAAAAACAGCCCTAAGAGCAAACAGACTTCCGGTTTAGCCGTAAGGCCGTTTTTTACACTTCAGAGCCTTCAGGGAAGCCTCCTGAAGGCTCAAAACGGCCCTACGAGCAAACCGGAAGTCCATTCCCGAATTTCTGGTTTGCCCATAGGGCCGATTTTTCGCACTCCAGAGCCTTCAGGGAAGCTCCTAAAGCCTCCGGAGGGCCTCCGGGGGGCGGGGGGGCTGTTTTCACTCTCCCCAGGCTCCTAGAAAGCCTCTGGAGCCTGGGGAGGGCAAAAGCGTGCCAAAAGCAGGGGGGGAGTGCTGGTCGTGCATGCATGCGCGCATAGGGGGGAAGCATGTGCATGTGTGGCACACATGTGCACAACCCCCCTGCGCTCCCCCCACTTATGGCACGCGAGCCAAAAAAGGTTCGCCATCACTAGCATAAGGCCTTGTTATTTCAGGGGCCTCCTGCATTTGGCATACTCCTTGTCTCATCAATTAAGCAATGTCATCTAGCAAGACTCAGGAAGCAAACTTTCTCTATTATAGCACTTGACTTCTGGAAGATCATTCCCCATCAATAGATTTGCATGGTCAACATGTCTTTTTAAAAAAGCATTAAAAGAGGGTTGGTTTTTTTAGGTCATGGATTAGAGTGATGAGGAAGAACCTTTTGTTTGCTTTTATCTCCACGGAGAGAGCTGTTCGTAGTTCTCTCTCAGATGATACTGTCTTTTAGATTTTATTTTTGTACTACTTTTATAATATAAGCAGCCCAGAGTTGTTAAAATTGGTAGCCAGGATGTTTGAAATATAAAAATTCTTGCTTTAGTGGATTCATTCCGAATTAATCTAACCAAAATCAGACAATTTTCTGAACTGTTAAACCAGGGTTGAACAACATCCAGATAGATATGAATTCCCCTTCAGACACAGATAGCACTAGCTGAAAAATATGAGGCAGATCAGATGATATAAGACACAGTTGAAAACTGGCATATTTCCCACACTATCATTTCAAATTCTTCCATTGGCTAATTTAACTATTTCACTAAATATCAATTTTTACAATAGAGATATCCTAAGAGAAAAATGAACAAATATAATTGGAATTTATAAGAAAATTGGGGGGGAAATTACCTGAGGATTTTCAAGTATTCTTTTTACTCCTTTGATTAGATTACCAAGATACTTGGCACGTTCTGGATTGCTAAATAGGGATCGTCTTGTAGAAGCAAACTGAACTAAACAGGAAAGTGCCTAAAAGGGAAATAATGATTTAAGAAATGTATTACTGTAAGTGGGAGATAAATATTGGTTTTTGAACCAAGCAAAAACTTTGCTGCTATTTTGCTTCATTTGTATTTACTTAAAAACACTTTAGAAGTTGAACCTGCAGCTACAGTCATACTATATACATATTTAAAATATAAAAATTTCCATCAATTTGTATTTACCATTGTGAAAAAAAATTCTAATAAGGTGAATTAAAATACAGTAACGTGTGTAATATCTCCAAAGTGCCTGCAATTGAAAGATAGATATCTACATTTTTGTATAAATCCGGTGGTACATAAGATTATAATGGTAATTATAATCTTTTATATTTATAATTTATATTTATAATTATAATACTTTATAATTATAATTTTGATTGTAATAGCTATGTGCATGCCAATTGGTTACAATGCAACATCTGAACTGCAATGCAACATCTGATAATATGTTAATACAAGGCCAAAACAGAGCACGGAAGTTGGCACAGTACGTAATAGAAGGAAGGAAGAATAACTAAGCCATCAACCATTCTAGAATGTGTATAACTACTTGGGCTAATGTTCCCTGAAAGTACATACAGAATACAGTCTCTGAAAATTTAATAATTAAAATGAGTGGATGGTCTTGAGAAACAATCCACTCCTGTTATAAATATTTCAGATTTATTTCACATTAGACACCCAACCAATCTATTGGTCAAAAATAAGACAAGTATAAACTAATTATGCACTATCATAAAGACAATTTATATAATAAAATCTGAGCTACATGACCCCAATGTTTCAAACTATGAAAAAGAAGGAAGGAAATTTATAACAAATCAAGTACCAGACTTTATTTAGTCATAAGCCAAAATTCTACCAAAATGTCAACCAATAATCATGTGACAAACTGAAATATTAAAAGAGAAAAATATAATTAATTGCTTTCTGAACAATCTATTAGAACTTAATGATACTCTGAGTTTCCTTAAAAGGATCATGACTGAATAGAATTTTGCTACCATTTTTGAGATTTCTAAGGACTGAATAAGCTAATAGAAAGAAATGTATTCTCTCCTGCAGTACATTTAAAATGCAGCATTCCTCTTAAGGACTCATTCTGAATTACTTTTACTTTAATTTGTATACCATTAAATATTAGCTCAGCACCTAAGACCTAAGAAGTACAATTACAGTGGGAATGTAATTATTTTCAAGATGATTAACAAAAATAATTACATTGGAAGTTTTTTTGCGCATGAAAGAAATGTTTTTTTCTTATTTTTTCCAGTTATTAGAAGATTAAAACACGATTCCTAAGTATTTGGGTATCTCTTAACTTTGCTCAGATTTCTGTTGATTTTCCACTTATGGAGGACAGTAACACATTGTTTTATTTAATACAACTTCTTTGTTTTTTAATTTTTTATTTTTTTCTTCTTTACAATAAGCCTCTATGGCTCATAAACTCATCATTCTGTGTCAGGAAAAGGAGAAAGCAAAACAGACATTGTTTATTTGCTAGAATCAGAGATAAATTGCACTTTTTGTTAGGGATTGAATTAGGGCGTTTGACATAAAGATTAAGTAGAAAATGGACCAGAATGCAACCTTATTTTAAAATCCTATTGTAAAATGAGAATTGGGGCTGAAAAGTCTTTTTACTCCTTTGATTTGATGCTATACATTCTACATGTGTGTATTCTTGTGAAACTCACTTAATGTCTCACTTAACAACAGAAAATTTGTGCTCAATTGTGGTTGTAAGTTAAGAACTACCTATGTATAACTGCAATAGTAACAGTGACCATACAGTACATATTTTTCTAAATGTATTGATGAGTTACTATTTATGAAGCACAGGTGCCACCGCAGCCGCCATCTCCTCAAGTCAGACAATAAGACTGCCCAATATTAAATGTCCTACTGATCTTATCTGCAATAGTATACTTCCCAGGTTGAACTAAGGATTCCATTGCAAAGCTAAAGATAATAAAATTTCAGGATACAAACAGTAACAAGACTTTTTAGTTGGACGAATTTATCAAACACATACAACTTTTAAAAAGCTTCCTACTTTAAAAAAAAGACTAAAGATGCTTTATACTTATACTTACTAACTGAGACAGCATTGAAGGGAGGGAATGATACAGGTCAAAAAAAAGATCCAAAGTCTCTGGTTCCAGGAAAACTGAGAAGAACAAAGGTGAAAATAAATAGGTGGTTTATCTTTTCTAGTTTATGCCTCTCTCAAAAACACAATTATACATGTAAAATAATAAATGCATGTGTCAAATAGTTTCGAATGGCTCTCTTTTTTGTAATAGGTGGACTAGGGGAGAAGCTAAGCTTCATGTATTTATAAATTGATATTTTCATCCTTTCTCCATTCCCCGCCCTTAATTGCCCCTTATTCATGCAATTGTGGTGTTTGGTTTCTGCCTATTATTGCACAATGAAGGAGCAGCACTAGTTTTACTCCAAGTGGACTGCAAATAAAAGGCCTTGCTGCGAAACACAACACATCTGAAGTTCTGCCACTCACATATGGTTGCTACCAAGAAAAGGTTTGTGAAGCCCTTCATCTCTCCCATTAAGCCTTAAATTCTACAGAAGTTAGTCCCTTAATTTTTTTAAATGCCAAGACAATTCATAATCCTTTCTTAAATTTTACTCCCGTGATGGCGAACCTATGGCACACATGCCCGAAGTGGCACACGGAGCCTGGCATGCACAGCGTCACCCATTCCTCTTCTGGGTTTCTGGTGTGCATGTGCATGCGACGATCAGCTGGCCTTTGTGGGTACGGCAATGCCAGAAACCCGTCTTCCGTTTTGCGGCGTGAGCATGTGTGCTGGGCATCTGATCAGTGCGTGCATGCGCGGCAGTAACCAGAAAACATGTGCGCCAGAAACCAGAAGTTCATTTTCCAGTGTGCGCATGCCTCCTGGGCAGCTCCTCTTCCTGGTCCCAGACGAGCACATGCGCGAAGTGTTCCCATTTTGGCACTAGGTGTCCCGCGTACGCCGAAAAGTCGTGAAGTGTCGACTGTCGAAAAGATTCACATTCACTGTTCTACTCTATTAGCTGTTGCTCTTATATCTCAGTAGGAATGAATATTCAAAAACTTCTCAGACATAAGCCCCTTTTCATGTTCAACAGAGGTTTCATTTCTGTTTCATGATTTCTAACACAATTCCATTATATGACAGTGCAACACAACTGTCCATTTTCCAACATTAAGGTTTTGTATGCATATTTATTTGGATTTTATTAAAAAAAGACATTTTATCATGAAATAATTTGCCAGATTTGTCTGTTTAAATTATCGTTATTTTATATGGAATTCAAGCATACCCAGAATAAAATATTTTTCTAAAACGTAATTTATAAGAAACTGTTAGATAAATTAAATACCATGTATCTAGCATGGTACTTAATCAAGCACAGTTCAAATTAGGCAGAAAAATGCCACCAACGCATCTGAATTTTCAGTCATTTTTCAAAGAATTCCCATGTCTCCCTTTAGATTCTGTCCACATTTCAACAAAATCCAAATCACAGTGTCAGAAAGGAGACTCCTTTGATATAATTGTATGAATATGAGCCATATTTAAAGAGGTACATATGCAATACATACAAAATAATTAACTAAACCTCTGTGATCTATATTATTTTGTCAGAATATGAATCGGTCCATTTGACATTGTGGGCTTGGAATGTTCCAATGTCAAATGGATTGAGCAAGGACACCATATTTTCAAACAACTTGTTCCCTAAAAGGAGAAGAATTTATGATTGAGTATGAGATGGCAAAATCCTCTGAACCCAACATGATGTTGATTTTTTCCCTTCACACCACTCATCATGAAAGGAGGTGTTCCTGAAATCCATCTAATCAAGTAAGACTGAATCAACATGGACCAGTGTCAAGACAACATATGATAGGTCAGATGGTTATAAGCTGCTGTTTCTCTCCTTGAACCTAAACAAACTGAATAAGATCTCACATAATTACATAAGCTGTGCACTGCATACTAGTATGTAAACTGCATCAAAATCTATATTCAAGTCAGGACAAAAACAATTTCGTCCTCAAAGTGTCTTGCAAATCTGTCATAAGGTTATTGGGCTCCAACCGATAATGATAGCCCTTCGTTTATTCTAAAGAATTCTACTGGCGGGCTACTTCAGAATCCAAACATATCTGGAAGGCACTACATTAGAAAAAAGTAAATAGATTATTAGCAGTGATTATTCTCTTACTTGATCTCCAGTTTGTTGGAATTTGTACCGTACACAAATCATCTGCAGATTCATCTGCTGAACTACCAATGAAGTCATAGTTGAGACAATTGAGGACAAGCTTCAGAAGATGTATTGCTAAATTTTGTTGCTGTTGATCTTGAAGATTTAATGGTTTTGCCAATATCTAAATCCAAATTTTAAAAATGTGGTTCAGTAACATATTTCTGAATAATGTAATTACATTATCTTAAGAATCCCAATACAATATGTCAAGAATTCTAATATGTATCACTCACAAATCTCAATTATGCAGGCAAACACAAGGATTTGGATAAAAGAGCTAGGTCAGCGATGGTGAACCTTTTTTGGCTCGCGTGCCATAAGTGGGGGGAGCAGAGGGAGGTCGTGTGCAGGTGTGCCGCACCCATAATGCAATGCGTGACACACACACCCAGTGCGCATGCACGCACTACAGGCGCGACACCCCCCATTTTTTGCATGCTTCTTTCACCCTCCCCAGGCTCTTTATAGGAGCCTGGGGAGGGCGAAAACAGCCTCCGCCCCGGAGGCCCTCCAGAGGCTTCAGGGAAACTCTGGAGGGCCTCGGGGGGGGGAGGCTCTTTTCGCCCTCCCCCGTCTGCTATAAAGCTTCTGGAGCCTGGGGAGGGCGAAAAATGGCTTTAAAAAAGGGTGAACTCAGATGGCCAGCGCGCGCATGTGCGCTGGCCAGCTGACAGGGCAGCGCCTCGCGTGCCCTGACAAATGGCTCCATGTGCCACCTGTGGCACGCATGCCATAGGTTCGCCATCCCGGAGCTAGGTAGTCCTTGAGTCATGACCAAATCATTTAGAGATGGCAATCCCAGCAATCTCTGTTGCCATCATTAAGTAAGGATTATAGGTCATTAAGTGAGCACCTCCTTGCAAATGAAATCAGTGAGGAAACTGACAGGAACTTGCAAGAACCAAGTCATACAGAAGTCTGGGTGGGAGACGGTGTGCGTGTGGCCAAGGAGGCATGATGCAAATGCAGCAAGGCTCGGGGAGGATGCACAGATGAGAGAGACTTACCAGAGCAACTTGCAACATTCCCTACCAGCTTCCCCATTGACTTTACTTATGGGAAGCCAGCAAAGAAGGTCACAAAACTCAATTATGTGATTGTGGGATGCTGCAACCATCATCAGTGTGAACTGGCTGCCAAGCATGCAGATTATGATTACAACTGCAGAGGTGTTGGGATGACCAGGACTTCAAGGAACTATAACTGCTAATTATAACTATCACCATTCATTCAGTGTCATTGTAACTCTGAGTGGACAACAAAAATAACAATTATTTTGGCTTAAGATAACACAATCTTCTAATTTAAATTATGATAAAGACAGAAAATGATGAAAGGACTTGTAAAATCAACTACTTTTGAGTTCCTAAGCAAACATTATTGTATATACACACATAATAATCTAACTGCAGATAACCCAACTCTGAAAGTGAGGTGGGTAGTATTTAGATTTGATCAATAAATAAAAATAAATAAATCTCAAATATTCATTTATCACTTTTTCACCATGCATTTCATACTAATCTAGCTGCATACATATGGTTTCTGGCTAAAAAAATATATCCATGAGTGACTGTCCATGAGTGTTGATATCAACAAAATATGTTCTAATGGTAAAGAAATAATCTCACTATAATATGATAAGTGTTTGGGCCCACCTCTTTCAGCAGCGAGCATGCCAGCATCAAAATTTCTTTTAGAGTGGTATCACGGAAAGAGATGGCAATTCTACGATGCTTTGATGAAGGTCTTGAATAATCAATCTAAAACAAAGAAAAAAACCCTCTATTTGAATATTATATAATTTTTAAAACTGATTTTACAGGTGCTTACTATGCCCATGAAATGCACTGTTATGAGTAAAAGAAGTGTTAGTATTTCTAATCCAGCCAATACATTATCTAAAATTTATAGCAGCACATTAATAATCTTACTCTGTACGCATGTTGAATGAAAAAAGATTTAAGCAAGTTATCTGAAAGCAGCAGAACCAGCAATAGGAATAGCAACTTTGGTTTAAATATCGTCAGGCCAAACCCAAAAGCAACCATGGACAGCCCTTTAAATGGTCACGTATAACAAATTAAATAATCATATTATTATGGAACATTAAAAATGAAGAGCACAGTAATAGGCCTGTCAATAAGACAGTCCCTTTTGATGTTTCTGGAGCCTAGGTTAAAAAGAAAAAAAGACAAGAAATATCAGGGCACATACAGTGACAACTATGAATGGGATGTTCATTTGGTTTTATAAATGTGCAAAGATCCTGCCGATAACACAAGTTCTGTTCCTTTTTTCAGATTACTATAACTAATTACAATATCAGTAGAATTGATACTATTTTATTCACTCAGTGAGTTTTGAAACAATCCATTTTCAAGCTTCGTTTGACAGAAAGTTTCTCTTTGGGATTTTTATCCTATTTATAGTGTAGTTTTCCCTTTCATTAATCCTGCCTCCAAAACACTATGACAATAATCTGGTAGCAATATAAACTAATATGGAGGAAAGAAGCATACTTACAAAATTCATTTCCTGAGTTAGTTCTGAAAGAATCATTACTCCTATTATGCAGTGATCCACGGTCCCCTATAACAGAAACAGACTATGAATAAGGGCTTTAGGTGGTTTTGAGAATAAGCATTCATGTTATCAACTACATTATTCATTGTCACTTTTAAGTACAAACACACAGTACACAAAAATATGTGCATTTCTATAAATGCAGTAAATACCTTGGCATTCGACTGCTTCGAAACTCATCAATTTTGGTATTTGATGCGTTTTGAAGCAGAAATCTTGTCCCTGTCTTTCTACCGGTAGTCAACGCGCAAGGAAGAACTTGCTGATATCAGGTGACTTGCTAGTTTTTTCTGGCTGACATAGCGGGTCATTTGGTAAGCCATGTAGTTACTCATCAGTATTAGTATTCGTCATGTCTTCCAGAATGAATTACCATCATGTACCAAAGTACCACTGTATGTTTATCTTTCTGAATGATATGTCAATTGCAGCACCAAAAATTGCAAACACAACCATTGTTTTTACTTTGCAATTAGCTGCAGTTAAATAAAAAGGCAGTAATGAGTCAACTTATGCAGTACAATGGCTGGAAAATATATTCTAGGTGCTGGGAAAAACTCTTTATATGACTAAATCCACAATTATTTATTGGTTTAATATAGAAAAAGAAAAGAAATGCAAAAAAAGGAAGAAAGCGTAAAACAAAACAAAAAAATAGGAAGGAAAGGAAAAAAGTTTATCAAATATACAATAAATCAATTTTTAAATATGGGATTACAATTAGACTAAATGAAATGATTTTCTCTTATTATACTGTAAATTAAGGGCAGCACAATCTTTCCATTATAATGAAATAATTATAATAACCCATGCATTATAAAACCATAGTTCTTCACATATCAATAAAACCCAAATTTCCAGGCTATTCTATAGCTAAAAATCACATTTACATTGTTCAATTTTATCTTTTTTCTCCAAAATCAGAAGAAAACAACATTAGAAAACAGCAGGGCGGGCCTATATCATTTGGGCAAATATTCCCTTGGTCATTTGTCAACTTCCTAAAACCACCGTAATACTTCTGTAGTATAGTAAAAACAGTAAAAATGTCATAACCATCAAAATAGATATCCAGAAAAAACAACAAAAGCAACCTTCAATTGCCCTATTCCAAAAAGGGGCTCTGCCAGAACCCCTATCCAAGGGAGAGGGGGGAGGCCATGTCTCCAACACTCAATTAAATAAGTGAGATTAGGAGCCTTATAAATCTCTGGAGAATGTTATTGCAAATATCAGGCACAAAAACACCCTATCATTTCAAGGAGAAGCAATGAAGTGTCTATTTGTTAATGAAAGTAAGGAATTAGCAGAATGAGTGTATATTAGAAAAGTAAACTGGACTAACATGTGCACAACTTCTAAGAAACTCTCTGCTTGTTCTTCCAAACACATGGCACTGCCTTATCAAGCTTATCTCCATACCCAAGGGTAAATCATGCCAATCTAATATTGTAATAACCCATAAATAGCTACTGGGTTTGCGGATGAAGCTGATAAGGTAAAATCTTTTACCAATTTAAACTGAAAATTTAAATTTTCAGACATGGTAACTATTGATTATTTTCTGTTTTATTATTATTTCAACAGATATTCAAAAACCAACTCCACCCCAAATAAAAGGATTAAAGGGTTATTTATAAAAAGAAAAAAGTGTGAAAGTTTTATGCCTGCTTATAGGTGTGATAGAAAGTTCTATGTTTGCATAATGGATTGTGAAAATATATGCACAGGAAGCAAAAATCTGTATTTGGGCATGCCTCAAACCAAAGATATTGCCTATCTTTGGTAAAAGACTTTCTGCAATTCTTCTAAGAAATATTCTACATATTTTAACATTATTTTTTAACAAACATTTTCTCTTTCTTACCTGTAAAAACTTTTTAACATCAGCAATAATGTCTCTAAAAACCAACTGGTCTTTCTGAACATCAAACCATCCTAATTTTGTGATCTTTGCAATTACTTGAACAAGAGCCTGAATCACAAAAAGGGCCAATTTTGGTCGAGATGCAATATAATTTAGTATATAGTTTCCTGTGCCAAGATATAAAAAAAAAAAATAACAATTATTTTGGGTTAAAGACAACACAATCTTCTAATTTAAATTATGATAAAGATAGCAAATGATGAAAGGACTTGTAAAATCAACTACTTTTGAGTTCTTAAGAAGAAATTATCGTATATATGCAAATGTTAGTCTAACTGCAGATAACCAAACTCTCAAACTTTTAACCAAAGTAGTCCTCGACTTATGACCACAATCGAGCCCAAACTTCCTGTTACTAAGGGAGACATTTATTAAGTTTTTGGCCAGTTTTACGATTTTTCTTGATACAGTTGTTAAGTGAATCACTGAAGTTTTAAGTTAGTAATACAGTTGTTTAAGTAAATCTGGTTTCCCCATTGATTTTGCTTGTCTAACTACAAAAGGTTATCATAAGCCTGGGACAACTGCAATTATCATAAATATGAGTCAGTTGCCAAAGGTCTGGATTTTGATCATATGAACATGGGGATACAGCAATGGTCATAAGCGTAAAAACAATCATGTCACTTTTTTCCAGTGCTGTTGTAACTTTGAATGGTCACTAAATGAATTGTTGTAAGTCAAGGACCTGTATCAGGAAAAATGCTTTAACCATGGATAAGCCAGCCCTCATTTTACATGGTATTTTGGCAACAAATTTCAGGGCTTCCTTATTTGCAGATGGGCTTATACATATGAATATATATGGGAAATAAAAAAGATACTTAATTATATGAATCACAGATGAGCACTTTTCAAGATTAAGCTGAACACAAATTTTTAGATACATATTGGCACTTAAAATCCTCAGCTTATTCACAAATATATGCAGCATTTATTTTATGTAGCTTACCTGCCTGTAAATATGAGCTCAGATATAACTAAAATGGATGCAAAGTTCTTTTATACTGCTATTCTTTTATACTACTATTATATTTGATGCAACTGTACTAATTGTAATAAGTTAATGTAAGTATGTGATTAAGCAAAAGCAATTACAGAATTCATTCAGGTAGGATGCAGAATTGTACAAGCCTGCCTCAACATTGAAGTGAAATGTTTCCCTTCCATGTTCCAGAGCTAAATTTTATAGTGAGAAGTATTCACATTCAGTCTGTGAACAACAATCTTATTATTAATATCTAGAGAAGAAGAGAATATAAATTATAATACAGAGTAACAGAGTTGGAAGGGACCTTGTAGGTCATCGAGTCTATAGGAGACCCTATGCCATAATGTATATCAGGGACATAGAACTGGAAGTCAAAGCTACAAAGAAATGCACAAGAAAAGAATTACTTGAGTCTAAGTGTTATATAGCATATTATGTATCTGATTTCACCAAAATAGCTCAAACTAATCCAAATTCTTTTTTGTTATTACTTGGTAGGTTACATAACAGATACATATATTATATCAGTGATGGCGAATCTTTTTTGGTTCGAGTGCCAAAAGCAGGGGGAGCGCAGGGGGGTCGTGCACCGGAGTGTCACACCCATAATGCTATGTGCATGACCCCAGTGCGCATGCTTGCATGACCAGCGTTCCCCCCCCCCCGTTTTGGCATGCTTTTTTCGCCCTTCTTAGGCTCCAGAGGCTTTATAGGAGCCTGGGGAGGGTGAAAACAGCCTCCCCTGCCGCCCCCTACCCCCTGGAGGCCCTCCAGAGGCTTCAGGAGCTTCCCTGAACCTCCGGAGTGCGAAAAACCGGCCCTTCGGGCAAACCAGACCATTTTTTGCCCTCCAGAGCCTTCAGGGAAGCCTCCTGAACACTTCAGAGGGCTAAAACCAGCCCTATCAGCAAACCAGAAGTGACTTGTAGGGTCATTTTTTACCCTCCGGAGCCTTCAGGGAAGCCTATGAGAAAACTGGAAGTACATTCCCGAACTTCCGGTTTGCCCATTGGGCTGGTTTTTTGCTTTCTGGAGGCTTTAAGGAAGCCTCCGGAGGGCGAAAAATGGCCTCAAAAGAAGGCTGACACGGCAACTCCTCGCCTGCCCTGATAAATGGCTCCGCCTGCCATCTGTGGCATGTGTGCCATAGGTTCGACATCACGGTATTATAAGAACCAGTCCAAACAACTCTTATTTTCATTATTTTTTTCTGGTTTTAAGCTTAGGATCATTTATAAATCTTTGACATGAATAAATAACATTGTATTCAAGATCAGTGTAACACTTTACAAAGCAGTTTAAGTATGATACCTATCACTATTTTCATTTTAAGGACTATACATTACTGTCAACAAACTATTCTATTTGATTGCAAAATATACTAGATGCTTGTACAAATGTGGCTCTGCTCCTGCTCAGGTATTTACATTTTCTTATTTATATAAAACATAAAAGAAACAATAGAACAAATATAATGTGTCTAAAGATGAGAAATCCCAGATTATAGGAAATAGTCTCACCCTTCGATTATGAAAGTATGATAATAAATTCTTTAAAAGTAATATGTTTAAATTGCTAGTAATTATTTTAATCTACATTTAGATTATAAACACAATTTTACTATTGAAAAAAATAAAGAATGCTTACTGATGTCCATTCTTTGTTGAATCGGTAAAGGGGTGGTTTTGCATACAAGTTTTGAAAGACATGTTGCCGCTAACAGTTGCGCGTAGGATGTCTGGAGAAAAATATACACAATTCAAATGATGATAGTAACACTGGATAATACTAAAGATTTTTAAAGCAAACAGATAATTTTGCAGCAAGAAATTATTTCCTTAATGTTTTGCTTTTTAGTAAACCAAATCTATTCTAACACATAATTTTTAAGATTCATGATAATAAGCAAAGAACCCAACACTGTATGAATAATATTAAAATAACAATTCATTTTTATAATTTACTTATAGTCCTCGACTTACAATGTATTTGTTTAATGACTGTTGGAAGTTACAACGGCACTGAAATATAACTGATGACTTATAACCAATTTCTACACTTAAGATCATTGTAGCATCCTCATGGTTACGTGATCAAAATTTGGACAGTTGGCAACTGGCATGTATTTAGGATAGTTGCAGTGTCCCATGGTGATGTGATCTGCAACCTTCCCAGTTGGCTTCTGACAAGCAAAGTCAATGGGGGAAGCCAGATTTGTTCAATGATTAAATGATTCACTGAACAACTGTGGCAAAAAGAGTCATGAAACTCACTTAACAACTGCCTTGCTTTAACATTGGCAGGTTTGGGCTCAATTATGGTCATAAGACAATTGCTACCTATAATTATTTTGCCAGTTAGTAATTTACCAGTTATTTATCATTTTGCTATGAAAGAGCCTTTCTTATTTTTTATGATTGTTCTTTGTAAATAAAATTATTGTAGGCACCAATAACTATTTTTCAGAATAAATATTGTAATACACACTGCTTTACATAGCTGAACAGATACCATGTAGTAATACAATACACAATTAAGTCATTATTATATGAATATATTTATATACTATATGGCTATATGATTACATATAACTAGTATCATTTTTCCAACATGTTCTAGTTATATCTGCATTATAGATAAGGTCATATTTTATGGTTTTTCAGACATCCATACACATATGCAATTTTCTTATAGCTTCGTTGTTACCAACAGGGTTTTAACAAACAAAATGGGTAACTATTTCTTTTAATGTCTTCAGTTTTCCATCAAGGAATTTCCAGCTGGCAATCTGCTTTTGATTACTAATCCAAAACTAAAAGGGAATAACCTTGTTGTCCATCAAACACATAAATAAAATACCCTCTAATCTGAGGATTTTTAATACTAAATCTCTTTAAGTCAAATATTCAAGCAGTCATTAAAACTTTCTGTAGCATATGGAATGCTTTAAGATGGTAACTGAATCCACGAAAGAATTTGATAGATGTACAAGAATTCTAAATTCTAAACTATATTTAGCTTCCTTTAATTATCAACAAACTTCTTTATGTAGTTAGTGAAGTGAGAATGTGTCATTCATTTGTTGTCATTTGATAAAGGGATACTTACAAAATAACTTTTGTAAGACAGTCTGTGATACATACAGGAGAGACAGTGCTATACTTATGAACAGATTAATCTCCAAGAGGCTGATACAGTCCAAACAAGCATAAGTATACAACAACATGGTGTGAATTAAATTTCTCCCAACTTCTGGTACCTTCTAAGTTGGAGTTGCAGATAGTTTTATAAATATTGCAGAAAGTGTGTAACTTGAAAATTCGTATGTAAAGTCTGTAAGAGCTTTTAGAGCTTGGCACTAACATTGGGGCCAATTGCACACATTTCAGATTTGGTGCATTTTTGGCTTAGTACTTTGGTTGTAACATTACATTAGTGTAGCTTTTTCACTTTATTCAACCTGGCAAAGGCATTCAAAATGATCAGAGTCTGAACAGGAAAGCAGCATAAGTCAGAAATGTGTCCAAGTTTAGGGAACTGGATTATATCAAACTAACAGAACGCTAAGCATCAGGACAAAATACCTCTGATTAATTCTTTTCCAAGGTTTAGTGTCTCAATTACTAGATTAAACTGCAAGTTGAACAGAAGGAGCACCTCAAATGGCTCTGTTTTACCCTAGTAAGAGAATCTAATTGAAAAAATATATATGCAGGTTTTTGACACAGATATTTTCAATAGATGCACTGAGCTCTTTTTCAATAGATGCACTCAGCAACAAAATGCTAGAATTCACACTTATAACCAAAAATCTTGGGTTCTGTCATTTAACCCAAAGGAACTTCTACTACATTCACATAAACCAAATCATCTTCAGGTAAAATGATATGCAGAATTAACATCTTGGGTACACATAAAACTGAGACATTCTTTTAAAATATTAAGCCATGTGCAACTTTTTTGAAGTCTTTGGTTTACTGGGCTTTATTTGTAAATTATTGCCCAATACAAGCACTACAATCATAATTGCTACATGAATGATAATGCTCCATCTAGCTTTTAGAGAGTTACTTTTCCAACAAATGCAGGTAGCCCTCGATGTATGAACTTCTCACAAAGCTACTTCTCACCCAGTTTTAACTTTCTGATATCAGCTCCCCTCCCCCCACGACTGCATTTTGGATGCTCGGCAACCAGCCCTCATTTACGACCATTTGCAGTACCCCTCAGTCATGTGACCACAATTTACAATGGTTTTAACCAGAAACTGGTATCTACTTCCAGTTTCTGGAAAAACAACTCTGTAACTGAGATCCCCAATCCCTGGTTCATGGCCTATAAGTGTCAGGCAAGTGCACATAGCTCCATTTGCGCATGTGCGGGATTAGGTTGTGCCTGCAAAACCATTCCCTTCCTCCCACCACCCCTGGACTGTGGAGCTGGAAAGATTGGGGACTGGTGTTCTGTAACAATAACTGGAATTGCTTAACAATTGCTGCAAAAAAGATCATAAAATTGAGTTCAGTCATGTGACCTGTCAAGACTTAATTACTGAAATTAAATGGATCAATGACAGTTGTAACCAAGGAGTACTTGTAAAGTTCCTTGTCTACCACATAGTAAATACAGTATCCACCAGAATCTCAACAGATTATCTCTTCTCAAAATAGTGAGTAGTCCTCACTTAATGGTTGCTTAGCGACCAGTCAGTTACCATAACCCCCCCCAAGGTTCTTATGACTCAGTTCCTGAATTAGGACAACCACATCTCCCCTGCAGTCACATGATCACATTGTGAGCATTTGATAACCAGCTTGCATTTATGGCCATTTGCAACATTCATGTACTTTCAGCTTTTTTGGCCAGCATTTACCATTTATTTCCAGTTTTTGGAATAAAACTCATTGGATAAAATGGTTTTGTTTAATGATTATGGCATTCACTTAAAAACCATGGCACGGAGGACTGTAAAAATAGGCATGGTGACATAGTGACCAACTAAACAATTTACAGCCTATGACTTACGACCATAATTCTGGGCTCAATTACAGTTGTTGGTTGAGGACTATATGTATACGTCACATCTGTGAACTTAGACATATTCATGTAACATTCTTTTTGAAAACAACATTGAAATAGTATACAACTGCCTTCTTCCAATATATCTTCTCAATTTTCCAGCCAAGTCTACAGCTTTGGGTTTTTCAGGAATCTACCATCCAAATACCAACCAAGTCTGACCTTGCTTAACTTTTATCAAGATATAACAGGTGCTCCAATCTACTGTGGGTAAATAATAAAATCTCACTTGAGGGTATGTATTTTTGTTTTGTTTCCTCCTTTGGTCCAACGCTACAAAAGCTTATGAGTACTTTGACTATAATCACTAATCAATCTTACTACTTCTATTGTAACATATAACAAAATGAAAAATCTGATAGTCAAATGTATCTTGATAATACATAGAGAGTCTTGGTATCCAGAAGGGGATTTGAGCAAAAGAAAGTGTAACAAATATGTATATCAATAATAAAGTTTAAAGTGCTTACCGTCCCTTGTTCCAGTAAAAGTTGGCACTGACTGAGACATTCGGGGCTGTTAATAAGCTCCAGAAGAACTTTTTCTGCTTGTATTCTCTGGGCTAAATCTGTGCCCTCATATAACTGTTTACAAAGAACTTCTAACTCTGCTAAACTCTGTTGGGAGGAATAAAATGTCAGACATTAAAACTTCATATATATTTTTCCTGAATGCAAATCCATATAATTAATTTATTCATTTATCATTCAGATGATACACCTTGACAAAGAATCAAACAATCAATATTTTTCAGTGGCAAAAAATACCGTATTTAGCATTTAAATTTCCTTAATAATCTGAAATACTGTACATCCATGAAGTGGATGGCATAGATCCATGATGGTGAACCTATGGCACGCTTAGCAGAGGTGGCACGCAGAGCCCTCTCTGTAGGCACACGCACCATCAACAGCTGGTCTTCGGGTTTCCAGCACGCTCATGCGCACTGGCCAGCTGATCTTCGCGCGTGCAGGAGCGCCAGAAACCCGAAGACAAGCTGGCCGGTGTGCATGTGTGCGCCAGAAACCTGAAGACCAGGTGGCCAGCAGGCACGGGACTCCGGCATGCATGTGTGCACGCACACACGTTCGGATTTGGGCACTTGGTGCCAAAAAGGTTCGCCATCACTGGCATAGATCAAGCACTTAGGCTAAGTTAGTAAAGAGAATAACACTTTCAGGGATATGCTTGATCTATGCCAATCACTTCATGGATGCCAGCTTCTAATTTTAATTTATTTTTCTCTTAATCTGCTATTCTATGACACTATTAAACGTATAAGATGTGTTTGCCCAAACATTATCCCAGGCTTGATTGATTCCTGTTCCTGATGCACAGGATAACACAATGAATAGTTAGAGCACATCCATTCAGTTAAAATGCATTTAGTTTACTCATCTCAAAATATTAATGCAGTATTTATGTAAATATTGATAATTAATGTAAATATTGATAATTAAGCACACCAAGGCATTAAGGCAAAACTAATTAATTGTAATTGCAATTGTTTCAACATAGTTAAAATTAAGTTACATTTACTAAGCTGCTCCTGACGAAAGACCTCCACTGCGGTTGTGAAGTTAGTGTAGTGATTAAAAGGATCTGGCTTCCGCGTTGACTATGGTTTTCAGAAAGTTGCAAAAGATGTTCACATGACCACAGGACAATACAATCATCATAAATACATGCCAGTTGCCAAGCATCCACATCTAACTGAACTTTTTAGGACAATAAAAATAAAAATGAACAATAACGTGGTTGCATAAGTGTGCGCACCCTTAAAACTTGGTTGAAACACCTTTTGTTTTTATGATAGCATTCTGTTTTTTGGGGTAGGAGCCTATCTGCATGGCACATCTTGCCTTGGGAATCTTTGCTCACTCTTCCTTTCAAAAGCGCTTCAAATCTGTCAGATTGCCAGGGCATCTCCTGTGATCAGCCTTCTTCAAGTCACCTCACAGATTTTCAATTGGATTCAGGTCTGGACTCCATCTGGGTTATTCAAAAACTTTAATTTTGTTGGTGAAGCCATTCTTTTGTTGTATGCTTTAGGACCGCCACACCTTGCAGTTTGGGCTTGTGCACGCACTTTGGGCACTTGGTGCCTAAAAGATTCGCCATCACTGCTTAGGGCTTTCTTGTGTTGAAAGGTGAAATTCCTCTTCATCGTCAGCATTTTCGCAGACTTTGTGCCAAAATTGATTGGTATTTGGAACTGTTCATAATTCCTTCCACCTTGACTAAAGCCCCAGTTGCATCTGAAGCAAAGCAGCCCCAAAGCATAATGCTGCCACTACCATGTTCCACTGTGAGTATGGTGTACTATTGGTGAAGCACAATGTTGTTTTTGCACCAAACATACTTTTTGGAATCATGGCCAAAAAATTCAACCTTGGTCTCTCATCAGACCGTAACACATTTTTCCACATGCTTTCATCAGACTTGATATAGGATTTTGCAAAATATAACCGAGCTTGGATGGTTTTCTTTGTAAGAAAGGCTTGCCACCTACCCCATAGCCCAGATATATGAATACAGGAGAGTGTTGTCACAAGTACTACACAGACAGTACTTGCCAGAAATTCCTGCAGCTCTTTTAATGTTGCTGTAGGCCTCTTTGCAGCCTTTCAGACCAATTTCCTTCTTGTTTTTTTCATCAATTTTGGAGGGTCCAGTCCAGACAATGTGCCATATTTTCTCCACTCGTTGATGACTGTCTTCACTGTGTTGCATGATATACCCAATGTCCTGGAAATTTATTTGTACCCTTCTCCTGGCTGATATCTTCCAACAATGAGATTGCTTTGTAAGCTCTTTGCAAACCATGGTTTTTGCTGTAAGGGGCAACTGAGTAAATGCCAGAAAAATCCTACAAGAACAGTTGAACTTAATATGAGCTTAATACTGATGGCAAGTGTATACTGACTATTTAAAATCAGATTTAATGATTAATTTTGAACAAAGTCTCATCCCTGCTTATAAGAGGGTATGCACATTTATTAAACCATATTATTGTACATTATTGTTATAGCCCCTTAAAAGGTTTCAGTTTCTTTTGCAATTAAATTGTACAGCTTATATGTTATATTAAAATGGGGGGGGACCCGAAATGATTTACCGTTGCCTGATTTTTTTACATCTCAAAACCCTTTTCACAGGGATGTGTAGATTTTTTTATAGCCACTGTACATTTTTATTTTGACCAAAATATCCATTTTTTCAAATAGAAAACTAGATTTTCTTTTATTGCTTGAAAATGTTCAGGATATTTTTTACCACTAATTATTTATATTGTGTAAAATGAACTCTCCTGAAAGTATGTAGAAAATT
Source organism: Natrix helvetica (assembly GCF_964273705.1). Classification (NCBI taxonomy): domain Eukaryota; kingdom Metazoa; phylum Chordata; class Lepidosauria; order Squamata; family Natricidae; genus Natrix; species Natrix helvetica. The sequence continues at coordinate 137,053,579 of NC_138552.1, read as the reverse complement.
ATGCCGTCTGAAAGACCCGATGTAATATGATCTGTCCTTTAGCAAATCTCAAATCCCAGATAAAATGGATTTCATCTCCTATCACAAATCTATACCAGAGAGCAGATGAAAGATAACATACACGTGAACATTTCATTTGACATATCAAATGCCTTCTTATGTCTCCTTCTTATGAATTTCCCTATTATTCTTATTTATTTAGCATAAAGAGCTTTTGCACCTTGGTCCTATAATATCAACCATTTAGTCTAATTCCTCTTTCAAAAAATTACCTACAATTTAAAAAAACACCTGGTTATATTACTAAAATTTCCTTACAGAATTCATAGGAAGCCATCAGACCCAACTTTTAAAGGGGGAAAAAACTTTTATTTCCGCTAAGGTAAAATAACAAGATGATCTATGGGCAATGGAAGAATAATTATTAACTGCTATGCTTCTTTCCATAAACTCGGATCAGATGGTCACCCTGAGTAACACAAACCAATCAACTACGTATATTTTAGCTTACTTTTTTGATGCATGCCCTGGCCATGTGGTCAACTGTCATGAAGAATCAGAAAGCCAGGCTAAGCACTAACAAAACATCTCTCACTTATACATGTGGTGCAAATCCAATTTGGGTTGTTGTGTTAGCCATACCATAAATCAACTAGCAGATATTAATTTATCTTCTTCCCCACCTATCATAGCATCCAAATCCTTGAAAAAAAAAGTCTAAATTTGACTACAAATTCAATAGATATTTATTCTCTGGATTATGTTCTCTATAGCAGATGACGGACACATGCTGTCTGTTCATGGCACTAAAAAATTGGAATTTTTTTTTTTTTTTTTAGGAATTCTTAACAATTTATTTCAGCATTTTGGGGAAGAAAAAAACACATAACCATCCATGGATGTTATGAACACAGCAATAGGTCCTCGAGGTTGCACTTATTCAGGAAAGAGGGATTATTTAAGAAATGGAGTTTTATCTAATCTAAGATGAAGAAGTCCCTCAGGCAGCTGAATCTCCACAAATATACTATAAAATCTTTTTCACCGTACATGGCACCTATATATTCACATTCTGCCTCAGTCACTCCCAGTTTCTACAACAAAATTTTCCACCTGCTCTACAGTGATGCAGAGCAAAAAGCCTTGCCTGGGTTTGAAGAAACCGTTTTGGGGGTTTGCAGGCAGGTTTTTGGGGTTGGTGTAGCTTGAACCTCTATAACTCCACTCTCCTCTTTTACTATTGCAGACATCCTCTACCTCTGGGACTGCTGCCCAAAAGCAAACACTTTCTTAAAGACCCATCACTTTTCTAAACACCTCCTCGGGTGATCACCACTACCACCCCACCTATTTTGCCACCTCTCAAAAACGAGAAAGAGGGATGGGGGGGGTGAGTGACCCCCGCCCAGTCCCCAAGGTCTGACTTCCCTCTGCTTCCACCCTCCTCTCTGCAAAGCCTCGATTGGAGGGAAGAGAGGCGGGGAGGTGGAGACGGCGGGGAGGGAGAGCCACTTCTCACCTCTCCTCCAAACACAGCCCCCCTGGAGGCACTGCCTGCCCAGGAGGAATGCGCTACCTACCCTCCCAACGCCCCGTTCCCCGGCCGCCTTTCCATCCCTTCCCGCCCTGTCTCTTCTCCCGGCCTATCCGCCCAACGGCCCGCCTAAGGCGCCCAACGCCCACCGCCCCGTTTCTAGGCACACCAACCTGGCCGCCCAGCGCCATCTTCCAGGCAGGAGGGTGACGCCGAGAGGAGCCGAAGCGGGGGAGGTGCAGGCTGCTGCGGTGCCCGGGCGGGCGGGCGAGCTGGGAGGAGCGAAGCGGAGGGCAGCGGGGCCCCGCCGGCAGGAAATGTTCGCGCCGGCAGCGGCTTGGGGCAAGCGGAGGAGGGAGGCAGGGCGCGAGCGAGTTTAGGCGGGAAAAGGGAAGCGATTGCAGGGGAGCCCGGTGAAAGGAGGAGGCCGAGCCGAACCTGCCCCGCCGCTTTCCTTCCGCTTTGTTTTAACTTTATGCGGAGGGAAGGTAGCGCGAAACCCGGTGCAAACGCTGCCCGACTTACGATGCCAGTGCACAAGGTGGTGGCCCGGGGTTGAGTGCAACGCCGTCAGAATCGGCCACAATTGCTTGCATCCCGCAACGCCGAGCAATAATGCATTGCTTGCAGTCGCGGCGGTTTGGTTCAAGTAAACGCTGCACCAAAATCCCATTATGGCTAAGCGCGGGGCATCAGACCAGTCTCAGCCATCGGAAGAAGCATATCCATAGGAAGAAGCAGGAATAGAAAGAGAGGGGAGGACGAAATACCTGGGCTTTTAGCAGTTTGCAGTAGCAAAGTACTCCTCGGAAGTAAGCAGTCTCAAAATAAATGCCATACGGGTGCACAGAGTTGGATTCTTCTTTCTTTACTATCTCCTGAATTGCTTTATGCCAGGGCCTCTGGAGACCTATTTATTTTTCTCCTGCCTTGATTTTTGAGTCAGGTCAAGGCCGCATACATACAGAACTTAGTGCTCCCTCCTATTATCCTCACAACAACAACTCTGAGAGGTGGATTTTGCTGAGAGAGACTGGCCCAAAGTCACTCACCCAGTTCTTGTGCATCAAACTGACATACACCTGTGTGGGCTCCGTATACCCCAACCAGGAGGTGATGGAGCATAGCAGTTAAGTGTTAAAGAGTATAGGAAGGGGGAGTAAGTTTAAGCCTCCCATCCCTAAGAAGCACCCTGGCGACTTAGAAGCTGTCACTTGCTCTCTGCTCAACCTACTTCGCAGGTTTGTTGGGAATAATTCAGAAGCTAGGAATGTGGGTGCTGCCTTGCACTGACCAAAGGCAAGTAGAAAATAAATAATTTTCTGAATTAACCTATTTTATATAACAAAGTAAACTCAAATAACCATAAATGCACGTCATACTAGAGTAAAATGTGGCTCACAAAGCGACACTTTTACTCCCACAACTCTGTAGGTACAGGTTAGACTAAAACCAGAGGCTGTCCCAAAGTCTCACTGTGAAATGAATGAAGGTTAAATCTGCATGTAACCCATCCTCATTAAAAAACTGCCCATTACTGTAGATCAAAGCTGCCTAGGTTACTTTGGCACATCAGGATAAAATCATGCAAGCACTTCTTCCTGTCAGGAAAAATACAGCAATTAATTACATGCTGCTCTTTCACTTAATTTCTGTTACCTGAAGTGAGGGCCTTAACGTCCTAGCAGATTCTGTTGCCTGCCTATAAGAATCCCTGTTGCTGATGTTGCATATGAAAAACATGAATGCCTGTACATTTTTATTTATTTTATTTAGCATATGGCATCTACAGTGGTCATACAGTCGCTGATATCGTGCGTGTGGACGCACACACACATACACTAAGATAAAACCATAATAAAATCATAATATGGAGCCATAGAATTGCAATGGGATAAATCTTACAATTCAATGTCTATGAAAGTTAAGTATCTAATTGTGGCTGCATCCTAGGTGCCCTGAAATTTCCCAAATAGACATTCATGAACTACACATGTTACAGTTTTTTTTCAGAGCACCAACGATTGCATTGCAGGTTCACAACCATTCCCCACTTAAAGAGCTTAATGCCTTTGCATGAGGGAGGGAGAAAATATGGTTGATTTTTGACTTGTATATTTCTTAATTTAAACCTGGGGGTCACCTGAAGATGGTAATTACTGTAAGAATGTGTTCATAAAAGGATGTTCATACTATCCTTAACAATTTAATGGATTTATTTATGTATTTATTTATTTGACATGTATGTTGCCCACCTCGTCTACGGGCAACTCTGGGCAGCTTACAAACATTCAAAGCCAATAAACAGTAAAAATAATAACAACAACAAATTTATAATTAGAAGATGGGGAGCAAAGGTGCAAGATGCATATAGATAAAGGTGGGTTCTTTTCTTAATCCAATAGCCACCTCCAAAGTGATGCACCTTCCCTTGGAGCCCCAGGCCAGCTGAAAGAGCCAGATCTTAAGCTCTTGCAGAAAGTCAGTAGGGTGGGTGAAGATCTGATCTCAGGGGGCACAAAGTCTTTTCTCCTGGACCCTGCCAGCTGAAATTCCTTGACCAATAGGATCCACAACATTAATTATCAATAATATTTCCTTTTAGTTCCTCCCGACATTAAAGCTGTTCCCATGAGCTATTAATCTTTTGTAATGCAGTCCCAGGATGCCAGTTTAAGAATGCTCAACCCAAAGAAAATTGCTTATTATTGCACTGACGGCCAATCAATCATGTTTAGCACCCTGTGTAAAGCCAATCAAGGGCATCCAAATCTTCCTAAATATAAGAAGGCATTATATTCTTTCAATCACAGACTGAGCTACAATTGGCATGGTTAACTAATGGTGATTTCTATTCCCTTATCAGTTCCAACTGAAGCTGATAGATTATTATGCCATTTGACATCAACATAGGAAGACTAAATTACATTGGCTTTCTAAAACCAGCCTTCTATTTTGGCATTGGACAAAGTCATGAAATTATTTGATGGAAAGATATGATAAAAAGGAAAGTGGCAAAAATGAGGACCAGAAAAATGAAGAATCAATGCCTTTGGGGGAAAATGGGAAAAGTAACAGAATGATGCTGTGTCCCAAAATACAAAGTATTTTGTATTTTGTAATAAGCTGAAATTGCAATATTGTAAGTTGTGGTATTAGAACAATAAACATACAAGGAGTAAATGTTAAGAAAATGTTGTGAAACAGAATTGAAAGGCATCATTCAGAGGTTTGTATGGAATAATTTCCTTGAGAGCATAAATACATTCTATTAAATTCAATATGTCCACACATCTCTATATCACCTGAAACTTAGATAGTCATGGCCTAATTGCTCTGTTATCAGAAAAAGCCAGCAAACATTTTTGGACAGCAAGAAAAAGGGGAGGGGGTAGGAGGGGAAATATATTGATTTAAGTGATTATATTGCTAGTGACAAACAATAACCTGTAGTTGGATGAAGCTAATATGGGAAGATCCTAAATATTTATAGTGGTGAAATGAAGTAAGCATAGCTCCTACAAAAACAATAAATGGTCCAGGATAAAAACTTTATAGAATTCAGTTATTGAGCCTAACATTAAATTTGGATCATATACCAAGGTAACTTCTCATCTTCTCTTCTTCAGAGTATAAAGACTTTTAAAAATAGATTAAAACATTTCTTGGATTCATTCCTGGGAGGCAGGTTGCATATAAATTTAATAAATTATTCCTTAAAATCAAGTAACTTTCTTTCCAGTTATCCTCTTTGCTTTGTCCCAAGTTGAGTCAAATCAATGCTTTCCGTAATTTGACAAATCCCAGAGTTTAAATATATAATTTAACTTGAGATCTTAATATGTAATATTTCACCACATAATTATACTATTTTTAATCTGAAACAATACAATGCAGAACAAGACCAAATCAAGTGAGTTAAAGAATCTTTGCATTTCTTCTGCTGCCAAGTTAAGAAACCTAATGTCCATCTGTTTTAAATATTCTCTGAGGAATCCAATAAACTCAAAATAATATTTTCAGATGAATTAGTAGCCACTACCCTTCCATCACTAACCTGCTTTCTGAGTATACCGTAATTTTCTGCTACAGTTTTAAAATATTCTTTTCAACCTTATATCATCTTTAGCATTCTTGTGTATTTTGGCTAGTGTGCTTTATTTTAGTACAGCCCCAACCTAGCACTTCATTGCTTACTTGACTGACTCATATTCAATCTTGCAATATTCTTAGAGATTCCTGAAAATGTTTTTTCCCTGTCGCTTGAAGTAGAAGATAGAAGTATTTCATACCCTCTCCCAAATGCGACCACTGTATCCTGTGAACCATGAATACAGAATCCTTGTCAGCTTCTTGTACATGTAGGAACCTTCCTGTACATATGAAGGCTTTCACATGAATTGAAATCCCAATGCTACTCAATTATAGCTTGTGAAGTTGGTCATGTGTACACCAAGGAAAGGCTCCTCATGTAGAATATGGTACTATACCCATGACTTACTAGGTACAGAAGTTCACTAATCTCACAAGCAAAGCTTGGAAACTGTTCCTCATCAGATAAACGTGACACTCAAAGGCATTTCCTAAATTGAGTTCCAGTGTCCCAACAAAGGTATAGTTTCTCCTATTGGCTCTGAAGAACCTATCAAGTGAAAATGTTCCATCTTTAATAAAAAAAAGCAAAAAGAAAGGAAGGTGAAGATTCCATTGAGCTATTTGATCCACAACCTCACTCGGCCTCTTTCTTTGAAGCAGGCCATTCTCCAAGACCAGAAAAGGAAGGGACTTGACTGTTCAGCAACTGTCTATTCAAAGAGAAGACAAGAAAAAAATGGGGACCCAGAAGAGGGTGCACATTTAACATTAACATAATTTATCTTTCCCCAATCTCGTTTAAGTAATGAGGCTTCTTTAATGCTTCAAAAAGAGTTCCTTCTTAAGCATTCCTTCTTGTAAGAGCTTTGTATTGCCTATTCTTCTTGTGTATGTGCAAATCTGTTAATTGTTATTAACTCAACCAGAAATAAAAATGTCTTAAGCAGATTCCAACAAAGTACCTTGTGGTGACTCCATCTGGGTAAAAGTGCACAGGCAAACAACAAGCTACAAGGCTCTTGTCACCTTTTATTTACAGCCTATACCCCAGAACTTATTTTTTGTGAAAGTATCATAAACAATTATATTATGGCAATTGTTATTTTAATAGCACAAGTTCTGGCTATGTAGCCTAAGCTCATCATGCCTTTTCTTTAAGGAACCCAGAATATAGGTAACCTCATAATATGTCTGTTGTGACTCAAACTGATGGATAATATGAGGGAGATGAGGATTTTGATATTCATGAATTGAGTTTGGAATCTGAAATGAAACTGAGTGTGCCATCAATTCAACATCCTTTTGCCACAGCATGACCAGCTTCATTTTTAAAAACTTTTTTTCCTCAGAAACATTGTTTTCGTTCTTGTTACCTCTGTTCTGCATAATGAAGCAAAACATCCCATCTGTTTCCAAGCATGCTTAGATCTTTTATTCTCCCCCCCCCCCCAAATGATGGCTGTTAATTTTGAACTCAGCATGAAGGACAGTTATAACTGTAAACTGTGTGATTTGCTGCAATTCCGCTTGGGCACTAAATTCTATTTTATAACTTTCATTTTGATCAAGCTATTAAAATCATTATGTTTGGGGAGGACACATTTTAATTTAATCACTATGCAGATTTCAATCACACTTTCAGATTAAATGTGTAAAAGACTGGGCCACTGCAATCGGGACTATGGAAAAATAAAAAGAATATTTTATAGGAATATTTTTCCTTTGAATATTTACAAAATCTATCCTCTAGGGCAAGACTGTCAAACTCTCGGCCCGCGGGCCGGGTGCGTCACACTCGCCATGCCCACGCCCGGTTTAGCAAAGGGGGGGGGAGTCACAATATTTTTTTATTGTTGTAAATTTAAGTTCATATTGATTAATGGAGGTCTCCAGATAAGTGCATAAAGAACATTCGTGACATGGCTTCAATATTTAAATGATATTTCCAGAGGATTGTCTATCTCATGCTGCAAGCAACTCGTGGTTTCTCCAAATATTTAGTAACTCCCGGTAGTGGTCCTTCAGGAGTAGAGATTAGAGACTATATGCCATGGAGAAAATCTGTATTTCTATTAAAATGTGACACCGATTTGATAGCATATAACCAGTCAACCAACCAATCAATCAATCAATCAATCAGTAAGTCAAGTCAGTCAGTCAACCAGAATATTGTTTCAAGAAATGGGTTCTCTGACAGGTATTTATTCTTTGTGGGGGAGGGTCATGTTAGGCTAAATAACCCACCCCCATGTATCCTGACAACCACTCCTCCAATTAACAAGTAATGAGATTCACTCTCAAGCATGTCATATATAAGATAGTTTCCAGAGTCTATTACTTGAATAACTTAGCTCTGTGAGGCTCACTGCTGCAGAAATGTGTATTTTCTTTGAACTGCTTTGGAATTGCTGGAATTTGAGAGCCTTGGGGGAAGGAAAGACATCTTTCCTTTTTTTTTTCTTGGACTCAGAATGAGGGAATATCATCCTGTATCTCTATGTCTAAGCAGGCGATAGAGGTAGAAAAAGTAGGACTATTCAGAAGCATTGGGGAGAGAGAGCAGGAGTGGTCTTCTCTGGAAATCTAACATGGGGTCTAGTCCCATTCTCCCCTTTGCCTTTTTTCTACTGAAGGCCAAAGTCAAACAGGTAAATGCTGTCTCTGGAACATTTTAGGGCTAAAAAAAAAGAATATTGGGTCTCTTCCTGCCCCGTAACTAGATTCACGCTATGATGAAGGAGAAGCTATTGGACCCCCATTTATGAAGGGGCCAATTCCTAAGCTATAATTAAGAAAATCAAAGGTTAGCATGCTGAGATAGCCAAGCTAAAAGAATAGGACAAAAGCCATGTGATGAATTGAGGCATTCCTTGCTAGGCCAATAACCATCTATAAACATATATGAAAATGTGTGTGTGTGTGTGTATGTTCCAGCATAACTCTGGAATGCCTCCAGCAATTTCAACCTAACTTGGTGCACAGATAACTTACTCTCTGGAAAAAATACTGTGGGAGTAAGGCACCCCTAACACCCCCGGGGTGTGTGTTCTGTTAAGATACAGCCTGTTGTGCCTTAAAATGGCTTCTACTATACAGCACAGTGGAGTTGCCATGGTAACGGCTTCAAAGTACTCACGGGGTGGGGCTCCCTCTGGTAAGGGGGGAAATTAGAAATTATATTTGGTCCGGACATTTCCCCCCTATAAATAAATACCCAGGCAACGCCAGGTTATCAGCTAGTACTAGATAAAACAAGAATGACTTTATTTGGTTAAAAGAAAAAAAAACCTTGCAAATCCTGGTGATCATATGCCATTGTGTGTGACTAATTATGTGATTGCTGCTGTTTCTGATTTTTTAAAATAATCCGATAAACTTACTGTTCATTGTCCTATGTATTGCCCAGGGTTCTCAAGCATAAGACTCCAAATGCTTCTGAGTCTGAGACCTTGTATAGTTATATCACCTTCTGTCCTAATAATTTTTTTTATAAAGAACATTGATGGAAGAAATTGGGCAAAACATTGGAAAATTAAAAATAGAAGGTAATATTCTCTATTCTGACAACTTTGGGCACTTCTACATAATTTGTTGGCTAGGTGACTTTGGGCTAGTCAGTCTCTTACAACCCAACCTATCTTACAGAGTGGCTATTGTAGGGAAAATAAAAGGAATAGGTATGTTCACTGCCTTTACTTATTTATAAAAACAATAAAAGCAGGACATAAATAAACAAACAAACAAATACACACACACACCACACACATACACACACACACACTGTTTTTTCCATTTCTACTCAGATTGATCAGGATGAGCTGAACTGTTTTAGTTGCTTGCAGAGAACTATAACCACTCACCCTTCTTAACCAAGGATAGCACAGGAGGCTGTCAATCAGTCATGGGTCTTCTTTTTGTGCCGTATCCGTCATCAGACATTGGCGATCATGTTGGCAATCCTATTTTTATCAACAGCCGACGAAAAAGTGCTGTTGAGTTTTGTCCAAATCAGTCCCTTAGATGTTGAAGCCATGATGTTCTTCTTCTGCCTGGACCTCATTTGTCTTCAATCATTCCTTGGAGGATTAAGTGAAGGATGCTGTATTTTTCTGGATGTCGCATCACATGTCCCAAATATTCTAACTTTCAGTTTTTTATGGGTTTAATCATTTCCCTTGGCTTTCCCAGGTGGCTTATCACCTCCTCATTTCTGATTTTGTCAACCCAACTTATACGTTACAGTCTCCTGTAAATTCACATTTCAAATGCTTCTAGTCTCTTCAAATCATGGTTGAGCCACTGGAATACTGTAACTAATGTTTCCTGCCTTCTCAGTGTTTCACTCAAGTGTCCTTTTCCTTGCTTTTTTTTTTTTTTTAAAGGTAATGAAATACGGGAAATGCTGATGTGGCCAGTTGTGTTCAAAACGCCTTATTCTGGCACAGCAGCTGTTTCTTGAACAAGCCATTGGGACTCCAGGAGCTGATTATAGATGCCCTTTGGAACTCCAAGCAGTGAAGCATTGACATTTGCCATAGCAGAAGATTTCTTCATTGGAAGCTAAATTGCAATTTGTCATGATTGTCTAAGCCCCACAATCTTTCTAAAACTTGCTTCTAAGTTACATTTTTCAGTTTACAGGAAGGGGAAAATATTAGTCTTGGGGTAACCATAGTAAATTGGTATTTATTTTTTTGCCCTGACCACACAATTTCTTCCAATGTAATCTCAAATGACCAAAGTCTAAGTGGGTTGTTTCTCTCAAAAGCTCATATACTTGTTACATCCTAAGAGAAATAGTGCAATTAAGTAAGATTTACTCTTTACAGTTTTTATCTGCATGAAGATAAGATCCTTTAGATAGTCTTGCTGCCTTTACTTACTTCAAAATGTGTGAAAGTAGCCGATCATTTTTACATTCCTCCTTCTCTTAAATCATGCTCTGGATGTTTGCTTAAAATCCAATTTTGAATATACAACTGATTAATTACATTGTTATATATCTGTATGTCTGAATGTATATATATTCAAGGACTTGTACTAGATATTTATTGCAGAGCGTCCTTACTTTATACAAAAACGCAACATAATTCTGAGCAGGTCAAGATATGGGATACACTGAAATCTAGCAAGACTTTATATGAGGTTTTCCAGGTGGTGTCACAATTTACATAATATGCAGTATTTTATAGCTAATTGCACCCCCAAATTATGTCTTTGTAAATGGCCTTAGTCACTAGACCTACCTGACAGGAAATTGTGGGTGTAGGAACATTGCGGTTTAAAACCTAACATTGCATGTTATCATATCAGGGTGCAGCATATGGTAGTGAGTAATTGTTATATATCAACTTTTCTGATCTGGAAGCTTCCAAGTATATTGGACCTTTGCCCCTACTGAACTAGGAAATAGCAGAGTTGAAGACCAACATACCTGGCCGTGATATGAAACAATTGTACCTTGCAACAAAGCCTACATTATTCCATAGTCGTTTATTTGTATGCCTCAGTGCAGAACTGTACTACATCCTCTTTGAGATACCTCCTGAAGAGCTTGTCAAATTATTTGGAATTCTGTGAAGAAATTCTGCTAGTTGCTAAAAAAAAAAATCATTTGTACATCAAGCTATAAAGTTGGCAGCGGATTAATAATTCATCTGTCCATTCAGTTATCGTTTTGTTTTTTCCCACATGCCATTAAGATGCATGCAGAGATTTTCTTCTGATATAATAAAATAAACTTCATCCCATTGCGTGGTGTAATTAATTCTGCCTAACACCATAAGGAACTTCAGAGATCTTATTTTGCAGAATTAATCAAACTATATACCATCCATCTGTCTGGGGCCTCAACCTTTCTACTTCAGAATTCTCCCTATGTGGCCCTTGAAAGGTAGTCGGACCATAATTGCTGAAAATTAGTGGTGTTGTTTCTTCCATTTTTAAAGTCAGAAATAGATGGAAACTAGGATATGTCCCAATAGAGATGTTATAACATTTAAAACAAAACTATCTGAGCCATCCAAAGCTTCCCTGTGGCCAGCTTTTTTAATATATACACTGATGTAACAATCTTCTTAAACTATTGCAAACATGTAAGATTTTGTATGACGGCCCTTGGTCCCATAACTAGTCTTCTGAAAGTTTGCCTACCCCAGCTTAAAATAATTTCTACCAAAAATGAATCATTACATACAGATAGTCCTCAACTTACAACCACAATTGAGCCCCACATTTTCATTGCTAAGTGAGGCAGTTGATAAGCTAGATTTGTCCCCTTTAGGATGTTTTTTTGCTACCTTCCTAAACAAATCACATCAGTTAAGTGACTCATGTGGTTCTTAAATTTAGTGAATCCAGCTTCCCCCATTGACTCTGCTTGTCAGAAGCCCACTGGGAAGGTTACAGAGAGTAGTCACATGACACAGGACAATACAATTGTCAGAAATACATGCCAGTTGCCAAGCACCTGAATTTTGATCATGTGATCATGGGGATGCTGCGAAGATTGTGTGAAAACCAGTCGTAAGTCACTTTTTTCTATGCTGCTATATTTTGAATGGTCACCAAACAAATGGTTGTAAGTCAAGAACTACCCGTACTTGCTTTCATATTTGCTTATATCTATCTTCTATTTTCTACAAATGGGGGAATATATAGAAACACTGATATTTATCCTCAGAATTAGATAAAATTAGCAAAACAAGTATGACCACCCATGTGATGTGGTTGTAAGGAAAGCTAATGCCCTTTTAAACTACATCAGAAGAAAAATAATTTCCAAATTAGTTATTAGGAAATAGTTGTTTCCACTCTATTCTGCTTTGGTCATATTGCACTTTATGTCCAATTCTAGGCCCTTCGTTTAAGTATTGGAGGAAGAAAATAATGAGATCAGAGAACTAGAAACTAAGCCCAGTGAAGATAGAGGGAAGAAACTGGCTGTGATTAGCCTTGCAAAAGGACAAAGGAAAAATATGATAGTACTTTTTCTTAAAAGACCTGAAAATATATTATATCAAACGCAGCTCTTTCACACTTGGATGACAGTAGGATAATGGATTTAAGTTACAGAAGGGCAAATGCTTATTTCCAAGTTGTAAGAGGAGCTTTACTGGAGCCAATTATCCCCAAAAATGTTGAACTCTTTTTCACTGGAAAAGCTAAATTTTAGGACTCCCTATTTCTAAAGAGCATCATGATATTTTTAAAATATTCCATGTCTTTAGACCTATGAATCATGATTGTTTCATTGTAAAGAAGTATCCTGTTAAAGTGACTATGTCCATATGTTACATGGTAGCAATATGTCATGGTGTGATGCAGTGGTGGGATTCAATTTTTTTTACTACCAGTTCTGGGGCCAGGCTGGGACTTCGTGGGCGTGACTTGGTGGGCGTGGGAGGGGAAGGATACTGCAAAATCCCCATTCCTTCCCCACCACAAGGCAAGGATACTGTAAAATCTCCATTTCCACCCCACTCCAGGGGTCATTTAGTGACCATATCCTTTCTGTATGGGAATCTCAAAACAGGAAGATGTTGCAAGGTTTTCCCTCAGATTCATAGGCGCTCAGCAGCAATTTACCCTTCCTTTTAAGGGTCATGGATCTCTCTAAATATGATGCTTCCCACATCCATTTTGAACAGTGGATACAGAAAGGATTCTCTTTGTCCAACTTGCAGACTGCTTTTCTGTGCTACATCATTCTGGACAGCAGCCAGACTGATTTAATATTGTCTCAGCTTGATAATTTGTAGGCCCAAAACATAATTTAAAACAGCATGGTCCATAGTTATCTTCTTAGCTACAATGACACCAGGTGGGAAAGGGTTGAATAGTTGCAGTAAATTACCAGGACAGCTATATCCAGTAGGGATTCATCCCTTTGGCTTGAAATCAGAAAGTGCAAAACAATGTCACATTCCAGGTTTTCTTTTAAACAGAGGTTGACAGAAGACCTATAGGCTTTTAGAATGATATTAGCACTAGGTTTCTCCTGGTTCCAAAGTGTGGGGATTGAGTTTGCACCCCACTGCCTCTTATTGGGATTGCCCATGCATACCAGCTTTGTAGCCCCATGGCATCAATATTGCAAGTAAATCACAGTTTCTGCTTTGTTGCATCTTTTCTTAGCTCTAGTCTGGAAAGGGAAGGATTCCCATTCATTCATGATTGGTTTGTTGTCCTTCATAACAGTGCTTTCAGTATATGCCATCAGCTACATATATGCCCATTAAAGAAATCTCATGGCTTGAAAGATGAAAATTGAATTAAATTGAATACTTTATTTGGCCAACTATGATTAGATACACAAGGAATTTGTCTCTGGTGCAGAAGCTCTCAAGTGTCCATGCAAAGCAACATCATGATCATACCAAAAGGGTAGTATAGAAGATAATGCGAAAGATAAATAATAATACTACAACCGTACTACATGGACAAATATACATAAGCTATGAGACAGCACTGTGAGAATTAGGTGTTCAGCAGTGATAGAATGAGGGAAGAAACTTTCCCTGTGTCTAGTTGTTTTGTCATGCAGTGACCTATAGTGGTGACCTCAAGGGAGGAGTAGAAACAGTTTATGTCCAGGATGTGAATGGTTTGTAGATACCTTCTCAGCCCTCATTTTGACCCACACAATATACAGGTCTTTTGGGGAAGGCAGGCTGGTTACAATTGTTCTTTTTCAGTCTTAATTTTCATTGAAGCCTGTATTTGTCCTGTTTGGCTGCTGTACCAAACCAGACAGTTACAGAAGTACAAATGACAGACTCAATAATTCCTCTGTAAAAATGTACTAACAGTCTGAACATTTTGAGTTGACACAGGAAGAACACTCTTTGTTGTGCCTTTTTAATGATGGTTCTAATGTTAGGTATCTATTTCAAGCCCTGGGAGCTTATAGAACCCCAAAACCTGAAGGATTCTAAATATTGTTTTATTTTCCCCACCAATAATTTTTGCAATTTGGAGTCACAGAGGAGTAAGATAATACTACATAGCACATGAAAGAGAAGACCAGAAAAAAATTATTCACAACATGTGACATTAATAGTCATAGTGAGTACATGATACATAAATCTCAACTTTTTTTCTTCATTGGTTCTTGCTTATATTTTGTGAAATAATCATAGATACCACAATGTGCATTTTATAGTACTGGATTTCCTCTCATTTATGTTTTTCAGTTCAAAAGATGGTCTTATTGATTCCAAGCAATGTTTTGTTTTTTGTTCTAGTCCGGTAAAATCTTTCTGTCAATCATTTCAACAGCCTATTACCTACGTCCAACCTAGACAACTAGTAATCTCAGGTAGAAGATAACAAAGTTTCTATACATTGGAACATTCTAGTTTAGCTAAAAGACAGAAAAATAAAATTATAGTTCTTTTCAATATTCTGTGGAAAACAATTAAAATATATAAAGTGGGTTATTAAAATATGTAAAATTTATAATTTAATTATAAGATTACAAAGCTTTATAGTCTAATAACTCTGGTGTATTTTGCATAACAGTGAACAATTGCTTCCTTAAAGCACACAGTAGAATCATTTACTTGATGCTGGAGATTAAGTTAATTATGGATCCCTTGGCTTTGACTAATGGTTTTAATAATCACATTACTGTAAAATTAACTTATTCCTTACTATGCTTATAGCACTAATGATGAGAATTATAAAATTTATGCATCTTCAAAGTAAAATTGGCATGGAAAGCTTCCTCTAAATACAGCAGCTCCTTGGAGAACATTTAATGGGTATCCAATCACTTCTGATTCTTCTCTCATTTATCCTCACCACTCGTTTACTAATTTCTTCTGCTTCTAAAATCTCATGGCAATTACTAGTTTGCAAGCTAAAGTATGGACTGTTTTCCTGAGAAGATATACAACACATTTTACCTGTAACCAAAATGCTTGGATTTGGGAAAGGTCATGCAGGGATAAAAGTAGGCATGATACTGATTCTCAAGTTATCATCAGGAAAGGAGAATGTGAGTCACGTTAAGACATTATAAAATGATAAGGGTTACTGCTTCCATTATTTTTCCAGGAATATTCATTGACAATTCAAGTTTCTAATAATTCTGTTAGTTTTCCCTGTCTTCATAATCATCCTTTCTTGGTACTCCACTCTGGGCACTACTTTTTTTAAAAAATAGGCAAGTATTATGAGTCTTCTTTGGAATGTTTGAAAGGATAATCTTTCCCCAATTTTTTAGAAGTTTCATTTAAAAAAAAACACGCCTTACAAACAATAGTGTTCCCCAAAACTGATGTCTTTCTGTCATGCACAAGATGATTTCATTGTGACTATAAAATCAATGACACTCCAACTTGATCACTGGAAATATCATTTTGGGAGGGAACCAGGGCTGGGTACCTGACAGTTCTAACCTCTTCTATAGAAGAGGTTCCACAAATCTACAGTGCCGTTTAGAACCGGTTCCAGCTCCCTCCCCCTGCTCATCATCAAGATGAAGAGCGAGAGGAGGAATTCTGGGAGTTGAAGTCCACAAGTCTTAAAGCTGTCAAATTTGAACACCCCTGGGTTTTTTTTTTCTAAAGGGTTAGGGATGCAAGGGTCTTGTAACTTGACAGCTTTAAGACTTGCACACTTTAATGCCAGAGTTTCTGAGCCAACATTTTGGTTGCTAAGCAAGAGTGTTGTTAAGTGAGTTTCACCACATTTTACAAGTTGGCCACACCCACCCAGTCATATGACTGCCAAGCCACTCCCATAAAGCAGGCCACACCTACAGAAGAGGTTCTAAAATTTTTTGAAACCCACCACTGGAGGGAACACAACTGGTGCAAAAAGACATAACACAAGGAATTTGTAGGGATAATTCCCATCACTATTGATTTTATTAATTTTACTGAAATTTCTTATTCTTCAATATTTGGATTATCGGACTTGGAATTTGTTTGATTAGTTATTTCAATAAAATGGGATGGGAACGAATACATGCATGAACATCTCATTGAATCTCATGTCATACCCACTTACCTGGTACAATCATTTCTACTCAAATGTAGGTACTAACATGTTATATAATATGCTTTTGGACATGAGTAGCAATATATTGTTAAATAACAGAATGGAAATAATAGCAAAATAGGTCACTTCCTGTTACACGTTACACTATGTTTGTGGAAAGAATGGGAAGTCATATCAATTATCAGTTTTGATTGTTCTTTGTTCCTCATATCCCCAATTGAAAATTTGATTAGGCCTTGAATTGATTAGGCCAACCTGCAGTCAGATTTTAAGGTACTTCCGGAAGGCCAATAGGATGGGAGTACACTTTACTTCCAGTAGAATGATGTCCCAAAGGGGCCATGGCAAAAAAGGCTACTTAGATTCTGCCAGCCAAAATTCCTTCACCAATGGTGTCTACAATATGTCCCTTCTGCCATGGCAAGTGAAGTAGGTTAATCCCATTGAGGTGAGACTTAGATAACCTGGTCCCATGCCATGAAGGGCTTTAAAGGTAGTAACCAACTTCTTGAATTGGACCTAGAAGCATACTGGCAACCAATGCAGCTCATGCAACAGCAGTATTATGTGTGCCACCCTCCACAACTCTTTGCTCTGCTTCATTTTACATCAATAGTAGCTTCCAAATACTCTTCAAGGGTAACCCCATGTAGAGTGCATTGCAGTACTCCCAAATTTGTAAGAGTTTAGTTATCCCTTCTAATGGATCTGGTCCTTGTGAAGAGCAATAGCAATAGCACCTAGACTTATATACCACTTCACAGTGATTTACCCTCTCTAAGCAGTTTACAGGGTCAGCATATTGCCCACAACAATCTGAGTCCTCATTTTACCCACCTCAGAAGGATGGAAGGCTGAGTCAACCTTGAACCTGGTGATACTCAAATTGTCGGACTGTTGGCAGCAGCAATCAGCAGAAGTAGCCTGCAGTACTACATTCTAACCACTGAGTCACCACAGCTCTGAATCTCTTATTGGAGGAACAAGCCAGTGCTCACAACCTCCCATATTCACAATACCTCGAAATAAATTTTGAATATTTTTTTTAAAAATATGTTGGAAAAAATTAAAATCTTGAGAGAGAATCTAATTTTGGGTGAATGGTAAATTTCAGATTACTTGAAGATTCCCTCCTTTTCAAAATTATTATTTTGTTATCACTCTACCATTGTATAAGATTGTGAAGTGGCACAAAATTGTTTAGATGGTGTACAGCAGCACTAATGGATCACAACATTTAATTCCATGTAAAGGCCATCCTGAATTATAAGCAAAAGGAACAAGATCTTGACAGAGGAATAAATCAGATTTGGATAAAAATATGTTTGTGTCTGTGTGCCAGACTTTGGGGAAATGATTTTGACTAATTGGCAGGTACATTTTAATTCCATGTTGCTATTTTCATGTTTAGCACTTAAATAAGAAACACCATTGCTTCAATTGCCCTGGGTGCTTACATTGTTCCAGAACATCATGATTTTGTTTTAGTTTCATGGAGAGGAATTATCTCATAGAGTAAATGAAATTTTTTATGACAACTCTCTGTAGAAGATGGAACAACAAATATCTCCAATAAAAGTCGATTCATATTGTTATCAGTAAAAGCGATGCTTCTCCATCAACACATTTGTGAAACACATTCCTCTAGAACTGCAGTGCCTTTACATGAATTGTTTAGGAAATTGCATTTGTATTCATTTCCTTCCTTCCACTCGTGGTATTATATTAAGCTGGAGATTCTATTGTGTCATGCTACATGACATGGTGACATTTGGCATGTGACTAATAAAACTATATTTTAACATTAAAAATTACTTTGATATATAAAGTAATGACAAGGTTTGTTGATTAATGACCAGGACACAGACACACACACACACACTGAAGTCTTGCTAAGTTTGAATAAACTTTGTCTAAATAAAAGTTGGACAATGAAACAAAAAATAGGTAGAGCTCCAAGCCAGTCCCTCATCTTGAAGAAGGTAAGATAGTATTAACTCAGGGTTGGATGGTCAGCCACCAATGAGAATGGCTCAAGTTGGCTGTCAGCTGTGTGTTATTACTGGACTTGTTTACTAGAGTCTTTCATATTGCGTGTCTACGACCTTCCATACTTGCCCTTTCTCTCAACTCCCCTGCCTTGGAAAGGATATGTATATATGTAGTATTCCAATTCACTTCTCATACTGAACATATTCCTCCACTTCTGGCTCTCAAACTCTGGTGGAGAGCCAGTACATTCTCAATATCCATAGCAATAGGAGAGAAATAATAATAATATTTTTTACAGTGAATCCAATAGTCAGCCAGATGATTAGACTGGATTTTTTATCCACCTGTCAAGTCCTTCCCAAGGATAAGCAGATGGTTTTAAATGTATCTTTACAGAATGTAAGCTGTTCCAAGTAAAGCTGCTTTTTGCAACCAACGGGTGATGATTTTGTCAATGCTTATATTTATTATTGTTGTTGTTGTTTGTAGTACTATTGGTTAAAGTAATATTACATTACTTTCATGTAATAAATATTTTGAGGTTGATGGACAATCTGAAACTTCATGAAGGGGTTGATCAGCTGAAGAGTTTGGGGACTGCTGATCTAGGAGCTTAAGTTCACCTTACATAGAACTCCCTCCTGCAGTTGTTCCCCACAACCACCACCCTGAAGTAGGATGGGTTCGTAGAGAAAGAAAGGGGGCATGCCCAAAGTCGAACAGTGAACTTCTATGGCTGAAATTCTCCCTGATCCTAGTTCTTAATCACTCAACCACCCCTGTAACTTTGGAGTAGACGGACCAATAGAAAATGGAAAGCTATGCTTTATATTCTGCTCATCTGGACATTGTTATCTCAATTACTCTGTGCTAGCAAGCTGGTAGGTTTGTATGGCAGTGATAACAGTGGGCTGGGGACTCAGAATGTTTTTTGTCCCCAAGTCTTTTTCTAACCAATCCAAAGACCTTTATAATGTACAAGATATTAAGCCAGTGACAGAACTTTAATGGTATTGTGATTGACACAGCTTTGATTTATGCAGATTAGGTCTTTGGAGTCTTTATTGACTCTTATGTATTCCCCCTGAATGCATGACATGGATGGATCTGCTGTTAGCGCAGGTTGTAGTTACCATAAAAATTGCATGAGTTTCACATTAGTAGGTGAAACCTTTCCATTTATCTGCTGCTTCCTTAGCTATAGAGAGTTGAATTTGATGGCCTTAGTAGTCCTTTCTATTTCCATGGTTCTATTATTAGGCATAGAACTGTTCAGCATTTTTTATTTTGGTCTGTTGTGTAGGGCGCCTTTCTGACAGTGTTTTGTATGGAGCCTTCCTGACAATGAAAAGTCAACTATTAGTATATAAATATGAAATGAACTATGCTGATAACATTTAAAGAGGTTTACTTTGGTGAACAAAGAAGAAAAATGGCATTTGAGTTTGGAAAGAAGCAATGTAAAGAACAAGTATTGTTGCTTTTTTAAAAAAAAAATCCACTTTACATTTTATATAACATAAATGACAGGGTATATACAAAGTCACTTGTCATTATTAGAACATGTGTTTAATCATCTTACTTAGCAACTCTATTTTGGGATGTTTTTCCTGAATGTTGCACTTTACGTAGTGGATGATTTTCAAATAGACACTTTTGATCTTCACAATGGATTGTAGAGAAATGATTCAATAAAATGTTATTATGAACCAATCACAGAGTAAACACCTGTTAGAGAAACTGATATACAACCAAACGTTCCCACAAGACCAAACTGGAAACTATATTTGGTCATTTCAGGAAATTAATAATCAGCCAACTTATTTCTAGTCACATTTGGAAATGTTTAATCTTACTACCTTATGGATATTAAAGACCTTCAAAACAGTGAGCTTAATTTGACTACTGGTGAGTTTATTTTCTTTGGATTTAATGAATTTTTAAACAGACTTATGAGCTTAAAATAATATACAACTGACAAAAGGAAAAATATAGATAAAAGTTAGGCCATTGGAAGAAATTGATTTTTTATTTGTAATTCTAAAAGATGGTGAAAAATTATATTAGATTATCTTCAGTGAAATTAAGTTTGAAAGCCATTTCTTTATTGTTGTCTTTGTTGCTTTTTTTTCTTTTCTTTTTTTCTTTCCTGTACCTCTCATTTGCTTTTAGCTTAGTTTGTATTAGGTTTTACTATGTTTGCTAAAACAATCCTATGACCTTTAATCCGAAACAAATCTTCATTGGTGCTTAACCTACATGTGGAGAGGAATATTTAAAAAGCTGTATTATTCCTGGCCCACAGTTTGTGGCTCTTGCTCTTCTCTACCTAAAGGTAAGGACATTATACTTTGGACCATATCCAAAATATGATAGTGCAGACACATTTTGGCATGTGGGAGGGGGGGAATCAAAACAGACAAGCCATCTACCCAAGCCTCTTGTTGACAGATTCTTTCATTTCCCTTTCATAACAAAATGCCAGCATTTGCTACATCAATGGAAACATCAACATAAATTGAAAGTAAAAACCTGAATCCATGGTGCTGACCCATTTTTCAGTTTCTCTTCTACAAAGAAAAGGCACTTTTCTAGAAAATCAAGTAATAGCCCCAGTAGAACAGATTGACTAGTATGAAAAAAAAAGGAAATAACCATTTCGAATAGCAATCAATTTTGCTTGGATTTTGAATTGCGAAATAGCTGGTGAGTCTCTGGAGTTTGTTCTTCAAGATGTATTGAATTTTATCCCTTGGGCTCAAGGGTAAGCTGTTGCAAGAGACATTATCAACAGAGACAAAATTTATTTTTTGATTGAAACTGGCAGTGAGTGACGTATTGAATATATCGATGGTGGTTTTATTTTCAGTTTCTCTGGTGGCATCTTTTACAAAAGCCTAGAATAGACCAAAGTTACAGTTAGATGACAGAGGTATGTTGTAACTTAGTAAATTAAAAATTAAAAATAGCAGTTGTAAAGAACAGACATTTAGTATGACTGCTGCCAACATAACCTTACTTTGGGATTTTAACAAACAATAGAAATCTTAGCAAAAGCCAAATTCTGATTTACCAGAACTAAGGCCAGAAGAGACTAAAAATAATAATAACAATAATAATAACAATAATAATAACAAATAAAAATAATAAATAATAATACTAATAATACTAATGATGATAATAACAAATAAAAATAACAACAACAACAACAACAACAACAACAACAATAATAATAATAATAATAATAATATCACGGTTGTAGAGGGCCAAAATGTACAGTTTATTGATATCACTGTTCCAGGAGATGCCAGAGTCGAAGAAAAAGGACTAGAAAAAATAATGAAATATCGCAACCTGGCCATCGAAACTACACAGCTATGGATGAAGCATGTAACACTGATACCCATTGTCATCGGGGCACTTGGCACCATGTCCAAGAATTTTACAAGATGCATCAACAAATTGCAACTTCCTGCAATAACACCAGCAGAACTGCAAAAAACTGCATTACTTGGAACATCTTATATTTTAAGAAAGTACTTGGTTGATACCTAGGACACTGGCAGCAAACCGTATCAACCATTAGCACCAGTCACTGGTATTTGTAATGCATTTTTGAATGTTCAGTTGGCTGAGTTTCATATTTAATGAATAAAGTAAATAATAATAATAATAATACCTGGTCTAGGTAGTCAATCACACTATTCTAAAAATAAACATATATTTGGGAATCTCCTTACCTGAATAAAATTAGTTCTCTCGTAATACCACAAGCAACATATTTTTTACTTGTTCTCATAAAAACATGTCATGATCCTCTCGCTAATTCTGCTTGGACTCTGGAACCAGACAGTAAAGAGGGGAGAGGAACCTTCGCTACTCTACTGAGCTTCACAATCCATGGGACTCCACTTCTAAGCCAGACTGCTCTGCTCATGAGCAAGGCTGAGGAATGATCCATCCAAAGCTTTGGAGTAAGATCCAGCTGCTAGTCTACTCAACTTGTATGGGGAAGGAATGGAAGGGCATTGAAGAGCCCTCTGGCTTCCAGATCCCAAAGGGAGATCACAGACTAAACTAAAGAGAGGAATCACATTTCTTCTACTCTGACTTGTTTCTTCAAGAACTGTTTCTGGGTATGGAACAGAGGTGGTATTCAGCAGGTTCTGGCTAGTTCTGGAGAACCGGTAGTGGAAATTTTGAGTAGTTCGGAGAACTGGTAAATACCACCTCTGACTGGCCCCACCCCTGATCTATTCTCTGCCTCCTGAGTCCCAGCTGATTGGGAGGAAATGGGGATTTGCAGTAATCTTCCCCTGGAGTGGAGAGAGAATGGAGATTTTACAGTATCCTTCCCATGCCACGCCCACCAAGCCACGCCCACCAAGCCACACCCACTGAACCGGTAGTAAAAAAAATTGAATCCCACCATTGGTTTGGAAGAAAGGAGAACCCAGGCTCTCCCCACCCCCCACCCCCCAGCAAACTACACAAATCCACTGTCTAATGTTAAAGCTTGAATGCAGCCTTTCCAGTTGTTTTAATGACATAACTCCTAGAGGGAACAAATCCATGTATAATTATTTATCTATATACCTCTCTAGCTATCCACACATTCATCCATTCAGTGAAAGTGCTTATTCACTACATAGTCTGATTGAACAAAGTTTACCTTTTGGGCCCCGTTAGCTGAATTTTTCTGTGATGTGATGTAATGAGCTACTGCATATTCCACCAACGCCCCAAATATAAAGCTGAAGCAGATGCCCAAATAAATGTCAATGGCTTTTATGAAACCATTGGCATTTGTCATTGACTTTCGGGACCCCATCATCAAAGTTGTCATTGAGAGCACTGTGGTTACACCTGGAAAATACAGTCGGTATTTTTTAACCACAAAAAAATGAACACCAAATGCATTTTGTTTTTGTCTGAAATTTGACACAACAGATGGTTCTCCCCTGGGTAACTTTTTGTAAGAAGCCATGGGTAATCATAAATACCCAGAAGTTTTTGATATGTGAGAATGCTTTCTGTTTTTTTTTTAAAGGGCCACATTGTTAAATCCTGAAAGCTTTTGATGAGATTATAGCAGAAAGCGTGTCCCCCATTTTTTTTCTCAAATGGATGAAGACCCAGAAAGAAAAAAATAAGGAAAAACAGGAATGTCCTGCATTTGGAAGAAGGGGACAGCTGTCCTATGGTTCTGCAAAACAGCCATATAACCAAATAGATTTTCCCCACAGCATTTACACTGGGGAAGTGGGATTGGATTAAAATCTCCATTCAAACTGTGACATTGTCAAGAAATAAAATATATTTTCTTTCTTTCTTCTTTCCTTTCCTTTCCTTTCCTTTCCTTTCCTTTCTTTCCTTTCTTTCTTTCCTCATTCTCTCTTTCTTTTTTCATGTTTCTATCATCTTTCTATCCATCTTCAGTCAGTCCTTTCTACCATCTAGCCTTCAAGGAACATTCAACTTGTTTTCAAATTTAATGCAAAGGGTCTTGGAATCTTACTCTTATATGAAGGAAAAGGATATCCTAGAACATTATTTTCTTTATATTACTGAAAACATTAATGGTGAGCAATAATGTAGTGATGGGCAGCACATCTTTTGTGAAATTCAAAATCTTTAAAGTTGACCTACTATTACTAATCCTCTGCTTGAGAAATATCTGGTGAATTTCTAAAACACTTGAACATCTCTAGAAGACAGTGTAAAATATAAATACATAATGTTCCATGTTTTGAGGTTGCTTCAAGGCTGACATGCAATATTTTAAAATTTTCATTTTATATTTTTTATCCAATACTGCTTTTTTAGATGCAATATTTTAAAATTTTCATTTTATATTTTTTATCCAATACTGCTTTTTTAGATGCAATATTTTAAAATTTTCATTTTATATTTTTATCCAACACTGCTTTTTTAGATACTATGTAATGATGTTGGATAAGCTTATGAGATTCTACATCTAAACCATGCCAAAATCAAAATAATCAGGTCATGCAATATCTATCATTTTTTACACTCCAGATACAAAGTCAAATAATAAATACATCTACAACTTTCCATCAATTTTTTTTTTAAAAATGGACACTTTCCAATGTGAAATTGTGGTGGCTATTCATTTAGTTTATTTTAGTAGCGTAATGTTTTAATTCTTACATTTAACACAATCCGTGATTTTATCTAAGCAAAGTTTCCCTCAGTCACTTTGCATCCATAAAACAAGTGTGTCTTTTTCATGTCACTCACCAATACATGTTCGTGCAGGAACTGAATCCAGGGTGATCCAGAAAGAAACCCAAGACAAAATGACAAGCAGACTGCTTGGCACATAAGTCTCCAGAATAAAATAAAGGATATTTCTCTTGAGCTCAAATTGCAGGACCAGTCTTGGATAAATGCCTGGTCCACGAAAGAAAGAAAATAGAATACATTCTTATACTGTTCTTCCAGAGAAGGAAATGATGTGCTACTTCTCACTAGGCACTAGATTACTCTAGTAATCCTTGTGACATGATAATAATATAAAGTAGTGTCAAGTGTAAAGGCTGAGCATATGATTTTGACAGGGTATCTTGCAGAAACAGAGGGAGCAGAGCAGAACTATTTCATATTCCTTGGCTTTGCTGGCACTGGATTTCTTCTTGTAAATGATGAGTAAAATGAGGGGAGAGTTTTGAAGAACATTCCACAAATCTCCCATTTATCCTCCAGAGGAACCCTTGGCTGTCACACTGAGATGTCCATGACAGCCAATTAACTTAGAAATAGCTAAGAGACTGTCATCATAACAGCCATGCAACCAGGCTAGAACAGAAGGCTTGAAGAAATGTTATGAGTTAAATCTTGAGTTAAGTCCTAGTGGTCCATGGTCATGGTCCATGGCCACCAAAAGTATTCAAAGGGCATCTGTAGCGAAGAAAAGCTTGAGACTACTGTAGTAAACCATGAAGCAAGATTATGAGATATGGCAATAAGGTGCCATCAACTACTCCTCAATGTTATAGCATTCTCAATTGTATTGTTGATATTGGGTATCTTTTCCTTCCAGTTTTTAAGGCTACTTTAGTCAGCAAATGCCTCATATAAACATTACTTGCAAAGCTCTCCTTGTCAGAGAAAGCATCAGGGGTGATCAGGGCACTGAAAATAGTTAGATCTGTCATAAAGTCTGCTCTCTACACCATTTTTACTTCCACTGCTGATTTGTTACCTGTTTCTTGACGCGACATGGTTACAAGCGTGTAAAAATGTTCCACTGTGTACTGTGAGAGTCGCACATTCTCAAGGCCATGGACAGAATCATTTCCCCTCAGCCACACGAAACGGACATCGTTTTCATCATATCCCCCTAGTGATAACATTAAAAAGGAGAGAAGTTCATTGAATAAGGAGCTGAACACCCGGTGAGGATCATCCCTGCTATTGGCAAAAAAAGAATACAAGCTAATTAGCAATTGTATGAGAAGAATGCTCTTGAAAACATGCAAGCATGCCCACAGTCTTTTCTCGAGTACCAAAGTGGAGAATATATGTGGCTCAAGATTGAGATGTTGGATTTTTGATGTTCTGTGAGATTGTTTGTCTTCCTGCAGATGTTTCATTATCAGGGCACTGCATTGATGGTGGTATCTAGCCAATTAACATCTGCAATAGAAGCATTTTCACAGAACATCAAAAATGCGACAAACTTAGATGCCTTTTAAATTGGATTCAGAAGAGCTGGGAGATGGGAAGCTCACTTCCACCAGCCCACCTCAGCTACTCCTACTTTTGGATGCTGCCTTTATCTTGAGAGGAATGGCGGTCAGCATTGCACTAGTGCAGCTAATTGATGTCAAGCCAGCTCATGGTAATTAATTCAGACTTATTATCCATTGGAAGGGAGAAATAATCAAGCCAATTATAGGTTTAAGATGTAATAATAACAATATTTGCATTTAGGGTGAAACTTACTTTCAAAGGTATAAACCAAGGGTGTCAAACTCGCGATGACATGTCATCCCATGACATATCACAACTTTTTCCCCCTTCACTAACCCGGAGGTGGGCGTGGCCAGCACATGACGCATCCGGCCTGCGGGCCACAATTCCTCAAAGCAAAAATTCTTCACTATTTCATAGAAAAAATGGAAAACACAAAATGCAGACAGATTTCATGCATTCAATCTGAGTCTTGGAATAACTCCTCCTTCAACCTCCTAGCTGATGGACTCTATGAGCTGTCGTGTTCTTTTAGCTCTTCTATATCTTTCCGTGATTCAAAAGTTTTAATTTATGATGGACTGTAGGGTAGCCAGCTAGAGTTTTCCCTGATTGCCAATCTCTTGCAGGATGATTCCTATATTTCCCTTGCCTCATTTAGCATGACACCTTTAATAGCTCCTCCAACCCTTGCTGTTTCAGAGCAAATAAACAGAAAGTTGCTCAGTTCTCATTTTCAGCTGTTACAGGAATGCACCTCTAAGGAATCACTTGGCTAGATTGCTGCCCATGAAAATTAGACTAGAACAACAAGGGAAGAAAGAGGACTGCCAGTTACCCTAGTCATGTGGATTTTCCTTCCTTCCTTCCTTCCTTCCTTCCTTCCTTCCTTCCTTCCTTCCTTCTTCTTTCCTTCCCCCCTCCCTCCCTCCCTCCTCCCCCTCTCTCTCCTTCTTAATAATGAAGATATATACTTTGAATGAGATTCCCAATCAATCTAAAAGAACTATTTCTATAGCAAACTAAATAAAGGTTTAGGATGCAACTGTCTAACCAATTCAGACATTGGGACAAGTCTGTCCCTTCCCTCATTCCTCAGAGATAAATCATTTCAAAATCCAAGAGGTACGCAGCTCGCCTAAAATCAAAGTGCAATAAACAAGCAAATATTTTAGCTTCTTGGTAATTTATGTATGGATCTGTCATTCAATAAAAAAGACAATATCATCAGTAAAAAAGCCCTGATGAATATCCCACAGTGAGAAACTATGTTTTACCCTAGGCAAACATGATTAAATCAAGTATCTAATACTACAGGAGGTTTTTATTCTCCCAGTACAATTTATCCAAATCTCTTTCTTTCAAAATTTCTGCCTACCTCATAATAGTGATAGCAGCAGTTACTTAGGGAAACTATGTAATAAATGATTTGTTTTTCATCTAGAGGTTGTTCATTTAGTATATTTAAATTGCATTAATTCTAGACATTTATCGTACTGGCTTCTCTTGTTGGCAATGAGCATATAGTTTAATAAGAATAATATTGCATGAAAGTTTGATACGGGAACCAATTATTTCTTCTCTTTTCTGTGCCAATCTTTTTTTTAATGCTAAAACCACCTACATATTAAAAAAAGAAAATTAATCATTACTATTTTCATTTTTTGCATTGTAAATAAAGTTAATCATGCAAACTAATAGGATTTTAATGTGAAAATAATAGTGACTTCCATTGGAACTTCACTCTAGTAGCTGAGAACTAAAAATTGGCCTTAATATAATGAGATTTAAGTAATTATTGAACTTGTTACCAAGGAGAAGAACAAAGAGTCTTCAAGTTCTTTAGGCTTCATATGTGTGTCTAAACAGCAAGCACAGAGAAAATGTCAGAAAGGAAAGAGAAGCAGTTTAGGTGGGTATATATTGTTGACTCCTTTAAAAAAAAATCTGATAAGAGGATGAGAAAATACTTCCATTCCATATGGGAAAGGCTGCAATAAATGCAAAATAAGAGAGGAAAATACCACCTCTTTTGGACATATTTAAAGCGGAAAAATTAGTGGCAAAGTCACAAAGATGCTAACAAAGTTGGAAAACTATACTACTTGGATGAAATGTGCTAAAAAAATGCCTTACGTGGAAAAGTGGCATGTAACAAGTAAAGCTACTAAGGATCAGGATAGATGGATGGATGGATGGATGGATGGATGGACGGACGGACGGACGGACGGACAGACGGACAGACAGACAGACAATAGACAGATGATATTCAAGCAAGTCTGTTTAAATTTAGCTGTAACATTGTTATCCAAAATGATATAAATAATACATGTAGAATCTAGACCAGCAGAAGAATAGGGTTGTTTAGGGGTCAGGAGCAATGGCCTCCTCTCGAGCAAAATTTGTGGCATAATGCTGTAATATATTTCAAGTGATTCCATTTCAGATTCAATCTAGTGGCAGAAAACCTGTCAGATAATAAGTCAGTTTAATAGTCACTGGTGCATATTTTCTGGATATTGATTGAGCTGATTAAGAGCCATGGTGGTGAAGTAGTTAGAATGCAGCATTTCAAGCTAATTCTGCCAACTGCTGGGGTTTGATCCTGACGGGGCTCAATGTTGACTCAGCCTTCCATCTTTCCGAGGTTGGTAACATGAGGACCCAGATTGTTGGGGACAATATGCTGATTCTGTAAACCTTAGAGAGGGCTGTAAAGCACTGTGATTAGTCTAAGTGCTATTGCTATTTCTTAAGATACTGTCACTCTCAGTTAGGCAGCTAGCTTCTAAGGAAATGTTCTTGCACATGCACCAAGTTTGAAATTTCAAAGGTTAAAGTAAAAGCTGACAAGATTTGCTCCATCTTCCTTGTTCAGTTTTTTAAAAATGCCATACTAAAGTGAGTTAAAGGATTTCGAAACTCCCCAAATCACGAGAGAAATTGCTTTAGATCAATGCTAACCAGTGTTCTGGTGACTAGAAGTTCTAATCTAGCTCTGACACTGAGTATGTACCACTTCTGTCAATAAAGGTCCTTCAGTACAGATCAAGTACAATAAATGGTGTGAATCTAGAAATACAGGTGTTAACAATAGAAAAGACCTCCAAATATCTTTGGTACACTTATATTTGATCCCAAAGGAAGTTAAATCTTTTTTAGAAGGATTTACCAGAAATAGATTTATCCTGTATCTCACCTGAGTCACAGGTCACAGAAATGTCCCAATCCATCACTGAAGTCACATTCCGAGTCCCTTGCGGAGAGTGTGCGGCTAACAAATTAAATTTCTATTTCTATTTCTACATCCAAATTACTGTCTGAGCTGAACCCTAATTGAACTACCAATTAACTATGTCAAAGTAAGAGGCCAATTGATAAATAGATATAGATGATGGTTTGAAGCCCCTCCAAGAATGGTGGCTGCTCATTTGCCTAACCTTCCTTTACCCTAACAATTGTTGAGTTATTTTGATGTGGAATGACAAAATTTCCTTCATTACACTTGAATTCCTTCGGATATTTCCTTACTTCCTTACATGCTGTTTTATTTCAATTGCAGATCCTACAATGGGTCATGAGTGTTACATTGATGCTGACCACATGAGGATTATTTGACCGAAATGGAAGACATTTTTCAAACCAGTATATTATAGAAGCAGAAGGCTTTTTAATTTTCCGCATCAATCAATGCTCTTCATTATATCCCAAAATGCTGTGGTGGCAATTCTTGAGAACTTGCTCCCATAATAGTAGCTCTGAACAGGGAAGAACTAGGGCTGTGTTTTGTAAAACTGTAACAATGATAGTAAAAGTGCATTGAATGCCCTCATCTAAAATCAAGAAATGTCACTCTGAAGATAGAAGTCTAGTGCCACATCTGTCACATTTTCTGAAGTAGGCTTTCAAGACCTCAAGAAGCTGAAAAATATGGAATGACATAAAACAAAAGAGGCACCCCCCCACCCAACCCCCATTCAGCTTGTTTTTAGGTAGAGATCAGCAAATGTCCCACTCTAACACTCTTCCAGAAGGCACTTAAAACCTGGTTCTGCCAGCAGGCCTGGGGAACCCAGAGCAAGATGGAGCCCATTAAAATGGCTTGTGTGATGTGTTGTTGCTGGGACAAGGGGTTTGGAGCTATTATATTATTTTATTATTTTCTTTGATTGGTTTCATTTTTTGTAGATGGTATTTTTATATCCCTGTTTTTATGTCTTGAGTTGCCATGTGCGAATAGTCGGTGATATAAATTTTCTAATAAATAAATAATTTTTAAAATGTAATGCTCAGGTACAATAAAGTTTGCATTAAAGAAAGAGACACTGTTTCCAGATGCTTACTTGATTATAGTTAAAAGAACTAAGATAATAAATTAGAAGTCATCTAGGCAGCTACAAAGAAAGGAAACCCTCTAGACATCCTAAAATTCAAGTCCACTAATCTAGACTATTCCAACACATAATCAGCCCATCCATGAATTTTGAATGCATAAAGATTGCTGTAAAGTTGAGATGTCGGACTGTCTAGCTGAATATGGCACTGTTCTTCCCATGTTTTTCCTGTAACATTAGCATGAATTAAATAATTCCATATTTAAAAGGATGAGTAGAAACCTTTACAGTCAAAAATACAAATGAGATGTTCAAATTGATGGTCTAATTATGCATTAACAAACTGAGACCAGATAGGAGGAAAAAATGTTCACTTTCCTCTTGAGTGACGTACTTACAGCTTTCCATCTGCAGCTTACAAGTCTGTGTATCCAGTGGATATTTGGACAGATCCATGTTACATGCAACAGTGGTGGTGATTCTGCAGAAGGAGAGAAGCCACATAGGTATTTATTATTATGGGCATCTGTATTCTTCATAGTAGTCCATAGGTGGCAATGTTTCTCCTTTAAAGATCAAGCAACTGTTTTAATACATACACTGGCTGCAAATTAAGCTTTGACGTTTATGGAGTTTCTCAATCATCCAGATCATGGTTGTCCCAAAGGTGCTTTTTCCAAAAGGCAACTGGACTTTCCTGGTTTTTCTTTGAACATATTTCACTTTTCATCCAAGAAGCTTCTTCAGTCCTAAGTTAGAACTGAAGAAACTTCTCAGATGAGAAGCAAAACATTTTCAAAGAAAAAAAAACAAGAGTCCAGTTGCCTTTTGGGAAAAGCACCTTTGGGATTTTCTTTTGGTGGTTAGGGTGCGTCTAGAATAGCTTCACTTACAAAAATAAGAGGACCCAGATATTACTCCATTAGACACAAACTGATTGAGGTTGTGTGAGAATGGAGTGTGCTCTAGCTCAGCCTTCACATAAGTGCCACACAACAGATCCTAGAGATCATACACATGGTTGGCCCATATTTTTATATAGAAATGAATATGAATTGCTTCTTTTTTTATTTGGAGGGTGTAGTGGATGGGTGAAAGAATCAAGTTAGGAGTTTTTGACATGCTGAGCCCCAAAAGGTTTGCCATCACTAGTATTGACTGCAGTAATCTAGATGAGAAGATGTAAGATCATGGAAATCAAGCCTTCATTACCCAGGTAGGACCTGGATGCCAACATGCCAGCCTGAGCTGTTGCAAAGCACTCCATGTAAAAGAACATTGTAGTTCTAATATCAAAGATGGAGCTTCAAACTTGATCCTTTAGGGGAAGATTAACCTCTTTGAAAGTTAGTTGAACCACATTTTTCCAACCAGCCCAACAGTGGTGGGATTCAAATTTTTTTTACTATGGTTCTGTAGACGTGGCCTGGCTTGGTGGGTGAGGCTTGGTGAGTGTGGCAGGGGAAGGATACTGCAAAATCCCCATTCCCTCCCCACTCCAAGGAAAGGATACTGTAAAATCTCCATTCCCTCTCCACCCCACTAACCTGCTTTCCAGCTCCGTTCTCCTGTGCAGGGCAACAAAAGAAGACCTAGCTGAGAAACTGATCAGCTGGGACTCGGGAGGCAGTGAGTCCCAAGACTCACTGCCTCCCGAGTCCCAGGAGGGCAGATAGGGGCAGAGTCAGTCAGATGTGGTATTTGCCGGTTTTCCGAACTACTCAAGATTTCCGTTACTGGTTTGCCAGAACCGGTCAGAACTGGCTGAATACCACCTCTGCAGCCCACCAGTTCTCCATCTTACTGGACTAAACATCAGTTTACTGACCCTTCTGCAAAACTGGTGTATCAGAAGGCAAGCAAGACTTACCGCAAAGCATACAAGACTGTCCCATTGGAGAACAACCGTATAAGCCGATTCTCTGCTGTAACTTCATGTAAGAAAGACCTTTTTGACTCCACAATATATGTGTCAGGTACCCACAGATATTTCACCAGCCGGGCATCCAGAGTAAAACTTCGGTTTCCCTGAAAAACCAGACGGGGATCTGTCCAGCGTTGTCGCAAATATATTGTGGCAGTATAGTCCTAGAAGGATGAGAATCAAGTCTATAATTTTTGTAATTTATATAAAATTTACCAAACAAGGTCTTTCAACAAATAATGGTTTCACCATTTTCTCCAAAATTAACACTTAATATTTAACTAATTCTGGCCCTTGTCTTAATAAGCAGTATTTATAAGTATCCATTAGTGGTGGGATTCGAAAATTTTTATTACCAGTTCTGTGGGCATGGCTTGGTGGGCGTGGTGTGTCTCGGTGAGCGTGGCGTGGCTTGGTGGGCGTGGTGTGGCTTGCTGGGTGTGGCAGGGAAGGATACTGTAAAATCTCCATTCCCTCCCCATTCCAGGGGAAGTTTATTGCAAAATCCCCATTTCCGCCCAATCAGCTGGGACTCGGTAGGCAGACAATAGATGGGGGCGGGGCTGATCAGAGGTAGAATTTACCGGTTCTCCGAACTACTCAAAATTTCCACTACTGGTTCTCCAGAACTGGTCAGAACCTGCTGAATACCACCTCTGGTACCCATGCTGAACCATGTAGTTCTCAAATTGCTCTATATTCTTTCTTTCTTTCTTTCTTTCTTTTTCTGTCCATAGGATTATTGAGTTGGAAGGGGCATAAGAGGTTAACTGCTTGCACTCTATAGGAATCATTGATAGATGATTCCTGATAGATAATTATGCAGATAGATAATTATGCAGATTCTGTTTAAAAAACAGGTTTTAGTGGGCTAAGAGTTTCACATGTACTGTTCCAGGCCATGAATACCATTCCATAACTACCCAAAATTGTTTAAATTCATACCTTTCAGGCAGATACAATCTGGGTGTGGGTGAATCTTTTTGTCTGCCTACATTTTTAGGTCATCATATATCAAGTCAAATATGAAACATTCAAATATCATTTTACGTCAGTACTGGCTGAAAAAATTCACTAGATTATTTTACAAGTTTATGATCTAGGGTCAAATTATTGTTCGAAAATGGAATTTTAATGATGTGTATGGATTACTTCGTATGAATTAAGGCTTTAAAATTGTAGAATACCTATGACAATTTGTTTTATATTTTTATATATTGATTTTTTTTGTTAAATCTTTTGTTTCTTTTGAATATATTAGTATTTTTCTTTTGTGTTTGGTTTGTGTTTGTTTACATATAGTTTTGTTATCTTTTTGCCTTTAATACTTTCCTTTGCTGTACAATTGTTTTTGTACAGATTTAATACAAAAATAATATTTATCTATGGTCAGAAACCAAAATTTCATACAATACCAAGTACCACAAAACATGAATAAAATATTAAAATGGTAGATCATTAGGTAATAGTCACAAATATTTACACATAAACCTGTAAATAACCATTACTGATTATAAGGATTTGGGGGGGGAAATCAATTATAATTTTTAAATGTCAATAAAATACACACTTATGCACACTCACATTATATGTATGTTTGCATAAAGAAAAAGCATTCAGCGTGTGGACTTTATCTTGGTGCTGTGAGAAAGAAAACCTGTTCACCTAAATGACTAAGAGGATTCACCGTTATGCATTTCAAAGCAATGAATTATTAAGCCTTGCAATGACGGTGAACCCCCCTCCCCCGAGCCATTTATACCTCAATTATTTATCTAGACCTAGAGCCCATTTATATAATGTTCCACATGAGACCTGGACAATACACATGATATACAATAAGAATCACTAGTGGATGCAGAAAACATTTGTTGATTAATAGCTTTGGTATATCAGAAAAGTTAGCTTCATGAAAGATTATGTCAAGCGATTTAATGTTACCAGGATGTTCAAAACCTCATTAGATCACACCTTTCTACTTGGCACTGTCTTTAGGCAGAAAAATGTGGTGTTTTAAGGGCAAGGCTATTGGCTCTAGATTCTTCCAATGTCTGTGTCAGCCTCATCTCCAGACCATTTGGCTTTGCGAACATACTTTTCAACATTTCAAATCTGAAAGTGTTGACCATTTTGCTTCATGGAACTGTTCTGCTCTGGATGTCACACACTCCAAACTAAATCATAAACAAATTAGCAATGAAATAATGGTAAAGCTGCAAACTAGTGACAATAACAGCCGCTTCATAAACAGATATAGAAGATGTAGGATGAAAGGTAACTCTAAGATACTCCCAGGAAAAAGACTTGGGGCAGAAAAAATACTTTCCTTCCCGAGTCTACATGTTGGTGCACAGATACACACAACAGGTGTCAATTAAGGTTTTCACTAAACAATGTAATGCTTTATGGATGAAGTTTTCATGATTGATTGTATATAATAAATTGGTATATGACTAAACAAGGGTTATGCAGGAAAAAAAAGAGTGGAAGAAGTCATATCCCCCAGGCTAAAGAAGCAAGTAGAGCACACCTTTTCTTACGAGGACAAACATTTGTTTTCCTCTGGTCCATGGGGCAGCAATAAATAGCACGAGCAATAGCACTTAGACTTATATACCGCTTTGTAGTGCTTTTACAGCCCTCTCTAAGCAGTTTACAGAGTCAGCCTATTGCCCCCAACAACCTGAGTCCTCGGAAGGATGGAAGGCTGAGTCAACCTTGAGCCTAGTGAGATTTGAACTGCCAAATTGGAGGCAACTAGCAGTCAGCTGAAGTAGCCTGCAATGCTGCACTCTAACCACTGCACCAACTCGGCAGTGGTTAGAGCAATAAAATATCTTTTCTCTATCCTCGAAGCCAATTTCTATTCTTTTTGTGAGCAGTGCTACCGTTAAAAATTTACAGAAAGTGATTGGTACATTTTCCAATCACATTCCTGTTGTGGGGGGGGGGGGAGGTTTGAGAGAGATAAAAAAATTAAACCATGAATAGATGGGAATCTCTGCCTAACTTGCTTTTCCCCCCCATTTGTGAATCAAGTGGTGCAATCCCCACCCACCTAATGCCTTTGTCTTAACAAATGCTCAACCTGTACTTAGCACCTGTTGCATCTGCTGCTGAAATTAAAACAAGTCATAGAGGGAAATCGCCAGCATGAGAGGGCGGAAGACTGCTTGTAACAGTCCAGGAGAGCTAAGGAGATGCCGACACCTGAATAATCACCCCCTAGTTATTACTAAACACACAGTAATGAACGTGGCAGGGTTTGTGGTAGAAAGTGAGAGAAGACAACACTTAACACTTAATCAGCGAAAGAGAAAGACGTGTGGCTTCAGTTGTGGGTTGGGGATGAGACAAAGGAGATGCAGATATGTCCCTCAAGAATGGCTAGTGAATCGCCATCGAGTTACAGCTAGAGGGGGCTTGATTGAGCCCTAAAGCAACACTGATATCCCATTGTTCCTCTATCATAAAAATAAATTTTCATGCATAATTAATATCAGAGTTTGTTGCAGCAATCACATCCAGAAACCAAACAGAGGTAACTGATTCAGCAGGATTTATTAACTTCTCTTTACATATAATATAACACATGAAGTAAATATACAATACCAAAAGCAGATTTTCCAATGTGGTAGTAAATACAAGCAAAACACAAGCAGAGGGAGAGAACAGATTCAGTTCAGAGCAGCAGATTAGCTCAGATTCAGAGCAGCAGATTACCTCAGCACAGACTCAGAGCTACAGAGCTAAGCCACACCCAGGTTCATTGATGTCTCCTTGTTGCTCACACAGCAAATACTGTTTCAGTTTCCAAACAGTCCCCATTGGCTGACCTGTTGCCATGTCTATCCAAACAGTCCCCATTGGCTTATCTGTTGCCTATTCCAGTCTATGAATATTCATACTCTGACAATTAATCAGTAGCAGTTCTTCAGACAATTGAGAGACTTTAGCCAACTGTTTTACCTGACCTGTTACATCACAAGAGGGGTGGGTTCCGGCAGGCACTACTGCCGGTTTGCTCGGGTGCGCCCCGTGCACACATGCTCAGTTGGTGCGATTAAAATTGTTCTATGTATGCGCAGAACCAAAAAACAAGATGGTGGCACCTGTAGCGCTGCCCGGAGAACCAGTTCAGGGTTCCAGCGAACCAGGCCACCAAACCACTACCATTTCACCCAAACTGGCCCAAACTGGTAGGAACCCACCACTGCATTACAATCTCCACTCTGAATATACATCAATTCCACTGAGATGTTGGGGGAAAAGGTTCCTCATGGTAGAATGAAGTGTGATTCACAAATCCAGAATGTGAAGCAAAACCTTGGATTAGAAGACCTTCAAAGTCCCTTCCAACTCTGTTATTCTATTCTAACCAAGTTCACTTAAATGCTCCCTCTACCAGTGATACAAATGCCCAATATTATTTTTTTTAAAAGGAGGGAATTTAAAAAATGTTATTAAAGCCATGAAATTACTTTCAAGCTGTACTTCTGCAGTGCTAAGTACACTTACTAGAGAGAGAGCATCAGTGAACACACACTGAAACTTAATTCTGGGTCAATCTGGATTGCAAAATGTTAGCAGTCTAAGGGACTTTATATTCTCAAAGCTGCAGTAGTATACTATACAGTTCTATTTCCTTATGTGCGCGGCAGGGATTATTTGCTTACCATATCACTTTCTGAAATGCTGGAAATACTTGCAACGTCAAGGGTCATTGCTATTGTCACAGGTTTCCCTAGGAAATGAAAAGCATTATAGTAGCAAAATTATATTTCTTGTTGCATACATAGAAACTCAGCAGATGTTTCTCACCCGTCTCCAATAACAGACACTGATTTCAGTGAGAAATCAGGGAACAAGAAGAACAATAAGGGAGCCCAAAAGCAGCATCCTAGCATATAGAAATGCCTTTAGGTAACCTAAACCAGTGGTGGGATTCAGCCATTTCGCACCACTTCAGAAGAACTGGCTATTAAGTTTCTGAGCAATTTGGTAAACTGATTGCTGGAAGAAATCATTAGGGCAGAGAACTGGTTGTTAAATTATTTGAATTCCACTACTGAACCATATCTATGATTTCACTTTCCCTGATAATCCCCTGCAGCACAGCAGAGGTCAACATATGGCTCCTTACATTGACCAAAGGTATATGTCCCTAATGCATGGATGTGTTTAT
Organism: Natrix helvetica; assembly: GCF_964273705.1. Lineage (NCBI taxonomy): Eukaryota > Metazoa > Chordata > Lepidosauria > Squamata > Natricidae > Natrix > Natrix helvetica. Next base: position 137,015,792 of record NC_138552.1, on the reverse strand, counting down.
CTGCGCACAGAACACCTGGAAGGATACATCCACAGAGCTATATTTTCATGAATAAATATCAGAATCTTATAGAAACATGTCTCTGACTCTACAGCTGAGAGTTGGGGAAATGAAATGAGAATTGGTGACTGGATTGAGCCCTAAATGTCAGGCAAAGATAAAGTTCTTCCCACCCCTAAAGAGCAATCATTAATAAAACTTCTGGTCCAATGGACCAGATTCTACATCCTGTATCCATTTGAGGACAAAAGGAACTTGTACTAAATGGGCATCATTTGTTCTTTTCTTTTTCTGAACCACTGAACCCAAATAATACATATGCCAGGGTTCCAAATAGCATCCAAAAGTAAATCAGAGTCCAAGGCAAAGTATTGCTCAAAGTTCCAATTTATTAAGAGAGCCATGTTGGCACATCTGGGAAAACCTGAATCTGAAAAATTCCCGGTTTTCCCCACCCAGTTGAAAGTTCAAGATCTTGCCCCCACACCCACAAGTCCATCACATGGTCCAATCTCCCACTGCCATGCTGGCAGTTCCACTCATCCAGTTCTGGTCAGGTGCAGAGGTGCAGAGACAAAGGATGACCTTAGCTTTCTAGAAAGAATTTTGTTATGGCTACATAGTATGTAACTCCTTACAATCCCCCCTCCCATTTTCCCACAATAGAAAATACATAGTAGAATAATAGAAAGTGTGGCAGGCCAAAGATCCAAAAGAAAAGATGGCTACAGGCCTGACAGCATAATCTGGTTATATGTGCACATTAAGAAAAATTGTCAGAATTATGGAAGATGGTTCTAAAAACTTTACCCAGCCTTCCCATACTATGTGACTAAACAGAAGTGCTGATGCCCCCATACCTAGCCCAGTTGTCTCCAGTCTGGGGCTATCCAGCTGTATGGCCTGGAAATTATGGCATTTGATGTCCAAACAATTTGAGAGCACCAGGGTTGCAAAAGTTGCAGTTGCCAATCAGTTCAAAGTACTTTTTAAGCGGAGAGGTGATCTAAGCATTAGACTGCAATACATTTTTCCGAATGTATTCTATATTAAGAATGTATTCAGAATCAAAATCTTCTCGCTAATATAAACATTCACTTCAACAACTTTTCCAGGTTCTTCCTTGACTTTAAAATTAGAATTGAGACAGAGTTGTTGAAATGAATCATATGGCACAGGAATGTGCAAGAATTAATAGCCTAGCTAGGAACAAATCACACCCCAAAGTCTAACATTAACGTTATTCTACTACAGAAAAGTAGGAAAATAATTTCTCTCTACAAAGACAAATAATTGTTTTGCTTGACTGAAAACAATGGGAATAACGTACCACCAAAATTTGGCCGTAGATATTTGTTGTATCCCTTAGTAAGGTTTCCAAATCCAGGGAGGTAGGATGCAACTGGATAGTCAGTGCTGTGAACTTTTTGACACAAAATAAACTTTCTGAAAAGGAAAAAATAATAATATAGTAGTAGCATAGCTTATCCGCTATGAAATTGTGCTGGCTATTAACCAAATAAAGATTTCTTTAAACGAAATGTGTATATCAGTGATTGCATGACCTCTGTAGATGCCATATGGTAAACAAAGAAATAAATAAAACCAAATAAAGATTATTTTTCTTGACTTGGCTATGAAGTTGCAATCCTAATTTAATTTAATAATAATTTATTAAATTTCTAGACCACCCCCTCTCCTCGGAGGGACTCGGGGCGGTGTACAGGAATAAATTTAAAACATACAAACAATCATACACATAGGTAAAAATCAGATTAAACAACCCCTGTACAATTTATAAAAATTAAAAAACAGACCTTAAAACCAATCTTAAAAATTTAGAAATAGAACTGAGGTGGGATAGGTGGAATTAGGCCAAGCCGGCTAGCTGGAATAGGTGGGTTTTAAGTTTCTGGCGGAAGGAGCAGAGATCCGTAGTCATTCTAATGTCGGGGGGAAGGTCATTCCAGAGGGTCGGGCCCACCACAGAGAAGGCCCTTCCCCTAGGCGTCGCCCGCTGGCACAGTCTAGTGGACGGCAACCGGAGGAGTCCCTCTCTGTGTGAGCGAATCGGCCGGAGGGATGTATGGGGCAGGATACGATCACGCAAATAACTAGGTCCTGTGCCATGGAGCGCCTTAAAAATGATGGTCAACACCTTGAAGTGCACCCGAAAAGCCACAGGTAGCCTGTGTAGCCCGCGCAGGAGAGGTGTTACGTGGGAGTAGCTAGAGACTTCCGAGACTGCCCGCGCGGCCGCATTCTGAACCAGCTGCAGCCTTCGGGTGCATCTCAAGGGGAGCCCCATGTAGAGAGCGTTACAGTAGTCTAGCCGGGACGTCACAAGCGCATGAGTGACTGTGCGAAGGGCGCTCCGGTCCAATAGGGGATGCAATTGGCGCACCAGGCGATCCTGCTTTTCACCTCCTGTCAAATACTAAATATAGACTGCAGCATTTATTGATTGGTCTCCAAAAGAGGGTATAAGAGGGTATGTTAAATTAGCCCTTGATAATATTAAAATAATTGATCCCCAAATTAGTGATGATGGTAGAAGAGAAAATAGAATGACCTTGATAAAATAAGTTATTTAACAATATCAACAACAAATTAGTGTATGACCAAAGGCAGCCATACATGGACCATGCAAAATTTAAATAATATCCCTTAAGTATTTTGCAGGGACTAAAAAAGGCCTGCTTTGTAAAAATGTGTATTGAAATAAAAAGGGTAATGTTTAGGGAAGGATGAAAAAGCATTTAAACTGTGGTCCTGACAGATTTGGATTGCCCACCAAACTGAATTCAGTAACAATAATTGATACTGACTCATCAGAATAGATAAGGGCTAATTAGATAGTACCACTTGAAAAAAAGATAAACAGGGCAGGGGGAGGAAGGTGATAACTGCAACAGAAGGAGCAATGAAATGAGGAACGAAGGCTATAAAAGCAGAGCAAAAAGCAATAACAAATATCGGATTAATTAGGAGAGAGGTTCAAGGTGTCACTTCCTTGGAATCATTAATTATGAAAATCTAGGGAAAGCATGGCTCAGAGTTCTTTTGTGAGAAGAATGCAGACAAAATAGTAATACCAAAGACTACTTTTGAACTTGGAACATCAAGCCATTGTGTCTGCACTGGGAGATACAGCTTCTTTTCTAATTGTAACCAGGGTAAAAATAATGGCTCAGTAAATAATGCAACATAACTAAGCACTTCAAATGTTCTTAATAAGGATATGAGTTACTTATCCCAACCAAGTAATAGTTATTGTTGAATGCCTCCCTTTTGTTGGAGTGTGGCCTGGAATGCATGACAGTGCTCATCTGCCATCAAAAATCAGTGTAAATCAGAAGGTGTCATTTTCAACAGGAGGAGGAAGATTTCCGACCAGAGTTTGAAATACACATCTAGTACTTAAATGATAAACTTGTTCACCTGCCCTCTCTGACAGCATAATTTTGGATAATAAGGACATGTGATTTTTAAAAATAATGCCTGCAGTCTTCTGCCAATTGCTACAAGAGATTTTGGAGCATAGCCTAGAAAGCATTGGACTGAAATATATCCTTCGTATTAGTACCCAAAGGATGCTTGCCCTTTATGAGATGAAGAATCAGAGTAGAAAATGGGATATTTCTATGGGTTTGTGTTCATTTGGGTGAGTATCAGAGGCGGTATTCTACCGGTTTGGGCTGGTTCGCCTGAACCGTTAGCAGAAATCACAGGTGGCGCCGCCCATCTGCCCCAGCTCTATGGTATCCCATTTAATCTTTTTTTTTTTTTTTTGCCAAAAGCACATGTGCAGAAGGCTGTGCGCATGTGTGGAGGTGAAGCATGCATGCTCACATTTGTGAACCAGTAAGGAAGGTAAGTCAATACCACCCCTGGTGAGTATGGAAGAGTAGTATAGGAAAGGCTGTCCACAATGAGAGAAACCTGCTACTTCTAGGAGTAACATGTATGCTCCCAAATCAGTGTCCCTGCAGTTTTGTTGGCAAAATTTCAGAAGTGGATTGCCATTGCCTCCTTCGTAGGATTGAGAGAGAGGGACTGGCCCAAAGTAATCCAGCTGGCTTTGTGCCTAATTTATAATCTCCTGGATTCTAGCTTGGTGCCTTACTGACTAAACAAAACTGGCTCTCAATATTGTATGGGAAAAACTGATATAAATCAGAACCCAAAGATAAACTACTGCAGTCCCCAGTACAAACCATTAGCTTCTTTTGGCTTTAGTTTTAATCTCTAATCGAACAGGAACAAAGCCCACATTGAAGCATTTTGATCTGAACAATAGAATATTTTCCTTGGGAATGTGGGAGAGATTTGCTCCACTTGCTGCTCGAGAATTAGCTGGTCTTATTGCCAACAAACACAATCCGAGAAGGATGTTGGACAAAGAAACTGTCCAGATTTTTTTGCATGAAAAAACACATGCCTCCCATGTTTTCCAATGGGAATAACTATTCAAATATATGCCTAACATAAGGTATCCTTTCAGAGTGGTCATCTCAGTGGTTCTACTCTCTAGGAATCCCATGGCTGGGATGAAGCACAAAATTCAGTTGTGCTCATTTATGTTCCAAAGTATATAGAACAATTGCTGTGGCAATATACCATGACCAGGGTTGGTATTCAGTTACTTTCCCTACCGGTTTGCAAATGTGAGTGCGCTCGCACACGCCCCATCCACCCATGCACTTCGCCTTCTGCGCATGCTCTTTGATTGCACGTGAGGCTTAAACACATGCACACGGCTTGAAAACATGCCTAAATAGGACGGCATAGAGCCCACCCATGATTTCCACTACTGGTTCTGGTTAACCAGTCCAAACTGGCTGAATACCACCTCTGGCCATGACTATTGAAAGCTATGGAGTTATCAGAACTCTTTCTTTCTGGGAAATGTTCAGTCTTCTTTCAAAACTTTTTAATTTGAATGACTGAGATATTTGTAGCTTAGAAGCTGGATCGCCAACAATCTGTGCCTTCCTCCAAATTGTTTTCTCAAGAAGAAGAGAAAACATCTTATCCCTGAAGAGAAGTTAGAAAAACAGAGACTTTAAAAAAAAAAATTCACTTGAAGCAAAATTCTTTTGACTAGGTGCAGAAGTCCAGGTCAACAACAACAGAAAATATTAACACAGAGTGCACATTAGAAAGGAGTCATCTTGGAAAGAGGTTTGCATCTTAAGAGAAAATAGGGAAATCATAAGCACAGAACATTACGTACACCTTTTTTTCTTATTATACTTCCTGCTCAGAAGAGAGAGAGATGAAATTGTAGTCAGACCAGTAAAATACTAGTTAGACAGCAACTTTAGAAAATAAATAGCTGTTTCCATTTCACAATTACAGGCCTGTACTTTACATTATAGTGTGAATGCATGACAGTAGTTTGGTTCAGGCCTTGCTGAAGCTGAAACGCAAGTAGGCCATGAGAATGTGACCTTTAACATAGTGCCTGCATAAGAATGTGACCTTTAACATAGTGCTTGCATAGGATGTTTGCTGACCACAATACTTAACTAACCGTTTATCTAGCTTAGCATAGCGTTTGCATAGGATGTTGGTTAACCGCTAATATCTAACTGTGTATACGGCGCATTATCAGGCAATGTTTTTGGAAACCCCCTAACTGCTACATACCTATTAATTGTTTTCTTGTGGAAAATTACTGAATGTACTTCCTTGTATGTGTCCACTCCCCCACCTTAAAGAAACTGCTTAATAAAAGGGTCTGTGCAGAACATGTCAAGAGGAATGTAGCCATACATCCTCCAGGCACTCTGTGCTTGCCTACCTCGAGCTAACTCTTTGTGTGGTGTCTTAATTTGCGGCCTTCGTCCACGTGTGGACCCTCCAAATTCCCGGTGAGGACCGGGGCTCGTTCTCCCACCCAAGGGAGAACCCAGAAGGCCCAGACAGGCGAATCCGGACTCGAGTGTGTCGCGACCCTTGCAGCGACATTATAGTGGTGATGCATTGGAATGAGATGACATTTATGCCCCTTGCTAAACCTGGGTTGCAAAAATAGGCATGACCACTAAGTGGCATCCTAGAATTATTTTATCTCTTTTTTGCCCTCTAGTGGTCATCTGGATATGGTAGCGTGAAACTTAAACCTTGGATCTAGAGAAAAAATTGGCCTTTTGTATGTTTGTGTCCAGCTAAAAGAAAGAATGACTAGCATATCTCTGTGGGAAGATATTATCGACTAACTCCTTATTAATATTCCATGACATCATATAGATCAATATACATTGAGAAGATTGATTCTTCCGTGAAATTTATTGCTAGGTAATAAACATAGAACTCCAGCCTGAAAATGGGCATTTGAATTGGGCAATCCTATGCTGCCTAGTCAGAAGTATGTGTCTCTAAATTACTACAAGGACTTAACTATAGAATTGCAGCCTCTCTCTGTCTGCATATCAGGAATTTACGTGAGTGATGGCTGTCAGTTTCCATGTGCAAAGGAGAGTGACCGGAGAAAATTAAGCTCAGCTTGTACATGACTGTTAACTGGCAGACAGAACCTGAGCAATGAGGTGGGTGTGTATGTGCCATTAGCTTGTCCAGGATCCTGATATTCATGCTGAGATGTACAATCATTGTCCTCTAAGTTGTCATCCCCATCCTTTGGAGGTATGATATTCCAAAATGTATATGTATGTGTAGAATTATAATTGCCGGAATACTTCATTTTTAGTCCTGCTGCTGGAACTTTTGATGAGCTGATACCTCCACCCCGATACAAAGAGCTGTTTTGAATCATCCTGAGCTGGGATATAGTAGTTGATTATCTTCCTATTAATGAAACAAATATCCCATGGGGAAAAAGAGTTTTACACATTGTTCTTACTCTGGAATGCTTCTGAATCTTTATCTATAATCTCTATAATCTGGAAATCTGACTTAAAACATTTTAAACTCCTCATATGTCAACCCCCGAAAACTGTTTGGGTTACATATTTCATACTAAGTCATCTTCCTGGGCTCTAAAATCAACCAAAGTGGTGACTGCAGCCCTGAGACCAGAAGGCATATAGCACTTCAAAGAACTGCATCATCTGGCATGAAGAACACCTGGAAGAGTAAAGGCATCAGCCTCTCCACCAAATACAGATTACTCAACACAATAATTTTTCCAATCGGTACTTATGGCTGCAAAATTTGGACTCTGAAAGAGGGAGATAGGAGAAGGGTGGATGACTTTGAACTGTAATGCTGGAGGCTACTATTACACATCCCATGGATTGCAAACACAACAAACAAACAAAGAAGTCCAAGACCGAACCTCACCAAAACTATCACTTGAAGCCAAGATTGTCAAACAGAGGCTGTCATTCTTTGGTCATGTCATGCGAGCTGACTCACTCGAAAAGTCAACCATGCTGGGAGTGGTCAGTGGAAAAAGAAGGGGCCACCTTAGTACCTGCTGACTAGACATTGTAAAGGAGGACACCGTGATGACTTCGCCACATCCAAACAGGTGGTGTGAGATAGATGGGCAAGGAAAGTGCTGATCCACGGAGTGCCAAAGGTTGGACATGACTGACAATGATTGTCATTTCTCCTGAACCCCAGCTATTTCAAAATTGATATAGAGTAGAGTAGAGTAGAGTAGAGTAGAGTAGAGTAGAGTAGTGTAGAATAGAATTGTTAAGTCTTCGAGGCTACGACGCCATTGACTATCATTGCCGGCTCCTGATTGGTTAAGACGCAAGCAGCCAGCTGGCAGGAGAATGCAGCCATTCTATTGGTTCAGCCTCTGACAGCTCTGGTATAAAAAGGGCTGTCAGCTGTCAAATGCTACTGTTTGCCGGTTCGAGGTTTGCCTTACATTTTGCCTTGTTAAACTGTTAATAAAGGTTGTGTTAGCTTCAACCTGTCTTGACTCAGTTCTTGCCTCCTGGTCCTCCCTACAGAACAAGAATAGAATAGAATAGGAGAGTTGGAAGGGACCTTGGAGATCTTCTAGTCCAGGGGTGTGAAACTCGCGGTCTGCGGGTCAAATGCATCATGTGCTGGCCCCGGGCAGTGCCCAGTTTGGTGAAGGGGAAAAAAGTCCTGATACGTCAGCTGACGCTGCCATGACGACACACATTTGACACCCATGTTTTAGTCCAACCTCCTGCAGGAAGCCTTACACCATTTCAGACAGGTGGCTTTCCAATGTCTTCTTAAAACCTTCCAGTGTTGGAGCATTCACAATTTCTGGAGGCAATTTGTTCCACTGATTAATTGTTCTAACTGTCAGGAAATTTCTCCTTCGTTCTAGGTTACTTCTCTCCTTGATTAGTTTCTATCCATTGCTTCTTGTCCTGCATTCAAATGCTTTGGAGAATAGCTTGATTCCCTCTTCTTTGGGGTAGCCCCTTAGATCTTTCAACACTGCTATCATGTCACCCAAGTCTTCCTTTTCATTAAACTAGACATAACCAATTTCAGCAATCGTTCTTTATATGTTTTAGCCTCCAGTCCCCTAATCATCTTTGTTGCTCTTCTCTGCACTCTTTCTAGAGTCTCCACATCTTTTCTACATCGTGGCGACCAAAACTGAATGCAGTATTCCAAGTGTGGCCTTACCAAGGCTTTATAAAGTGGTATTAACACTTCACGTGATCTTGATTCTATCCCTCTGTTGATGCAGCCTATCTGTGTTGGCTTTTTTGGCAGCTGCTGTATACTGCTGGCTCATATTTAAATGGTTGTCCACTAGGACTCCAATATCCCTCTCATAGTTACTACTAGTGAGCCAAGTACCACCTAAACTATACCTGTGTGTTTGGTTTTTCTTGCCTAAATGTAGAACCTGTAGTAAAAAAATGAAGAAATGTGCCAACTGTAGTTTCTCACAGTGTCTTATTTTTTCAGGCTAAACCCTCTGTCCTGCTTTTGCATAAATCTGCTCATTTTTCATAGTACAGACATAATATGCACATTTTAGCAGCAATTTCCCTAATATAATATATTTCTCTATGGGTATTTCACTGTCCCATGAATTTTTATATGTACTTCTCTCTATTCATTTATTTTAGATGCATGTTTTGATTGGAGAAGTGAATCACAACATTTAGAATAAAGTGAATTTCAAAAGGTCTCATGTTCAGGAACTGAAGATCAGGAAGATTTGCATTAAAGTATAAACTGAATAAATCTGAATAAACTGAATAAATATACTCTTGTGCTGAATGTATTTTTCAACTTACCCTTGACATAGAAGAAAGAGCCACACAAGGCTGGAGAAATAATAACTGCGGTACATTTGTGAAGATTATTTGGTGCTGGGTGTAATTCTTCACTTACAGTCTATGAAGAAAAGCAGAGAAATGCCAAATTTAATTTTGTAGCAAAATAGCAAAACAGGCCATTACATCAACTTACTAAAACTAAGAATTTTTACCTACTTTCACACTAGATAATTCTTAAAAAAAAAAAAAGCTAAAGCAGAGTTTCTCAATCTCGACAGCTTTAAAATGTGTGGGCTATGATAGCTAGGGAATTCTGGGAGTTGAAGTCCATACATTTTCAAGTTGCTAAGGTTCGGAAATACTGATATAGAATAACAATTCAGATCCTATCCAGTTTTGCTCATATAAAGATGATCTTAATCTGATTTCTCCTTTGTCTTTCAGCCAAGAGCTCTGCATACCGCACTACCCCATAAAATTCTGGGAGCATATATATAACCTTAGATGCAGGGGTGGGTTGCTGTCGGCATTACTTCCGGTTTGGTGCACACTAGACGCGTGCTTCCATGCGCGTGCACATTGGCACATAGTGTGTCGGCGCATGCGCAAAACATTAAAAAATGGGGGGGGGAGATTAAATTTGTGCAAAGAAAATTGTTCTGCGCATGCGCAGAACCGAAAATCAAGATGGCGCCGCTGTAGGAGAACCAGTTTGGGGCGTGACAGGCCTGAGTCGCTGCCAGTTCCAGCAACCCAAGCTGCCAAACTAGTACCAGTTCAGCCAAACCAGTCCGAACCGGTAGGAACCCACCTCTGCTTAGATGGGATGACATTAATTTGCATGTCTGAAAGATCCCCATAACTTCTGTTAACAAACATTGCACAATTAGATATATTCCCCACTATCAGCCTGAGCCTAATACCGCATTCTTAAAACTCCAAAGTTGCCTTTAATTTCATACAATTTGGCCTATTAAAATATTTCCTCTGTAGTTTTTGAATTTATTTTCTCTGTAAGTAAATATAGAACAGTCAATGCCCTTCAGGACTATATCAGCTTGTAATTATATGCATAATAATTTGCATTTTCCCATTAACCTGCAATATCTTTAACTAGCTAACATTTAATATACATTTAAATTTGTACTGAAATATTTGTTTTACAAGTTTTTTTTATATATCAATATCTATTTTAGTTTAAATTAATATTTGCAGAGAATGAATCTCGAAGTATTCATACAGCTGTGGCTATGGAAAACGATAAGATATTACAATACAATACAATACAATAGCAGAGTTGGAAGGGACCTTGGAGGTCTTCTAGTCCAACCCCCTGCCTAGGCAGGAAACCCTATACCATTTCAGACAAATGGCTATCCAACATCTTCTTAAAGACTTCCAGTGTTGGGGCATTCACAACTTCTGGAGGCAAGCTGTTCCACTGATTAATTGTTCTGTCAGGAAGTTTCTCCTCAGTTCTAAGTTGCTTCTCTCCTTGATTAGTTTCCACCCATTGCTGCTGCTTCTACCCTCAGGTGCCTTGGAAAATAGTTTGACTATTGACTATTGTTTGACTATTGACTATTAGAATGTATTCCAAATAATTGTCCATTTTAACTTCATGAAAAGTGTTTTTATTTTTGAGTGAAAAAATTTACAGTCCATCTCCAGACAAATTTAGTATGTAATATTGGATGCTGGTAATCTGACTCAAACGGTGTGGAGTAAAAATAAAACCAGACGCAGGGGTGGAAAGTCATCAACTCAAGTTATAGTAACCTCTGTCTCTAGGGCTGATTTTTGATGCTGCCACAGTCTGTTGGTTCATTTCTAAAGGTATTGTTATTTGGAACTAAAGTATGAAAATGCCATGGTTTTTTTAAGTGATTCTGTTGACTTTTCTGAGAGAGGGCATGGCCCCTTGGCTTTGGGCCTAGAAAACATAAAAAATTAAACTCATCCAACCATGAATGGTATACGATCACTTGGCATAGAGTTGTTGCCTTTGTTTTATGTTGTGCAGGGCCTTCTTGCTCCCAAAGAGAAAACAATGGAACAAGATTACCTCAGGGGATGAGTATTTCTCAGCCCTTCCAAAAGGTGTGTCCTTGGATAGTTTTCTGGGAGTGTATTTCTTTCATAAGAAGATCAAACATGGTGGACCAACTTCCCTGAAAGCCATCTGGCTGCATGATGGCTCACCATAGGAGCAAATCAAATGCTACTCGCAAATTACTGAGGACCAGAGCTAGAACAGCATGGATTTATTTGTGTCTTTCTTTAGTTTTTGTGGCATATTCTTAGCTGGATGGAAATCGCAAGTAGGGTTTCTGGGAACCTTACTCCTTGATATCTCACCTCATCTGACCTGTCTCGTTCTCTTTTTTCTACTTCCATTTGTTTTATTTTAAAAAAGAGATAATAATTTCAAAATAAAGTGTTAGATACTTGTGGTAACTACAGTGGTTTCCACCAAGGTCCTCTGTTCCGGCGGGAACGGAGGTTTAATCCTATTGGTCGAAGGGTCTGACAGCTCCCTATAAAAGGGCTGCTGTCAGACTCAGACTTCGTTGGATTGTTCTCACTTGTTGTACTTAATAAAGAGCTGCTGTTACCGTTAAGCCTGTGTGTGCCTATCCATTACCCAATCTAACATAAAGAATTAGATGCTTATACTTCCTTCTGTTTATGGTGATATTGTTACTCAATATTGATCAATGGGAAAGAAAAAAAGACCCATTCGGAACGTTGATGAAGATTCTCAGTCATCCAGGTAGAATTGTCTGGAAGTTGAGTCACAGTACCTGGATTTATTTTCTTGTTAGTTTGGAACATTTCACTAACCATCCAAAGATCCCATTAGGAATCCTTGTTTAAATATTCTGGCCAGTTTGGCAGACATTCTCTGCTTGGTTTATGAAAGTTGTTGTTGCTGCTGCTATTGTTAAAGGGAGGCCCGCGCCACTCTCCAAAACAAACATTTTATGACACCCCTCAAGTTCATCCTTAAATGCATTCCTGCTTTTAACAGACAAGACTCTGTGGCTGCATTGCCGATCATTCACAAAACTATACGCAGATAGCAATTGGATCACGTGTGTGTGTGTGTTGCTGCCGGCATTACTGCTGGTTCGGTGCGTGCACAATTTTGTGTGTGTGCAGTTGCCCATAAATAGGTCTGCGCATGCGCACAACATTTAAAAATGGGGGAAAGCATGCCGTGCCAACCGGGGAACCAGTTTGGAGGCATGGCGGGCCCTGGTCGCTGCCAGTTCTGGTGACCCACAATGGCAAACCACTACCGGTTTAGCCGAACCAATCCAATCAGGTGGAACCCACCTCTGAATTGGATTCAGAAGACCATTCCAGTTTTATTTAAGCATTTAAATTTATTAACCAATTTGGGTTGTTTTTTTTTTTAACCCATGAGAACTAGAATGGAACAGAAGACACACGCTCTGGATGTGTTAGGCCATAGCTTCCACAACTAAGACTGAGTTGGTTGTCCAGGCTGTTTACTAAACATTATGGGATTTGTAGTAGAGCTTCTGTACGAAAGGCTACAAAAATTTGCAGTGCAGCAGTGTAGAAATAGAAGAGAACTTTTTGTTTGCAGCTGAGTAGCGATTGGCCAGATTTTTTTTAACCCAGACACTTAAGACAGTGATAGTCTTAATTTGTATTCAGACCCATCTGGAGAGTGAGAAGCTATGGAATGCTATATGGGAATGCAGTATTAATTTAGCATGCCGTTGAAATGATACATTTTTCTTTTTCAGTAAATTTGCTTATGTTTGCACCATGTGTTATTTCTGATTACACGAGATTAATACCTTACACAATGAAGAAAGCAGCTTGCTACCACAAACTTTCATTAAAAACATACTACAATTTGTACTTATTCAGCATAACAAAATGTATTTTAACTATATGCCATGAACTATGCAAAGACATTACAAGAAAAAAGTTGGGGAAATATATGCAGATGCTAATTCAGGAGCACAGAGTCTCCTTGGAGGGGACATAGGTGGCACAGAAAATAGATAGATGATAGATTAGATAGATTAGATAGGTAAATAGGTAGGCAGACAAGCAGATAATCGGATCAGAGGCGTGAGCTACAATATAATCAGAACACATTTTTTTAAAGAAATACATCAACATTCCAGAAATCAATGCGATCAACCAATCTGCAAGTGTTCTTTTCTTGGTTAATTCAGAAGTTGAAACTATCACAATTCTTTCTTTTAAAAAAAATCACCATAAGAATAATTATAGCTTTTTTTTTTTTCAACCAGATTTCACATCGTGGCATGGAAAAGCTAGTGCATGCCAGGCAGACTTTCAAATCATGTGGCCTCCTGTCTTCTCTACCTTCCAGACAACAGGTAATTTAATCAGTGTTTAATTTCATCCTGACATGATATCAGTTTGTTGTTTTGTATGAATCAAAGGTTGTGCTTCAAAAAAAATCCCTGATTAATGAATCGGGACAGCTTTATGCTCTTTGTTTCAAGTTGTTTAGCTTTGAAATTGTTAGCCCTTCATGGTGAGCCAAATCAGGAAACGAGCTCTGAGTCTGAAGCTGTGTATAGTAGGGCTAGAATTGTGTGAAACCATTTGAAAAGCAAAAGAGCCCAAAACTAAGCTAAAGAATTATTTGCTCATGGAAATTAGCCAGGTCTCTGCTTTCTCCCAAATGCAAGAAGTCATGGGAAATAGTCTTGCAAGGGATTTGGAGATCAATATGACTTATGACCAGTCCTCACACTTACAACCTTGCAGCATCCCTACAGTCACATGGTTAGAATTCAGGTGCTTAGCAACCAGCATGTATCTACAAAGGTTGCAGTATCCCAGGGCTGGGTGATGGCCATTTGTGACCTCACGAGCCAGCTTCCAAAAAGCAAAGTCAATGGGAGGAAGAGGAGGAAGGAGAGGAGGAGGATTCACTTAACAACCATGTGATTCACTTAACAACTGCAGTGATTTGCTTAAGAACCATGTTCATAAAGATTGTAAAATCATGTAACTCACTTAGCAACAGAAATTCTGGTCCCAATTGTGGTCATAAGTCGAGAACCACTTGTATTTATGGTATCTTTATGGTCTGTCTTATTTATTCCTATCTTGCCCTATTTCATCTTGCTTCATCTATTTCATATCCACCTTTAATTAGACAATATGAATCAATGGCAAAGAATGACTGGCCAAGACCATCTTTTCAACTTTGATCTACAATAATGAGAATACAGATACATATTCAAGAGATTCCTCCACACACACACCAGTTACTACAATCAGTGACAGCAAGACCATGCTAATCTTCAAACAAATCGAGACAGGAGAAATAAGACTCACTAGATCTTCCTCTCCAACTATAATTTTCATTCCTCCCCCTTCTCTTTCAGCCAGCAGCAATGAGGTATAGCAGCAAGTTGGGAGCCACTCTTTCCCATTCAATATGTGTGAATTGGATTACAGCTCCTAACATTGGCAGCCAACATGACCAATGATCAAAGCCGGTGCATCTAAAACATCTGGAAAACACCAGGCTGGAGAGGGCTGCTGTTGTGTCTATGAGAAGCCCTTTAAAAAATGGACAGAAGTCTCAGAACAATACATTAGCTCTTGCAGGGTGATGTGCTCGAAACAAAAGCAGCTAAATTAAACCACCCAAGAAGACAGATGAAAGGAAGAAAAAAAAATACTTACTTTAAGTTCATCCTTCTCCTGAAAATCATCTACTTATCTTCCTGAGCTGTCAGTCCATGTATTTGTACGCTTCAGCCAAACTAAAAGTCTATGTACTTATATCTCTGCTTTTTAAGCTCTTACATAAACTGGATTCTTTCAGTAAAATTCTCACAAACAAATTGTCATTTTCTTTGGTTTCAACTAATTTGCTTCCAGTTCACTTCAGTTTGAGATCAATCAACTGCTAAACGTTCTTTAAAATAGTTTTTGGTACTTTCGTTGCCATCCAGTCAAGTGAAGCCCCTTTCTGCAGAGGGGCACAAACTGCAGTCCGAGTAGCAATCTGCAGACTTGCTTAGGACTTAACCTGTCAGGTTATTTTCATGGCCCCACCTCTTCCCTCGGCTGTTGTCCGTACCCATTCATCATTTATGTCCCAACATTTTTACCCAAACAATTTTTCCCTCTTAGATCATCAGAAACTCCTCGCAGGTGGATTTAAGTTCTGTTCTTAGGCATAAGTCTGCTGCACTTTTATAGTATCATTTGCACACTGTGGTGTATATTAAGTCCTTTGTCATTCTGAAGCTTTCCTCCACATATGGTGATCGGAGGCATATAGGACCAGTGGTGGTATTCAGCAGGTTCTGATCAGTTCTGGAGAACCGATAGCGGAAATTTTGAGTACTTTGGAAAACCGGTAAATACCACCTCTGACTGGCCCCGTCCCATCTATTCTCTGCCTCCCAAATCCCAGCTGATCAGGAGGGAATGGAGATTTTGCAGTAAACTTCCCCTGGAGTGGGGAGGGAATGGAGATTTTACAGTATCCTTCCCCTGCCACGCCCACCAAGCCACGCCCACAGAACCGGTAGTAAAAAAAATTGAATCCCACCATTGCAAAGGACCATCTCTCAACATCCTCAGACAGCTTCTAGGAGTCACAATCAGCACATAATCAACTGGAAGTGCGGCTAGTAAACATCCTATGGAACTCTTGTCTGTAACTAACTTTAACACTCCATTCAGCTACTGTTATCTTGTGCCGTTGATAGGTTTACAATATGAGTGGCTATGCACATTTACCCATTAGAGGAGTGGGTCTACCCCTCTACCCAAAAAGGCATTGAATTGTACTCGTAAGAGTAAATAAATATTAGCTTCACACATAGAATACCCGCTTTAGTTAAAAAAAATGGCCCACCATTGCCACTCACCGTTGAAAACAGTGAGTGGGTTACTTACCGTGAGTGAGTTATTGGTATTTCAGTTGCCATATCCCCAGTGAGCTATATTCTGAAGGGGGAAAATTCTGATCCTCCCCCGTTTGTATCACACACACACACACTGTACAAATAACCCCTTTGAAATGGGCTCATAATAGGGCAGAATTGGGACTCGACACACAGAGTGCCTTGTGCTTTATCCCAATGATGCTTAACTCTTTGAGGTTTTGCCATCTTACCCATTTTTGATCATCTTACATGCTGCTGTCAGAATGAGGACGGCTAGGTTGTTGTTGATGATGACAAAGAACCCAATGGCAAACTGTTATTGGCAAGAAAATGACAGGGAGTGTAGTTGCCATGAGTGAAGTTTGACTCAAGGGTGTTTTTACTACTGACACTAATACTACTGCTGTTACTGTCATAATGATGAAGACCATCAGTCCAATTGTTCTTGTCATGGCCTTCTAAATTGAAGCGACTGTGTATTTCTGAAAAGATTAAAGAGAACAAAGGAACACTGATATAAAAAGCCTTCACTTTATATCAGGGATATCTATTCTCCATAGAAAGAGTGTAGGTCCATGGTGGCGAACCTATAGCATGCATGCCGGAAGTGGCACGCAGAGCCATCTCTCTGGGCAAGCAAGCCATCGCCCGTTCCTCTTCCGGGTTCTGGCACCCCGGCCAGTTGGTCTTCATGTGCGCGGGAGTGCCAGAAACCAGAAGTTCAGTTGCCTAGTGTGCATGCACACGCCAGGAAGATGATTGTTCCGCTTTCCAGCATGCACATGTGCACTGGCCAGCTGGTCTTCATGGACGCATGAGCGCCAGAAACCAGAAGACCAACTGGCCAATGTGTGTGCCAGAAACAGGAAGATCATGTTCCTGGCACATGCATGCGCACCAGGCAGCTGCTCTTCCAGTTTCCAGCATGCGCATCAGCCAGCTGGTCTTCGTGCATGCATGTGCACCAGAAGACCAGCTGATCGATGTGCATGCGCACGCCAGAAACCGGAAGAACAGCCGCCCGGCATGCACATGTGCACACGCACTGAGCAACTGCTCTTCTGGTTTCTGGCAAGTGTGCACACTCGGTGCCAAAAAAAATTACCAACACTTGGTAGGTCTTTAAGCAGAGAACACTGAACAGCCTTAAATGAGGAGGGGGAAGGCGAGCTCTGGACTATTTGCATTGAAAACGCAATGTTAACTTCAAAGGCCCTTGCACTTCTACAGTTCTCAAGGCAGTCCCCAGTAGCTGCTGAGAGCAATATTTATTTCCTGCTTAGAATTACAGCCATGGGTGAATCTATTAGTCTAGGGCTTTAGCATACTTGAATAAGGAAGATCTTTTTGAAGTGCAGAGCTGTTAGTTATGATAAGAGTGTTGGGAACAAATGCATATATTCAGTTTTAATGGTAGCCATGTGACCCACATATCATCTCCCAGCCTGGCTTCCACAGTAATATACATGACTGCAAGCTTCTGATTTGTGATAACTGTTCACATGCTGCATGAAACAATTTTGCACATTACAATGCACAACTTATGCTTGCAATGAGTTTGTATTTGTCCTATATGTCTATCCTGGTATTTAACAGTGGCTCTCAGGTTTTAAAAAAATTAAGAATAGAACAAGACCAGCAATGTGATGTTTACAAATAGAATATTAATATGAAATCAATGTTGAATATTCCAATTAAATACATTCAAGAGGATTTCTCTATCACAAAGAGAGGAGAGTTTCCATAGATAAGCATTAACCCTTTTAATTTAATTTAATTTAATCAGACTGATTTCTCCCATTTTAAGGTTGGGGACATAACTGACTGCCTAGAATAGCAATCTAACAATATATGCTTGATTTTCTGTAGCTATGCTGGGTGAAAAATGATTTTCCTGAAAGTCAAACTTCTCCCATGTTTTTGAATGTCAACTCAGCAAAACTGAGCCGTTGGCCAAACAATCTCTATTGTTTAATCCCCATCATTTACTCTTGAGTATTTGCAGTTCAACTTCAAAATGAGAGAGGGAATTATTCCTATAGGTTCAAAAGTTTCCCATGTCTTTCTATTTATTTATTTTTCATACATGGGAATTAATGAGTCCAAAGATGTATATAACATTCTTCAGTGAAGGATAGAAAGCAGAAAGGAGCACAGAGAGGAGAGAGGAGCTGCTTCATTCTTCGGGGGGAGGGGGGGAATATATTTGTGCATTAACAGATGTGAATTAATATCCCCATCTGTAATATAGTTTATGTATTTACCGGTGATTTGAATAATAACAACCTAAAATCCAGTTTTTGACATCTCCACCAATAGTAATAGCAATAGCATTTAGACTTATATACCGCTTCACAGTGCTTTACAATCAGTGGTGGATTCCTAACCGGTTAACTACCAGTTCGCTGAGAGGGCACTTTTGTGCACACGCTGCTCGCTTCGCTCGGGTGCGCATCCATCACATATGCACAGTTGACTGAAAACTGGAACCGGTTCGGGGGCGTGACAGGCCTGGATCGCTGCCGCTTCCAGTGACCCAGGCCGCCATACCACTACCAGTTTGGGCAAACCGGGGCAAACCGGTAGGAATCCACCACTGTTTACACTCTCTCTAAGCGGTTTTACAGAGTCAGCCTATTGCCCACAACAATCTGGCTTCTCATTTTACCCACCTCGGAAGGATGGAAGGCTGAGTCAACCTTGAGCCTGGTGAGATTCGATCTGCCAAATTGCAGGCAGCCAGCAGTCAGCAGAAGTAGTCTGCAGTACTGCACTCTAACCATTGTACCACCACGGCACAAAAAATACTCATATTGCTACAAAGATAGATTTTCCCAATGATTTTAAGATTTTAAAAAAATCAGCTGATACATACTGGTTTCTCAGTTGCAATTAGACAGCAAAATATACTGATTTACCAATACTAAGGAATTTCTTCAGGTGTCATTCAATAGCAATAAACTATTGCTTTCAGTGAAATATGCAAGACTGTTTTGGAAGATTCCTCCTTGTAATGAAGTAATCCATTAATTGAAATGGTAGGAAACACTTGCATTTACCACGGAAACTGTCGCATCCAAAAGTGTATGAAGTCTAATTTTACCTTAGTGATTTCTTTAAATTGCTACATCTTTAAAAATATGTGGTAGAGGAAACAGGTTGATATGCTGATTTTGGCCAACTGCACAGATGATTGGATCCAGAAGGAATGGAAGGCTGTTTTCCATCCTGCACTATGGTAAAATAATGGTAGCCACACTGGTGCTCTGAAAATATTTTGTGCTACACACTCCACAAACCCTAGCCAGTATTTTCAGCCAATGGTAATTGTGGGAACTATAATTCTGAATATCTGTTGAGCACCAGATGGTTCTCCTTTCGCTGGAGTATTACAAAAGAACAGTTCAAGACTAAATCTGTGGAGATTCTTATGAAGGAGAACCATGAGAAAAACAAGAAATTGTTGGAACTGTAGTGGAAAAGTTTTAGAGAATATAAACTGCTTTCCCCAGCCTACCAACTTGCAGAATAGCACAATGGCTGTTTTTAGACAACATTCTTTATTTGAAATTCACTTAAATACTGTAATATATGCAAATAAAAATGAGAAGGGGCAATATTTGCTCTATGTATATGCAACATCAAGTCAAAGTTTCTTCAGTTTTTATCAAATACTAGCTGATAATCTGGTGTTGCCCAGGTATTTATTTATCCTAATCCTGTATTAGACAAGGTTTCTAATGTTGGATTTTCCCCCTTACCAGAGGGAGCCCCCTTGTGGAGTACTGTGAAGCTGTTACCATGGTAACTCCACTGTGCTGTACAGTAGAAGACATTTTACAGGAGTATAGTAGAATCCATTTTAAGGCACAACAGGCTGTATCTTAACAGAACACACATCCCAAGGGGTGCTAGGGGTGTCTTACCCCTACAGTGTTTGCACCAAGTTTGCTTGAAATTGCTCGAAGCATTCCAGAGTTATGCTGGAACATAGACACACACACATACAGAGCGGGGTGGAATAGAATAGAATAGAATAAATGAGGAAATATTCAGTAGGAGAGGAAAATAACTGAGAATTGCTCCTGAGCTGATATTTTAGAAAGAAAGATACCCGCATATCATTGTGCTTCTTCTCAGAGAACCTCACTGTTTATCGTTCCAATTTCATGAGGAAATGGTTCTCCGCTACTATTGAGGCTGTGTTCTCACTTGCAGTTTACTCAAGTACAAATGTTCTTCGATACCAGCAATTTCCTCCTCTGTCCTCATGTTTCTTTCATTTCATCTCTACTTCAGGAGATGGGCAAAAATAACCCTTAGCATTATTGGTGTTAAAATAGTCCCCCTGCCCACCCCTGCATTTTAACACCATTGAGCAATAGTCTCAAAAATCTATAAAATCTGTTACTCTTCATTACCACTGGTGGCAAAAGAAGGCCATGGGACCAGTAGTGGAGATGATCAGGGAGCACCTACTGTACATATCAGGGTGATGTGGACATGTTCCTTTCCTTCTCATTCTTAGTCAGCTTCTTCTGCTCCTATTCTATTCTTAGCCCCCCAAAAGCCCCCAAAGCCTATTCCATTTTCATGCTATTACAAAGAAACTGCAGGTAGCCCTTATGACCTCAACTGACCCCAAAATTTATTTTGTTAAGTGAGAAATTTGTTGAGTTTTGCCCAGTGGTGGGTTACGGCTGGTACGCCCTGGTACGGGTGTACCGGTGCCTGCTGGGAGCAGCAGGCACCGTTCCGGTACAGTGCTGCAGAGGGCCCACCTGCCTGCCCGCCCGCCCTCCTTACCTGTATTTGACCCAACTGGGTCATTTGCACACGTGCATGCAGCATACAGCGCCTGTGTGATACTCTGCCAAGCAGCTGGAGCATCGCAGGGCAGTGGTGCACATGCGTGTGCAACACATGTGTACGTGGTGGATGCCTGGCCCCGTCGCAGCATACCGGTTGTGACTGGATCTGGAACCCACCACTGGTTTCGCCCCATTTTATGACTTTTCTTGCCACATTTGTTAAGTGAATCCCAGCAGTTGTTAAATTAGTAACACAGTTGTTAAGTGAATCTGGCTTCCCCATTGTCTTTGCTTCTCAGAAGGTCGCAAAAGGGGATCCATGACCCCGGGACATTGCAACCATCATAAATATGAATCAGTTGCTCACTGTCTGAATTTTGATCATCTGACCATAGGGATGCTGCAATGGTTGTAAGTGTGAAAAATGGTCGTAAGTCACTTTTTGCAGTGCTGTTGTAACTTTGAATGGTCACTAAATGAATTGTTGCAAATACACGGACCTTGTTTGCTAGCACCAGTGGGAGGATTAGACTGAAAGGAGACTTTGTGTTATTTTGGGGAACCTATTTTGGGGCTAGGCACAGGGTCTATTGGGTGGAATTTTTTTTTGCTATAGCCCAGCTGGTATTGTAGGGAATACTTTTTTCTATTGCTGTTTCCAGTTTCACTGCAATAATGAACAGTGAAATGATGGGACCAAATACCGCTCTTGGGAAAGGTCACAAGAGACTCAGTTCCCTTTATGAGTCCCATCTGGTTTTTCAAAACACTCTATTAAACTCGTGTTAGACCAGAATGGAGATAAAGGCTGGGGCCAGCAAAGAAGTCTAAAGAGGCCACCAGAGTCCTGGTGGTCAGATGCTCCCTGATCCTGCTGCAACATCATGATTGGCAAATGTTAAAGAGGACAAGAAACAAAACTGGAGAATATGATCAACACTTTGTCAAATTGGTTCTGTACATACCTAATCAGGATGGCATCGTTCGGTGGTGACTCAGAACTAACTTTTATAGAGACAGATTATTTATTTAGTTAGTTAGTTAGTTAGTCAAACATATACAAGATAACAGGTATAGGTTTAAACATGGACATGAACAAGGGAAATGGGTACAAATAAATGGGGACAGTAGGACAGGGACGGTAGACACGCTTATGCACGCCCCCTTCCCCTCTTAGGAATGGGATGAGGTCCACGGTAGACAGTTTAAGGTTGAAGTTATGTGGGTTTGAGGATGTAACAACAGAGTCAGGTAGTGCATTCCAGGCATTGACCACTCTGTTGCTGAAGTCTGGTGGCATAAGGTATTCTATTGATGATTAGGGATCATCAATGAAAGCAAATAAATTGCATGGCAACGTTTTCGGCAAATAAGGGTGGAAGTGCATCTCAGTTGAGAAATTAAGAAGAACTGTTGAAGCACTTCAGCATGCTCCCCTTCCCCTTTTAAATGAGCTTTTTACTTCAAAATAATTTTGGACATTACAATCTGAGTAGCTGTAGAAACAACTGGGTTTCTAAGGTTGAATATCATATTTTACTTCCACAGTTTTCACTGTGGAAGTTAGTTGAGTCTGGGATCCTTTTGTCGGCTTTCAGATCAAAACTATTTTAGTGGTATGACCAATTTATATTGTTTAGAGAAGTGAATAGTTTACCCAACTAACCAATGCATCCATTTCTTAACACCCATGGTGGTGTTTTTTTTTTTTTTTTACTGCTGGGGGCCATACATTTAGAGATGACATATGACCTTTGACAGAATATTTACAGTACTTCCCATGTTAGTAAAAAGGGACAGGAACACAGAAACACTTTTCTCAGGACAAGTACCCATTTTCCTTAAGAGGGGAGCAACTGCCGTTTCCTCCTATAAAAAGAAGCACACAAATAAAGGGAAATAAAACATGGCCATAACCATTTAAAGAATTAACATCTATAAGATCCAAAATTCTTCACAGAATGAAGCAGCCTTAGCGATTACAAGATGCGCCCTTTTTCACAAAACATGCCTCTTATTTTAAAAATGTTTAAGGGCGTGAGAAACGAAGGTTAGAAAAATTTCAGAAAGGATCACATTGCAACACTTTAATTATAGAGTGCTTCAGATGCTTCCTAAGACGAGATGGGCATATTTTCCAGGATCACTTAAAATGAAAGCTGCTATTTCAAATTTTCTTTTACATTTTGAGAATTGAGATAAACATTGCTTTCAGTGTAAAGACACCCAACAGTTCCGTGGTATAGTGGTAAGATTTTGCTATCAGCTTGACTTAGCAGGTATAGCACTGAGGAACAGGAGAAGTAAGCTCTTTCCATCATACAACATCAGTATTATGTTTAACAATGCAAGCAGAATACTGTATTAAAGTAAAATTTATTTAGTTAGTTAGCTAGCTAGCTGTCTAATTAGTTAGTTAGTTAGTTAGCTATCCAATTTTTATACCTGTGTGACTCTGTGTAGTCACATTGAACCAATACTTCCTTCCCATATTGCTATCAACTACATCCATAACACAGGGGTGGGTTCCTATACCGGTCAGTACTGGTTCACTGCTCATGCACGCACCGGCTGCACGTTGCTGGCATATACACGGTTGAGTAAAAATTATTCTGCGCATGTGCAGAAACATACCGACAACGACATAAGAGATTGGGGAATCAGTTCAGGGGCGTGGCCAGCCTGAGTCACTGCCGGTTCTGTGACCCAGGCCACAATTCTACTACTGGTTCGGCCGAACTGGGCCAAACCGGGAGCAACCCACCTCTGCCGTAACATATAAATGTATTGGGAAGATTACAGGAAGAAGATTCGTGATGAGCGATGGTGCAAACATTTGAACTCCTGCGTCATAAACATGAATCCTTCAAACTTATTACATACTGTCTGGAAATTAGAATGTCTCAGGCCCAGCAATAAATCTCCTCTCTTCAGCAACTCAACCCACCCCCTCCATTCAGAATCTACAAGGACATGCTAGCATAAGTAGCTTTTATGCTGGCTGCAGAGAGGTCATATAATCACAGAAGATTAACTTGTTTTGAGTCAGCAGATGCTTAGCTATTTGCTTCTCAGACTTAAAGGCCAACCTTTTTTTTCATGTTAACATAATGATTCTTAATTCCCACCAAGTAAGCTCCAGCCCTCACATTGTGCCCTAAACGTTCGGACTTGAGTTTCCTTTATTCTAAACATGTGGTATATAAGCTCCAACTTAATGTTTACTTCATCCTATTAAATCCGTCTTTTCCAATAAAATCTGCTTCCAAAATAACTTAAAGTGAACCTCTATCTAGAGGTCAAATAATTGAGGATATATTGAGAAGGGAGGAACAGGGCAGATCCAACTCAAATTCCATTTGCGATTTTTAGTTGCTGGTGATTTTGTCCAAAAGAAATAAGCCATTAAATACTAAGCAGTCTAGTACTATACATTTATCTATTTTTTCCCAATATTCCAAAAATATTTCTTGCCATAGAATCAAATTAGGCTTTTTCTACTAATGAGAAGGGGTTAATTCTCATCCATTTCTCTTCTTTCCTTTACCCCTCTACAACCCCCTTTCCCCAATCCTTCCCAAAAGATTCCTGATAAATCTGAATAATGTAGGGAGGAGATAATTAAAAATTGCATCCTTTATTTTATTGAGAAGACTGTTCACCTTTGGATGAAAAGTAGTTTCTCTCCAATAGAAGACCTAGCAGCTAAAATTAGAAAGAATATATCTAATTTCTGAGTCTCTTACCTGAAAACGATAAACAGTTGTGATCATTTTATGCTTGAGAGACTGCTGATTTGTCTACTTGAACTTTCAGAGGTTCCTCTCAGACATGGTGCAGGTTTAGCCTCAGGAAATATTGATATACTTGCCAAAGTTTAAGTGTGTGAAGGGACTCAAGGTGTCATGGCCAACATGGATATTGTGGTGGCATTCTGATAGATCACCTAGGACTAACTCATGTCACATGTCCAGAGGAATCAACAGGTTCTTAAGTTTTCCTCAAAATGATGAAAATAATATTCCGCTATCACAGTGCTGCTTTCATTATTTGTCCTCTTTTGGCCTCCTTATAGACGCCTCTGGACATGACACACCTCAATCTGCTTTGTGATCTTTTGCTTGTGCAAATTGGGCAGGATATGGTGGACGTTCTGAACATCTTGTGATAAGAGTATTACTCAGTGGGGTTTATTCACAGTTGCTCGTACACCTCTTGACCTTCTAAGAAAAAGCCAGATAAAAATCTAACAAAGAAATCAGACGTTCAGCCAGAGTAGGGACACTGCCCTCAGTGGCTGATGGCTTTGGACGTATTCCTGAGAGCTTTGGGGGATTTTTCTCCAGACAAAATTTATTTTAGCTATTGACTAACATTTCAGAATTAGAAAACAAATCCCAAGGTGGTAAACAATTGCAAGCAATGCGTAATGATAATAAAATTATACTACACAATAATTCCATAAGAGAGAGACAAAGCGAGCTGAAAGTTGCCATCTTGTTTTTTCAGCACCTTCGTTTTGATAGAAACCCAATATTTTCCTTCATTTGCCATCATTCTTCCAGCCCTTCATATTATAAGGCAGGAATGGCTAACCTTTTTGTTGTCGCGTGCCAAAATTGCATGCACGCACCCATAATGCAATGTGTGTGCGATACCCCGTGTGCCCCACCCCCCGCACCTGCACATGTTCCCCACACACTCCCCTGCTCCCGCGCATGTGCACTTCCCCGACACCCCCACATGCATATGTGACCCCTGCATGCACCCTGCCTCCACCACAGGCACGCACGACCTCCCTGCATGCATGTGTGACTACCCCTGATCCCCCCACACATGCACACATGACTCCTGCATGCACCTCACACCCTGCACATATGCGGCAGAGGCCCTAAAACCAGCTGGCCAGTGGGAGGCGAGTGAGCATGCATGGTAAAGCTGAGCTGGGGCAACGGCTCACGTGCCTGCAGAGAGGGATCTGCGTGCCATCTGCGGCATGTGTGCCATAGGTTCGCCATCACGGTTATAAGGTGAACTGTCTCTAAGTCTGGAGGTTATGGATAGGCCTATGTTAGAAAACAGATGTTGACTGATCTTTCCCTTTCTGTCCAAGGTAAGCATATGACTCATCTACTGTCCCTGGATGACATGTTCACAATGTTGGTATGTTTGCTGTATCTGGAAATGGGCCAAACCACCACATGCAGAGGACATAGTGCCTGAGGGGAACCTAGGCAAGACTTCAAGGAGACCACGTAGTAAACACCATAGAAACCACAAAACTCTGAGACAACAATCTTGAAGACGGATGTCCAAAATAAATCTTCATAAGCCCCCAAACATCAATAGAGAGTTTTGTTATGTGACATTTTGGTTACTAAGATTGAAAAGTAAAACGCATCTCTCACATTATGTTGAGTGTGGGAAAGCTGAAAACAATTTCCCCTACTATTTTCACTCATCACAGAGCTTTTGCTTTCTCTCAAAATGTCCATTTCAAGGAAGGAGATGCTTTGTCTTCCAAAACAGACCAGATTTCTACGGTGACATTTACTATAATTGTTTATAAGAGGGTGAGCCTTTCTCTTCCACAGCACTGAAAGATCAATTCTGTGTATCATTTCACAGAAGGAACACTTCCTGGATGCAAGTGGGAAGAGAAGTAAGGTGATATTTCAAATCATAGTTGGGGGAAGAAGGGAGAATTAAAAGACAAAATAGCCTCTAGGAAAAGCTCCAAAACATTCAGACTTACTAATCCTGATGACCCATCATCCCCAGCCAGGCATTTCCAAAGCATATCCATGATGTGGTGTCTATCCTTTTCTTTCTGAGATGGATACCCCCTACACTAGGCTAAAATATAATTGCTTAGTTTATAGGTAAATATATGTAAACTGAGACAACTGAGTTAAATTAGTAAACCATAGTTTGGTGAGCAATGGGCAAACATGTGCTGTGATCTTTTTGTTTTTTGGTAATTTCTAACTTAATTATGATTTCAGCATACATAAATTTCGGCACAAACCCTTACAGACTCCACCTTTCCTGCCTCTGCCATCCTGACTCATACCCCAACATACTCCACCTTTCACCTATACACAGAAACTTACTCACATGTCATGCTGCTTTCCATTTCTCCAATTGTGGCTGTTGCAGTTTCTCTTCCTACTGCATGCCTCAAATGACAAGAAAGGCCTACAAAAGTGTAGAGGATTTTCGGAAAAAAATACATATTTGAGAAGGACTTGAAGGACTTCACGGTCATCAGCTAGAACCTAGAACTGGTTTTTAATCTAACAGTAATCACACAAGCAGTGGCAACCCAGCTTATTCCCTTCCACCTGCAGTGGGAGGTGGAGCAATACTTAATAATACCTTCCCAGGACTGCTCTTCTCCTACATTTTCCAGCCACTGAATGGTTAGGATCTGCTGGAGTAGAAAGCAAGACAGGAGACAAGAGGCCCCATCTCATCTATGGTGAGAGCAGCCTGGTGTTGAAGCCCAGCTGTCCAGATGCCAATGGGAGGATGTCTGGGAGGCAGAGAGCCATCTTTGTCCCATTATGAGCCACGGTGGCGCAGTGGCTAGAATGCAGTACTGCAGACTACTTCTGCTGCCTGCTGGCTGCCTGTAGTTCCGCAGTTCGATTCTCACTGCTCAAGGTCGACTCAGCCTTCCATTCTTCCAAGATCGGTAAAATGAGAACCCAGATTGTTGTGGGCAATAGGCTGACTCAGTAAACAGCTTAGAGACAGCTGTAAAAGCACTGTGAAGCAGTATATAAGTCTAAGTGCTATTGCTATTACATCAGCCCATCCCACCGTGTCAGGCAGAGAGGGTACGTTGCAGATCCCATCAGTTAAAACCTCAACTGGCAGATTCTAGCAGATGTCTTCTCTGTCCGAAGACATCTCTGTGGTTATGTGGCCAGCATGACTAAATGCTGAAGGCGCACTACTTACATTTTTACATGCTTTCAAACTGCTAGGTTGGCAAAATCTGGGACAAGTAACAGGAGCTCACTCCGTTACGTGGAGCTAGGGATTCGAACCGCCAACCTTTCTGATCGACAAGCTCAGCGTCTTAGCCACTGTGCCACCATGTCCCTTAATCCTGTATTAGACATTCACAAATGTCCGGACCAAACGTAATTTCTAATGTTGGATTTTTCCCCTTACCAAAGGGACCCCCTTGTGGAGTATTGTGAAGCCATTACTATGGCAACTCTAGTGTGCTGTACAGTAGAATCCATTTTAAGGCAGTACAGTAGAATCCATTTTAAGGCACAACAGGCTGTATCTTAACAGAACACACACCCTGAGGGCTGTTAGGGGTGTCTTACCACCCCCACACAGTATTTGTTTCCAGAAAGTAAGTCATGTATGTACCAAGTTTGGTTGAAATTGCTCAAGGCGTTCCAGTGTTATGCTGGAACACACACACACACACATTTATATATGTGTGTGTGTGTGTATGTATATGTGTATGTATGTATGTATGTGTGTGTGTATTTGTGTTACAACCCCTAGTATGCCCAAATATGGGAGGGAGCTCACTACTCCCCCTTTATTTATTTATCAGCACAAATACAACACAAACATACCAAAGGCAACATTAAAAATAAAAATATGGTTTTCTGCCTGGATGGTCTTCTGTAATGAGCTGAAGGACAGAAAGGGGGAGTAGTGAGCTCCCTCCCATATTTGGGCACACTAGGGGTTGTAACACAAATACATACCTATTTCCCTGGCTCAGCTGATAAGGAGGAGAGCCTGTGGCTTAGTGGCTATCTGCCTAATATGTAATACAGCCCAGGCTCAAATCCCAGTAAAGGTATGGCTAGCTGATGAGAGCTAAATAGCTTGAAATAGATCTACACTAGTCTCCCTTTATTTATTTATCAGCACAATACAACACACACACACACACATATATCAGCACAAATACAACACACACACACACACACACACACACACACACACACACACACACACACACACATATATATATATATATATATATATATATATATATAAAATAAGGCCACTTTTGCTCCCAACTGGTGATAGATGAGGCATATACTGTATTATTGAAACCTGCCTGAGAGAAGGCAATGAACGCTACCTTGTGGGAAATCTGTCCAGTTCATTTTTGGATTCTTTAGCCAAAGTTGAAATGGTGGTGTTTTCAATTGTGACTGGAACTTTGCCTGTAATTAGCAATTCTGTTCCTGTGATACCAGGATGGGAGTGCCTGTGTGTTGGGCTGGGCCATAGAAACAAGCTTGGGATCATGTTGTAAAGGTCATGACCTTGGGAGGCAGAGGGAAGAGTCAGATAAGAGACAGCTTAACCTGCAAAAGATTCGTGGGCATGGCAAATTCCTCTATAGTTTCTTTGGCAGTAAAGGGGGATAAACATACTTTCAGACTTGCAGGATTGTGTTAATGTAACCTTATAATAAAGTAGAATTAGTCCATCTGGGTGTGCTTCCTGCCTGGACTATCTCTCAAGACTGACACCTGTTACCTTGATACACCTTACCTGCCGGAGCATTTCCAATTGCCAGAATTAGTATCTGGGCTAGCAATGAAGAACCACCTGTCTTTTGATGCTGGGAGACTTTAATCTCCATGCCCTGAGAGCCAGCTCAAGTAACATCTGGGAGCTAATGGACCACCATACATAGATAGTCATACTTTAGATCTTGTTTTCATCTCAGAACAAATTATATGTGTTATATACTTGTATTTTTACACAAATTATGAAATCCTGGTTGTTGCAATGGGCAGGTGGAGACACTGCCATCTGGGTTCAGGAGACAGCACCTCTTAATGAGAGGGGGAGCTACCAGCAGAAATAAATTGTGTTGTGAAATTGTAAAACCACTTTGATGACCTTGCAGAAAAGAATATGATGGTCCAGCAAAATGGAATTTAAGATGGAACATTAGAAAGAAACTTAAAACAAGATTCATCTGACTTTTCTTTAGTAGAAGAGGCAGGGAAGGAACACGTGATCAGATTTTCAGGATTCTCTTACTAAGGTAAAGGTTCCCCTCGCACATATGTGCTAGTCGTTCCTGACTCTAGGGGGCAGTGCTTATCTCCATTTCAAAGCCGAAGAGCCAGCGCTGTCTGAAGACGTCTCCGTGGTCATGTGGCCAGCATGACTAAATGCTGAAGGCATACAGAACGCTGTTACCTTCCCAACAAAGGTAGTTCCCATTTTTCTACTTGCATTTTTACATGCTTTCGAAGTGCTAGTTTGGTAGAAACTGGGACAAGTAACGGGAGCTCTCCATTACGCGGCACTAAGGATTCACACCGCTGAACTGCCGACCTTTCTGATCAACAAGCTCAGAGTCTTAGCCACTGAGCCACCATGTCCTTACTATATCAATAAAGTAGTTTATTCCACAATCAAAACTGTGGAATCTGTTTCCTAACCTTGTCTATTTTAAGATCCTCGTAGATGTTCTTTCAGGCTCTTCCCTAGATGCAATAATATCCAATATTCTTCTTTTAGAGAAAGTTGTTGGGTTGGAGTGTATCAACAACTCTTCAACTCCCTCGGCATCCTAGAAGAATCACATTATTTGGGCTCTTATTCAGGTCCAGGTAGGGAATTGAGATGTAACTGGATGAACTGCATTGGGGCTTGGATAGGGGTAGTGTTGCTTCCCCAATGTCTTCTTGGACCTCTCGCCAGCTTTCAACCATTGTATCTTGCTGGATCACTTGTGGGATTGGGGATGATTCAGCAGTGGTTCCGTTCTTTTCTCAATGGGCAGTTTTGGTTCGCTCTGGTGAGGAATGAGAGGTGACCTAGTTGACCTTGACTTGTGGGAAGTTACAGGATTGCACTTTTCCTTGTACTTTTCAATGCCTACATGAAAGCATTGGGACAGGCCATCCAGCAATTTGAGTGTTGTATCATCGGCATGTATCTGGATGTATACTGTATCTTCTGCCAACCTAGCAGTTCTAAAGCATGTAGAAATGCGAGTAGAAAAATAGGGACCAGCTTTGGTGGGAAGGTAACAGCGTTCTGTGCACCTTCAGCCTTTAGTCATGCGGGCCACATGACCATGGAGACGTCTTCAGACAACGCTGGCTCTTTGGTTTTGAAGCGGAGATGAGCACTTCCTAAAGGCAGGAATGCCAAGCACACAGTATGTGCGAGTGGAACCTTTACCTTACCTTACTATCATCAGTGTTGTGGCCCAGCAGCGGCCGGCTGAGCTGTTAGTGGACTCTGACAGCGATGACCATTAAGGGACTGCTCTGAAGGATGAGGAAGACTCTGGAAGGTGTTTGGAGTCAGAGCAGGAACTAGAGAGGCCTGTTAGCCACCAGGTGGCATCTAAGTCAGGGAGCAGTGAAGTGGAACAGAGGGAGGTTGTTCATGATATGCATGTGCGTAGAGCTGAGAGGAGAAAGGAACAGCTGTGGAGATGATGTCATAGAAGGAAGTAGGGACAGCTGGCTAAGGTTGTGGCCCCTCCCAAAGAGTTTATAGGTGGAGCGACAGGAGGGGAATCTTTGCAGGAAACAACAGTCCATTTTACTAGCCTTTGAGAAAGCATTCCGTAAGTCTAATCTTGGTTTCTTGAAGATAGCGTTCTAGGCTCCTAGCCAAGGGGTGACTTTATCTATGTAATTAGTCGTGGCAGACAGCCAAGCCTGTATCTGCATATTCATTAGAATCACGGGACAGAACACATCCGTATACCAATTATCCATTGTTGAAGAAGGGGTGCCATCAATATTTAGCCTGCTGCTTTGAGGCTGCAAGTGTCTGGATGGAAGTCTCAAAGGTGTTTTTTCAAGAGGCAACTGGACTTTCTGGTTTTTCTTTGAAGACGTTTCACTTCTCATCCAAGAAGCTTCTTCAGCTCTGACTGGATGGTGGGGAATGGAAGGATTTATACTCCTTGCAGACAGCTGGTGAGAATAGCCATAGACATGTCTGGATGGGACGGAACAGGCTGACTCTGACCCAGGTAAGGAGGTGTCATTTGTTCATCGGGGTATCTGCATTGGTATCAGCATTATCTCTGGACAGCAAGTACTACCTGTACAAGAGTGAGTCTTAAGCAGAAGTTGGGGCTAGAGGGATCTTCGTTTAGCTTCATCTACTATGACAGTTGTAGCCTTATGTAGTGCAAGGGGATCTGCCACCTTATTCCCTCATTACCATCTGGATAGACTATTGCAATGAGTTCCACATAGGGCTGACTTTATCTTTAAATAGATTACAGACACAAATTCAGCAAGTTCAACTGCTTCAGGCTTGGTATGGCAATGAATGAGCAACAGGACAGGATGAATTGCTTGTTACTGAAGACTTCAGATGCTAGTGATGCTGGAGCCAATCAAATTGCTATTTGTTGCAAGGGCACTCTATTTCCTAGAGATCAGCCAAGCTCAAGAAATTGACAGGTGACCGTTTTAATGTTGCTCTCTACCAGGATTGTATACTTCACATCCATGCTCACAAAGAATGGTTTTGGTGACATCTGGTGCTTCAACTGGGAAATACAGTTATCCCATTTTTGCAACTGTTCTAATTTTCTTCTGCAGGTAGAATAACAGAGTTGAAAGGGAACTTGCAGGTCATCTAGTCCAACCCTCCGCCCAAGAAGGAGACAATGTAGAATAATTTTAAGAGGAGAGACGACAAATTAAGCACATCCACAAGAGCGTACAACTAGTCTTCAACTTATAACAGTTCATTTAGTGACCGTTCAAAGTTACAACAGCACTGGAAAAAGCAACTTATGACCATTTTTCACACTTACAGCCTTTGTAGCAACCTTACGATCATGTAATCAAAATTCAGATGCTTGGCAATTGGTTCATACTTATGACCGTGGCTGTGTCCCAAGGTCATGTGGTCACCTTTTGCAACCTTTTGTCAGGCAAAATCAATGGGGAAGCCTGATTCACTTAGCAACCATGTTACTAAATTATCAACTGCAATGGTTCACTTAACAACTGTGGCATGAAAGATCGTAAAATGGGGCAAAAGTCACTTAACAAATGCCTCTCTTAACAACAGAAATTTTGGGGTCAACTGAGGTCATAAGTCAAGGACTACCTGTAATGCAACTTTATCCTACTCTGCTCAATAATTAGCTAGGGAATCTTGAGTTTGAAAGGATCTTAAAGTTCAAATCCATGTTCATTTCACTATGTACAAGAGAGCAATTTTTCCTTGGAAAGACGTGGTGGTGGATCTACTTCTGTCAATCAGAGTTGATGCTCCCCACCATCTTACACCCTTCTTCAGGAGAGCTTCTTCTGACCTTAGAATTGTTCTCCTGCATTCTCTGACAAATAAGAGGCATCAGACCTCACCCTGAACAGATACTCAGGGCCAAGCACCAAATGGTTAGAGTGACCCATGCAATTCCTCCAGAGCACGGATTCCAAAGGGGCCAATCAGTCAATACTCTGCTCTGGAGGGCTGTTGTACTCAGAGCAATGAAGCCTTGCTTCAGAAGGCATCTCAGATGATCAGTTCCTCAAAAGGCTGCTTTACTTTGCCTAAAGACAGGGGAAGACAGCCCAAGGTAAGTCATCCTTTTGACCTGCAGGCACAGTTGCAATTTGAACAATGTGTCTTGGGTATGTCTACAAGATAGACGCCCTAGAACTTGCAAAGGGGTGAAGTCTCTTGCCATCTCTTCTAGCTCTCAACAAGCTTTTGGTTGCCCTTTAAGCTTTTTTCCTGGTGGGTCTCAATGTCTCCAACTTTCCAAAAGCCATATGGATTTTGTTACTACTAACAGAATAATAGAATTGGAAGGGACCTTGGGGGTCTTATAGCCCAACCCCCTGCTCAAGCAGGGCACCCTACTATTTCAGACAATTAGCTATCCCATCTCTTCTTTAAAACTTCCAGTGATGGAGCACTCACAATTTCTGAAGGCAAGCTGTTCCATTGGTTAATTGCTCTTACTGTCAGGAAATGTCTCCTTAGTTGTAAGTTGGTTCTCTCCTTGGTTAGTTTCCATCAATTGCTTCCTGCCTGCCTTCAGGTGCTTTGGAGAATAGGTTGAGCCCTTCTTTGTGGCAGCCTCTCAACTATTGGAACACTGCTATCGTGTCACCTCTAGTCCTTTCACTAGACTAGACAAACCCAATTCCTGCAACTGTTTTTCATATATTTTAGCCTCCAGCCCGCTAATCATCTTTGTGTGGTGAGCAAAATACTAGTATAAAATAATAATATAAAATACTAAATAGTTTTTAATAAGTGTTACACAAGTATAAAATACTGGTGTCTAATACTGCTTTCATTGAAATAACAAACACACATAAACCAAATAGAAAATATTGTTAGGATCCATAACAAAGGAGATAGAGAACTGCCTTCTTCTCTAGGAGTAAACCTGTTGAAAACAGACACAGATTTTCAATGGGCTATTCAAAAGGAAATAAACATACTATCTTTAGAAGAAGAAGAAGAAATCCTCTCTTTGATGGGTTTTCAAAGTACAGGCCAAATTTAAGAATAGAATCTGGTTTAGAGATACATAATTAAAAATGAGCAACACATGAGAACTAAGTCTTCAAACAAGATCTGGATGACAAACTAGAAGAGCTTCTAGCTATTTTCCCCTTGATAATCATCATTTCCAAAAGTGGATTTTTTTTTCTGCCAGATTAAGCTTTAGGTATTTCTGATGTGAATGATGGGAGGTTGCCGCATGGGGGAAAGAAACCTGCTAAAACCTGATCAGCTGTTGCCAGCAATTCCATAGCCTACTAGGACCAAGAATTCAAGTATCACAAACAACATTCAAAACCCACAGCTGAAAAATCTAAAAATGTGCAAAGAATTGTTGGAAGAAATGTCCATCTGGGTTCAGTTCCAAGTGGGGAGAAAGACACTAGAAACATGGAGACTGCTTGAAAAGATGGTTTTAATACTGGGCAGGACCACATGGTTTGAGATCCTGGGCAAAAAAAAAGGCACATGGGTGAGAGACAGAGATATATATCCTTACGCACAGTCACTCATGCGCTGGTGACGTCTCGCCTGGACTACTGTAACGCTCTCTACATGGGGCTTCCCTTGAAATGCACCCGGAGGCTACAGTTGGTCCAGAATGCGGCTGCGCGGGTAATTATGGGGAGTTCTAGGTACTCCCATGTGACACCTTTCCTGCGCGAGCTGCACTGGCTTCCTGTGGTCTATCGGGTGCGTTTCAAGGTTTTGATAACGATCTTTAAAGCGCTCCATGGCTCAGGACCTAGTTACTTACGGGATCACATTCTGCCCCATACATGATGATCTCTGGAGGGCCAGAGATAGGGGCTGTTCCTCTATCCTGGTCCTATTAGACCTCTCGGCGGCTTTTGATACCATCGACCATGGTATCCTATTGCGCCGGTTGGAGGGGATGGGAGTCGGAGGCACCGTTTTGCGGTGGTTCGGCTCCTACCTCTCCGACCGGAAGCAATGTGTGTTGACAGGGGGGCAGAGATCGTCCCTGAGGCCACTCACTTGTGGGGTGCCACAGGGGTCGGTCCTCTCACCTCTCCTGTTCAACGCATATGTGAAGCCGCTGGGTGAGATCATCCGTGGTTTTGGGGTTGAGTACCATCTCTACGCTGATGATACTCAGCTGTATATTTCAACCCCAAACCACCCCAACGAGGCTGTCGAAGTGATGTCCCGGTGTTTGGAAGCCGTCGGGGTCTGGATGGGGGACAACAGACTTAAACTCAACCCCTCCAAGACCGAGTGGCTGTGGTTACCGGCGCCTCGGTTCAGCCAGCTGACTCCATCGCTGGCCATAGGGGGCGAACAATTGTCCCCTGTGGAGCGGGCGCGCAATTTGGGCGTCCTCCTTGATGCCCGGCTGTCAATGGAGGACCATGTGGCAGCCGTGGCGAGGGGGGCGTTCCACCAGGTTCGCCTGGTGCGCCAATTGCGCCCCCTACTGGACCGGAGTGCCCTGCGCACGGTCACTCATGCGCTGGTGACGTCTCGCCTGGACTACTGCAATGCTCTCTACATGGGGCTTCCCTTGGGACGCATCCGGAGACTGCAGCTAGTTCAGAACGCAGCCGCGCGGGTTATTATGGGAGGTACACGTTACTCCCACGTAACACCTCTCCTGCGCGAGCTGCACTGGCTACCTGTGGCCTTTCGGGTGCGTTTCAAGGTATTGATCACCATCTTTAAAGCGCTCCATGGCAGTGGGCCTAGTTACCTGCAGGATCGCATCCTACCACACACGTCCCTGCGGCCTATCCGCTCACACAGAGAGGGGCTCCTCCTGGTGCCGTCTGCTGGTCAATGCCAGCGGGCGACACCTAGGAGTAGATCCTTCTCTGTGATGGGCCCAACCCTCTGGAATGACCTCCCCCCTGACATTCGAACTACCACCGACCTCCGTTCCTTCCGGCAAAAGTTAAAGACTCACCTATTTCAATCAGCTGGCCTGGCACTTTCTTAGTTTTACCTCCCGGGGATTTATTCATTTTAATTGGGTTTGGGGTTTTAAAAGTTTTTATTATACTATATATTATATTTAATATTTATTATTCCATGTACAGTCTGTAACCTCCTCCACCTACCTACTTATTTAATTATTTAACTGTTTTGCATGTATTTTATAACGTATTTTAGTGACTGTACACCGCCCCGAGTCCCTTTCGGGAGAGGGGGCAGTCTATAAATATGAATAATAAATAAATAAAATAAATAAATACATCCCTGTGACCAATTCGCTCGCACAGAGAGGGACTCCTCCAGGTGCCGTCCACCAGACAGTGCCGAGGGGCGGCGCCTAGGAGTAGAGCCTTCTCTGTGGCGGGCCCAGCCCTGTGGAATGACCTCCCCCCGGATATTAGGATCACCTCTGACCTCCACTCCTTCCGTGTAAAGCTCAAGACCCACCTATTTCAAGTAGCTGGCCTGGCTCAACCATAGTCTGAACATATCGCTCCTGACGGGTTTTTTATTTTTGTAATTTATTTAATTTACTTAGGGGATTTTAATATTGTGATTTTAATTGTCTCCATTCATTTGTCCACCTCCTCTTTGTATACGTCTTTGTATACGTCTATATTATATGTATGTCTGTCTATACTTGTATTTTTATGTTTTTATTGTACGCCACCCCGAGTCCTTCGGGAGAGGGTGCGGCTAAGAAATTATTATTATTATTATTATTATTATTATTATTATTATTATTATTATTATTATTATTATTATTATTATTATTATTTATTATTATTATTATTATTATTATTATTATTATTATTAACCTCTGTTGGGCTTTGAATTTGAGCTTGTATTCTGATTGGTTGTCAGACTCCCGAGGGGCCATGCAGGGGCAACTTTGTAGGTTGTCCTTTGAGTACCAAGCTTGGTTGAATCTTGTTGGGTGATATAATCTCCCCAGGTGCCATATGGTGAGCTCTGTTGCTAGATGAGTAGAGGGCTAATCCTATCTTTGTTGGATCTTGGGTGAGGGCATTTGCTTATTGTTAGATCGGGTAAAGGAAAAGCACACTCAGGCTTAGGCAGCAAGAGCTTTTTATTAACTCTGAAACAACTATGTACAATCCAGCGAAGGTTCAGTCTGACAGCAGCCCTTTTATAGGGAGCTATCAGACCCTTCAACCAATCAGGTTGAATCCCGCCGGAACAGAGGACCTTGGTGTAAACCATTGTAACTGATTCTGATATCTAACACCCTCCCCTCTTAGATGGGATCAATCGACTTGTGACATAGTCACGCAGGTAGGCAGGCTTTCTGGTGGCTCGCCCAGACCTGCGCAGTTCAGTTGGTGGGTGTTCTTCAGTCAGGTTGGATTGACCTGTTGACTCTGCGGCTTCACCTGGTGGAAGCTCCTGGAACCTTTCCCAGGCCGCGGCTGGAGCTTTTAGAGCCGGTTCACTCGGAGCTCACTGCGGGCCTGCAACACTAACAGATACGTGCCCCGGTACCTTTGGGCTTCAATTGTCTGTGGAAGGAGTGACTTTGTGCTCTTTTTGGGTAGGGCTTTAGCTAACTCGTGCAGGAGTTACCTCTGGTTGCCTAAGATTGGAGTTGGAGAGGCGGCCACAGAGTTGGTCAACGTGCCATCTCCAATTCCGACCATTCTCGAGCTCTACTAGGTAGGAGCGAGGTCCGGTGATGCCTATCACTGTGGCAGGAATCCACAGAGTTCCCCGAGTGTAGATGTGGGCATAAACTGACTCCCCTATGCTAAAGTTCCTTATTTTGCTTGTCGAATCTGGGGGCGATGCGGCAGAGTAGTTTGGGTGTATCCGGTTTAAGTGGGACCTTAGTGACCCATTAGAAGCTCGGAAGGGTTCTCCCAGTGGTAGCACTTGGCGTGTTGTGCTGTATGAGGAGGAATTGATCAACCCGTGTTTGCCAATCTCCCGGGCCCATTCTGGATAGGGCCTGTTTTGCAGATCTTGCCATTCTCTCCGCCTGATCATTGGAGGCCAGATGGAATGGAGCAACCAGGACATGTCTGATTCCCTGTGCTGCTAAGTAGGCCTTGAACTGCATGGCCATAAATTGGGGCCCATTGTCAGAGACCAAGACATCGGGCAGGTCATAAGTGGAGAAAAGTCTCTGTAGTGCCTTGATGACCGCTTCTGCCATGGTAGAGGTCATGAGGACTACTTCTAGCCATTTCAAGTAGGCGTCCACAACTACCATGAAAGTCTGGCCATGAACTGGGCCAGCGAAATCAATGTGCACCCTAGACCATGGTGCTTGAGGTCACTCCGACTCCTTAGCAGGCACCTCCGGGGGAGCTGGTCTGGACTCCTGGCATGGTGTGCAGGTAGCCACCCATTCTTCTATCTCCCTGTCCATGTCAGGCCACCACACGTAACTCCTGGCCAAAGACTTCATCCTGACAATTCCAGGATGCCCTATGTGCAAAGCCTGTAATACTGCAATGCGCAGTTTGGGTGGAACAACGACCAGGTCCCCCCACAGTAAACAACCATTTATTACAGACAGTTTATCACATTTGCAGTAAAACATTTTAAATTCAGACCCGACAGGCCCCTTTGGCCACCCCTTCCACACCCAGGTCAAAATCTGTTTGAGTGTAGAGTCTTTTGCAGAGTGGCGGGCAACGTCACTAGACGAGACAGGACCAGGCTCTAGGCAGTCAATGAGGAGGACTGGCATCTTGGGGGTAGGGTCTGCAAGCAGTTCAGGCAGTGGGAATCGATTCAAGGCATCGGCATGCCCCAATGTAGAGCCGGGTCAATGGATGAGGCGATAATTTTTGTCTCGTGTGGCATTGA
This sequence comes from Natrix helvetica, assembly GCF_964273705.1. Classification (NCBI taxonomy): domain Eukaryota; kingdom Metazoa; phylum Chordata; class Lepidosauria; order Squamata; family Natricidae; genus Natrix; species Natrix helvetica. The sequence continues at coordinate 136,976,543 of NC_138552.1, read as the reverse complement.
TTCCGGTCACTTCTAGGCCCAGGTCTCCATTGACTACTGTCACTGGTAGCTGGCCACAGAAAGTCTGGAATTTCACCCGGAAGGTGCCCCTGGCCCACGATGGGGACTCAATTCCCCTGGTAGTCACGAAGGCGGATGTCAGGAACCCATAGATGCTGCTTCTTAAGGCTAGGGATAGCCTGCTTGAGTGCTGCCCAAGGCATTATGATCCAGTGTCAATCTCCATTTTGCATGGAGTGTCCTTGATGAGGACTGTGACTTTCAGCTTTTTTGGCCGCTTCGTGCGGACTTGGACTATGGAGGTATGGTAGGTGACTGGTGTCGCCTTCTGTTCGCCGTAGTGGTGGCTGCCATGCCCCTTGGTTGGGCTCTGCTGGCAGTTAGGTCAGCTTCTGGGCTTCCAGGTTGTAGTGGAGTGATAGCTTCTGCATACCTTGGCGATGTGCCCTTTTCAATCGCAGTGTTGGCAGAATGCATCGCGGAAACGGCAATGTGTTCTGAGATGGTCTCTTTTGCAGCCGGCGCAAGGCGGGAAACGCGATTTGAATTTTTGCACCGGGTTGGTGCGGTCACTGCGCATGCGGTAGCTGTCATCTTCGCTCTCCAAGCCTTCAGGCTCTGTAGCCTTACGATGCACGCCTGCGCTCTTCCGTGCGCTTTTAGGACTGTTTTGGCGCTGCAGGGTTTTCGTCAATTTAAGGGCAGACTCAGTGGCCCTGGCTTCGTCTAGAGCAATTTGGAGCATCAGATTAGATTTCGCTAGTAGTCTCCTCTGCAGGCCAATGTCTCGAACACCGCATATGATGCGGTCAAGTATCAGTTCATCGAGATCTCTAAACTTGCAGTACGCTGCGGCATTTCTGAGCGCCGCAATATATTCATTGATGGATTCACCCTCTTTCTGCTTACGAATGTTGAATTAGTGCCTTCGGACGTGTTTAGACAGTCTTGGAGTGTAGTGTGTCCTCAGCGTCTGTTGTAGCACTGACCAAGTGACTGATTGGAGTGGCGTTGGCTCGGACAAGTCCTTTGCTGTCTCGAACACCTCTCATCCACAGTAGTTCAGGAACATGTTCTTTTTCTGGCCTTCAGGAAGGCCCATGAGGTCATTGGCTTTGAGGAAGCAGTCGAACCTCAGCATGTAGGATTCCCAGTGCTCGGTGACTGGGTTGTATGGAGTCGGTGTGGCGTGCATTGACATCTTGTGTCCCTGAGCACATTTGAATTTGCTGTTCAAAGATGGCTGCTTGATGCCACGCCGAGCTCCGGGTTGCATTTACTTGCTGGATTGTTGTGCTCTTTTTGTTTGCCTAGTTGCCTTCCAATCCCACCCTCGTCGCCTGTGTTAGATCGGGGTAAAGGAAAGGCACACTCAGGCTTAAGCAGCAACAGCTCTTTGTTAACTCTGAAACAACTATGAACAATCCAGCTAAGGTTCAGTCTGACAGCAGCCCTTTTATAGGGAGCTGTCAGACCCTTCAACCAAACAGGTTGAATCCCGCCGGAACAGAGGACCTTGGTGTAAACCATTGTAACTGATTCTGGTATCTAGCACTTATGAATAGACCTAGCTGTCTCTATATCTCTCAAGTGCTGACCTCTGGTCTGGGCTATTGAGGAGGGTGGGGGCTATTAAGAGTGAGTCGCTTCCTGCCTAAAAAAACATGTTTCTCCATTTCTCATCCAGGGAAATACAATATTCTGCCTTTTTAATATTTCCTAGAATATTTTATTCTTCTAGGAGAGAGGTGGGTGCTAACATCCTACAGAAAGAACTGAGGAACAAGATAGTGAAGTTTAGAGGGTTGGGTCTAAGAAGCTTTCTAAAGAAAAGAAGAAGAAAAGCTGTAGCAAAAAAAAAGGGAGAGGAAATAAAGTAGATAAGGACATGTTAATAAGCAGACAAAATAACTCTTTCTCTCAAAATTTGAAATGCAAGATGATGTAGAGCGGATAATTGAATGAATTAAAAAAATTGTAAAAGGCAGTAAGGCATTGCCATCAGTGAACTATATTATCTTATCTGTATTATTACTCTCTCTTACTGATCAGATCCAGATAGACTAAAAAATATAGAAGTAAGAGTATATTAGTGAGAGTGCATTATTTACTATAACTCTGCCTGAGCCTATTGTAAGAACTACAGCAGTATTTTTTGAAACTTTACAACTTTAGGATATGTGGACTTCAAGTTCCAGGACTCCCCATTTAGCATGTTGGCTGGGGAATTCTGGGAGTTAGTCCACTCATAATAAAGTTGTCAAGTTTGAAAAACACTGAATTACAATGAGGGAGAGAGGAAACCAAGAGAGTTAAGCAAAGAATTATAACATACACAGAATAAATCAGAGATCAGGTTCTGCAAACTGTCTAATTGTGGGGAAATGAAGAATTTGCCTCCTTCCTTTTTGATGGTATAGGTGTCTGTTTTATAGATCTCTGTTCTTCTGTACCTATGTGTAATTTACTTATCCTCATTACTAAAATTCCTTGACATACCTGCATAAAAGATTTTCATTGCTCAGATTAACCAAAACCAGAGAGAGCATTGCATAGCACTCAGCCAGGATAGTAAAGATTTTTTTTTTCTTCATTAAAAAAAATTTACATTTATATGAATTAGTTCTTCACGTTTCCTGAAATATCTCCATTGTTGCAATAAGGCATCCTTGGGACTTGGTTTTTTTCTTGCAGAAATTTCATTACGCAAACTAGGTAACATCACCATTGCTAGTCAGTGCTTGACTAGGACTGATGATGTTACCTATTTTGGGTAATAAAATGTCTGCAAGAAATCAACCAAGCTGTTCAGAGAGCACCAAAGACCTCCCATTTCAGCCCTGAGCTACAAATATTCTCCTTTATTGATTGTGGCAATAGATCTGTGCATCTACATGGCATAAAAATGAATTCCTGAGGCCGAACTATTCATAGTTAAGATTTTAGTGGCAAGATCTGATAACACCAATCATGTATATCACACTAGAATAAGCTGATCTTTGGAGGCAGCTTTCTGTATACACTTCCATTTTGCAATATTCCTCTACTGAGCTTCTGATATGAAGAGGTTGAGAGACGCCATATAATCAGTTACGGCTATATATTTTCAGATGAGGGTTAAGCTGGACCATGGGTTTCCTAGTGTCCTTCAGCAAGTATGATGATCAGACTCCTTAAACCTGGTTGTGTCTAGTAAGGATCCATGACAATGGAGGTTCACCGTTTTGGTTAACAAATGTGTGCATGCTTATGTGTACATAGATGAAATCTGCATCGTTAAAGTGTGGCTTTCACAATTTTATAAATCAAACTAAATAAATAGCAACTTCACTTTGAAAAGAATAAGAACTCTAATACTGTTACATAAGCATGAATGTTTTATGGGCTATTGCCAGTGAGAAATTACGGCATTCCGTTGCTCAGGCTGCTCGCCTGGGAACGGTCCCTGAATTTTCATTAAAACAGATGAAGCCTTATATTTTAACTAAACATATTCATGGCAAATTATTTAACAGCAGTTGGATTTCTCCCACCCACCCCCAGATGTAATTTATAGCACAGATTGCATCTCCTCTGTCTGCATCTTGGTGCTCTTTAATTTTTGAGCACTTCTTTTGTCCTTGCTGTGCTTGAAAATGAGCAGATGTCAGGACTGGTTTCCACCTTGTAAATGAACTGAAATGGATTTTACATTTCCGTAAGCCTCCTGTGGCAAAGTAAAAGTTCTTTGCGTAAATCTCAGCATAACCTCATGTTGTCAGACAGGGTACATATATTCTGACAGCATCCATGGATTTCACTGGCTTTATCATGATGATAAAATATACACACAAACAACAGATATTACCAGGGCTGAGGCAACTGCAAGGCAAGATTGTTTGTCTTTTAAAAGAAAAGAATGATAAAAATACAAAAACTTTAGAAAGTAATCCTGTTTTGTGGAACATCCAATCCATTTGGCCTCCCGTGCACTGTTACCTTGACGTAAATTACTCTTTGAGGGTAATTAGTTGCTCTGATAAGGCGGAAATCCCCATCATCACTTTCAAGGGTTAATAACAATTATATTAATTAAATAGGGCAACATACCTCCGCTTTAGAATTTCAAAAGGGAAAAAAATGCACCCGGTCTGATTAGATTTCCTATTTTTGTTGGGGATTTGTTTCGTGTAATATCAGGCAGAATTCTATTTCATAAAGATTTTCAGTGTTGATACTCTCTTAAGTAGGCAAAGAGAACAGATTAAAAGAAGCAGGATTGGTGTTTTTTGGCAAGTCTTATAAATGCTTCTCCGAGATAACGCTTGAGGTGCATTGATGCTTGCTCAGCATTTGGAAACATCACGATAAATGCTGTCATTCATTTATTAAACTAGAAGCTGTCTAAGAAGAGAGTTATCCCATGGTTGCCCAGCTTTCTGGACCTCTCACAGCCAGCATCTTCTTTTTACTTTTCAATGGAATTAATTGTCTTCTCCTAATGTTCACTATAGTACTCATGCAACAGATTATCATTTTGTTTCTTTGTTCTCTTCATCCTTTTAAATTGTAATCTTTAGGCCAATGTTTCTCAACTATGCTGGGTGGGGAATTCTGGGAGATGAAGTCCTCACATCTTAAAACTTGCCAAGGTTGAGAAACACGAATTGGGCAGTCAAAACAGTAATGGTAACTTCAAATGAATGGTTTTTTTTAGCACATTTCCAACAATCCTTTTCCTTTGTACAATCAATATTCTTATGAATTCTAAATTGATTGTGCTTGCTCAACATGTTATATCAGAGCCGATTGAAAGCCAAATTATATGTTTACTGTAGGAACTCCAATCTTTTTGGAGCAGTGAGCACATTTGCCATTGTGATAGTATCTTACAGGCAGTTTTATGAAATGGTTGTCATAGTAAGCATGGTCAAAAAAATTGCCAATCACTAGAGGGCAAGTTGGTGCGTTTCTCAGCAATGCAGGCTTCTTCTTCTTCTTCTTCTTCTTCTTCTTCTTCTTCTTCTTCTTCTTCTTCTTCTTCTTCTTCTTCTTCTTCTTCTTCTTCTTCTTCTTCTTTTGGATCCAGATAAATGCAAAGCTGAACTTAAAACTCACCATAATATTTATTTATAAAAAATATTTCAGGGAATACATAGCAAAAGCATATCCAAAAATGTCCAAAAAACATTTTGGACATTAAGATAATTGGACGCTGTGCTTTATTTTGCTAGCTTCACATGCAGCTTTTAACTTTTAAAAAAAAAACTAGAATAATTTTAAAACAAATTCAGCCAGGTCATGGACACCAAGAGAAGTTACTGGGGCTGGGGCAGAAGTGCCCACAGGTATCTAAATCTTATTATATTGTATAAGCCCTGACACTATGAGTAAACGTGTGTGTGTGTGTGTAGCCAACTGTGGTTTATGCACAATGTTTATTCAACAAACTTCACAATCCATTCAAAGTAAAATGCACGATTTGATTGATTCAGTAAACTATGATCAAGTAATGATGGGTATGAATTTCACCAATCAATGTTTAAAACTGCTTAGCTTCACCAGCTGGCTAAAATAATAAAACACAACATAGGCTGCGTTCATAAAACATACTAAATCCTAATTTATAAGCGATCACAGCTAAGTTATCATAGCTTGCTAGCCATATGGCTTTTTCATAATCCATGATTTAATGTATCTTCCCAGCATCATCCAGGCAGCCCTGCAGTGATATAAAGCCTGTTCTTGTTATTATTTTGGAACAACCAGGGTTGGACAATTCTGGATGAATTATAAATCAGTAATTGGGTAAACATAATATACTGAGGAAATCAGGCCTTTTTGTTACAAAGTCTTTTCACAGTTTCTGTATTATTAATTACATAGCCATGGTGCAGCAGTGGTTATAATGCAGTTGTGGTTGTAAAATGAGGACCCAGGTTATTTGGGGGCAATATGTTGACTCTGTAAACTGCTTAGAGAGGATTGTAAAGCACTGTGAAGCGGTATACACGGTAGGTCTAAGTGCTAGTGTTATTGCTAAATGTTTGGACCCTTCCCATGCCATTATTCTCTGCTTCAATTTCAGTCCTTCTTTAGAAGAACAAATACAGAGAAAGAACATGATGACATGTGAATTACAACACTGAAATATCACAATGTAATATTTGCATCAGATGTTGGAACAGAAATACACTATTGAAGGGGTCATCAAACTGCGGCTCTGGAGCCACATGTGGCTCTTTCCTCCCTCTGCTGTGGCTCCATCACCGGTCGGCGCCACAATTTTGAGAGGAGCTGGGGGGGGGGGGGAAGAGAAGCACAGTGTGTCAGGAGAAGACTCTATGGCAAGGGGAGGGTTTTCCAGGTGTCTCCACAATTGATAGGGCTTTCGGTTATGACAGGTAGAGGAAAAAGTATGCCGCACTAGGAGGAGACTCTATGGTAGGGGAACTGAACTTCCGGTCAGCTCCAGAATTGAACAGAGGGCTTCCGGTTAGGATCTTTGTGCCTCCCGGCGTTTTCTTTTCTGTGGGAAATGGGTCCAAATGGCTCTTTGAGTGTTTAAGTTTGCCGACCCCTGCACTATTGGATGTTTTGTATGATGATATCATCCTAATTTGTTATGGACACCAGTAGGATGGAACTATCCAACTTTCTTTTCAAACTACTAGGGTTTTTTCCCTTTTCCTTTTTTTTTTGTAGGAAGTCCTGTGGAATCTTACTTTTAATTTGCCATCCCATTAATGGCAAAAACAACATTTTGACAGCAATATGGTAGAAATTTTAAGCACAGAAATGCAGAAGTATGGGCCATCAAATCCAGCAGGATTTACACCAGTGTAGATATGGACAAAAACTGTATTATGTGGCTTACAGCTATTTCTCTATGCACAAGGATGGAACAAAGAAGCTGTCTCAAGGAAGCAGAAATTTACTTTAGGTGGGGATAAATCTCAGTGCATCCTAGTGCGACCCAAACGCCGCTTGCTTACTCGCTGTTTCTCTCCCTGACTTTCTCTCTCACCGAGTTTTGTAGGGTCCACGTTGCAGTTCTATAAGCTACGGGAAAACGGGGGTAGCCACGCTACAAAGCGAAAGACGACACAGTGCGGACGCAGAGTTCCAAAAAAATGCACCGCTCTTCCTAAACTCTTCCTTTCTCCAGCAGGTGGCGCGAGCACACTAAGTCTAGCGTGTTTCGCTTGAAGATGGCTTCCGAGGCTTCCTTGCCCACCAGAAAGATGGCGGACCCCGCTCCGGCTCAATGGCATACCATCGATGACGGCGAAGTGTGGGACGTGCGCCAAACTCCCAAGCACGCCTTTCCTTATTCCGTGGTCCCGGGGCTGCGCCTCTATGGTGGCCGCCGAAGTCTCTTTGAAAGCCGAGGCTTAAGTGACGCCTGCGCCAGAATCCGGCTTGTCTCCCCGTTTCGACACCCCCCCCCCTTTCGAGCAGGTCAGTCGAACCTCCCGGATGGGAGCCCCGGAAAGGCGTTTCGGAGCATTGTCCCGATTGATGTTTGGGCCAAACAGGCTGGGTGGGAAGATGGGCTGCAGCCTCTTTGTTCGCCCGCGACCGGGCAAGGGGCTAGATGCGCTGCCTAGGAATAGTCTTGTCACTCAAGGCTGGTGCACGACCTTTTCAACTATCTGAAACTCTGGCCGGTCCTAATCCAACCAGCCTTGTGGTTGATCGTTGCGATCTCTTCGGGTGGCAAGTAAAAGCCAGGCAGCTTTCCCCAATTTGCTGCTTTCCAATCAGTTTCCGGAACTATACTATACAGGTAATCCTCGACTTGCAACAAACAGATCATTTAGTGACCATTCAACGTTGGTCTGCACTGAAATTTTTTCACACTTATGACCGTTGCAGCATTTCCCCCATGGTCACGTGATTTACACGGGTGTTTGCCAACTGGTTCATAGGTATGACGATTGCAGTGTCCCGGGGCTATGTGATCCTCTTTTTGTGACCTTCTGACAAGCAAAGTCAATGGGGAAGCCGGATTCATTTAACAACTGGGTCACTGATTTAACAACTGCATAGATTCACTTAACAAATGGGGCAAGAAAAGAGGTAAAATGGAGCAAAACTCATTGAGCAAATTTCTCACTTAGCAACATAAATTCTGGCCTCAATTGTGGTTGTAACCCTCTCCAGTTGCCATTACTGCTGTATTATACCTTTCCCCAGCATAATGCCCTCGGAGATAATAGTTCAACATATTAGTGCATTCCCTTGCTGCTACAATTGACAGGATGTGTGGTCTAGGCTTATGTGGGATGATTGTAGGATAGTAATGCCTCTTTTTGATCATTCTCTGTCCAAAAAATGAAATACATATTTTAGATACATCAGCTTTCTCTTCTGGGAAGCAAGGGCAGATGTGTAATTTCCTTAGAAATAGATCCAGGGGACTTGTCCTGTTAATTATCTATCAACTAGTCCGTAAATTGTCTGATCCATTTAATGCAATCGTTCAGATGAAGGTTTTGCTGAGTTGCATTACAACAGGCAGTTTGTATTTTTGAATATTCTTTTAATAAAAACACTTCCCTTTCAAGTAGAAAGATAAAGAGTTGGGGCAAAAGTCTGATTTAGTATTTTTTGTGTCTTTTTCTACATACTGTATCTGAAAGTTTCTGAGGGAGCAGTATTCATTCCATTTGGAGTGGTACAGGCTCTGGAACGAACTGCCATTTACTGTAAAATCTACTGAACTTTGCATTAAGAATGTATGAATTAAACCTCTGACAGAGTTAGATCTATTCTTGTTTCATTGGGTTAATCAAAAAATCTTCCTCCTTTCCAAGTTGGCTGCTTTCATACATAAAAGTAATATTTCACAAAATTTTATATGAGTGTAGAAGAATTTGAATTATGTATGCTTTGTGTTTCTGTTTTTCATATGCTGGTTGTCAAAAAGTCATCCTTTCAGCTTTACACAAGTCACAATTGTAGAGGAGAGGGGCTAGAATATAATGCAACTTAAGTAAGCATAGATGATATTGTAGCTTTTGAATTAAATGAGAATTTTTCTCAGTTAATTTCCATCATCTAACCATTTAAATATGAGCCAGCAGTGTGCAGCAGCTGCCAAAAAAGCCAACACAGTCCTAGGCTGCATCAACAGAGGGATAGAATCAAGATCACGTGAAGTGTTAATACCACTTTATAATGCCTTGGTAAGGCCACTCTTGGAATACTGCATTCAGTTCTGGTCGCCACGATGTAGAAAAGATGTGGAGACTCTAGAAAGAGTGCAGAGAAGAGCAACAAAGATGATTAGGGGACTGGAGACTAAAACATATGAAGAACGGTTGCAGGAACTGGGAATGTCTAGCTTAAGAGAAAGAAGGACTAGGGGAGACATGATATCAGTGTTCCAATATCTCAGGGGTTGCCACAAAGAAGAGGGAGTCAAACTATTCTCCAAGGCACCTGAGGGTAGAACCAGAAGCAATGGGTGGAAACTAATCAAGGAGAGAAGCAACTTAGAACTGAGGAGAAATTTCCTGACAGTTTGAACAATTAATCAGTGGAACAGTTTGCCTCCAGAAGTTGTGAATGCCCCAACACTGGAAGTCTTTAAGAAGATGTTGGATAGCCATTTGTCTGGAACGGTATAGGGTTTCCTGCCTAGGCAGGGGGTTGGACTAGAAGACCTCCAAGGTCCCTTCCAACTCTACTATTGTATTGTATTGTATTGTATTGTATTGTATTGTATTGTATTATCTATCTGGCCAGTGATTGCAAGAATTTTAAATACTGAAAACTTATATAAGTCCTTAGTGAGAATATGGAAGAGCTGAAGTCAAAACTGATTTGGATGAGAAGGGTAATTTATGAAGCTGATGAAATGTTGTCAACTGTATTTCCATTTAACAGGATGGAAAAAAAGAAATTTTTCATGAAATCCAGTGTTGCTGCCTCCAACCTCCTGAGGACATTACATTCTTTCTATGAATTTGGACATTTTTGTGATGTTACAATATACACAGACCAGCTGGGTAGCCAACAAGAATTTTATGTCCACAAAGCTGTTTTAGCAGCTTCTAGCAATTACTTTAAAAGCATTTTTCTCAATAATGAAATGAATAATGTCAAAAGCTGCACAGTCATCCTCCAGGATATTCATGCTGAAGAATTTGTCTCATTCCTGAAGTTTGTCTACACTGCAGAGTTAGAAATTGAAGTGGACAGACTGCACCAGTTCAAGGAGATCGCTAAGAGATTTGAATGCGAAGATCTGCTTGAAATTTTGGAAGAAATGAAGGTTGCAGGTGGAAACGTGGAACCAAATGTTATTTTGAAAAAAAGCAAAGGTGTTAGGTTGCCTGGGAATCTAACAGAACTTGGAGGAGACAAAGCACAGCATGATTCATCTCGTGTTTTGGCTGCTGCACTGATGAAGAAGAATCATTTGGGGAAAAGAACAACCCATTCAAAACCAGCCACCAATTTTGATGATATTAAAAATAGATGTGCAAACCCTAATGAAGATAGGATTGCAAGTTGTAATTCCAAAGATGAGTCAGCAACGACGTCTGAGCATAACAGTGAGGCTGACTGTCCTCCAATAAATGAGGAGGACTTGAAGGAAGCCCACATCACTTTAAGCAGGACATTGCTTGACCAAAACGATGAAAGTAGTTTGACGCTTTCTAAGGCCAAACTCAGAAAATCAACCTGCAATATACCAAAAGCCTTGCCAAGATCATATGCCTGTGACAAGTGTAATTATTTATTCCATTTTGCTGAGCAGTACCAATCACACATTGAACTGGAGCATAGCCCAAGCTTGGGAGTTAAGTATAGCTGCAATATATGTAGCCAACTCTTTCCCAGTTGTCACACTCTAAGGCAACACAGGCTCACTGTCCACAGCCGACAGGGGACCGTCCCTTGTTTGCTGTGTGAGAAAAAGTTTCAGTGCCAAAAGGATGTCAATGCTCATATGCGCACGGTGCATGAAAAGAAGCAGCATCCTCAACAGTGCCCCTACTGTGACAAAGTCATCAGCTCCAAGGGTGGCCTGACAGTTCACATACGAACCCACACAGGAGAGAAGCCTTATAAGTGCCAGTGCTGCCCAGCCAGTTTTGCTCAGAGGTCAGCCTTCACCACTCACGTAAGGTAAATCCTTTTTTTTTAAATGCATAAAAAGCAAGACAACCATACCAAAGAGAAGTTAGCTTGTGAGCTTTTTAGCTTTTGATTTTGTAGCAGAGTTCCTACCGTGTTTCCCTGAAATAAATGCTTGGCCTTATTTTCGGGGAGGTCTTATTATTTGAGGGGTTGCAGGAGGCGGTGAGCGTGGTCACCTCATGGCTGCTGCTGCGTTGCAATATTTTCAGGGAGGGCTTATTTTCAGGGGAGGGCTTATTTTAGCGCATGCACTCACTAGCCCGATTGGGCTTATTATCCAGGGAGGTCTTATTTTCAGGGAAACAGGGTACATTATGCTCAGCCATAATGGAGCTGGTTTGGTTTTGGCTTACTGTGGGGGTTTTTTGGTATAAATTTTATTAAAAATTGATAAAGAACATAGAAACTAACCCAGAGTAATAAAGTTATTCATAAGATGACTAAGGAAGTAAGGAAGAGTATCAGAAAGCAAAGAAAGAGAAAAGAAAAGAAATGTAAAAAGAAATACCCTGTTTCCCTGAAAATAAGACCTCCCTGGATAATAAGCCCAATCGGGCTTTTGAGTGCATGTGCTCCCCAAATATGGTAAAATATCCCTTCAATGTGTTTACATTTCCAGTGGAGATTCAAAGTACTTTTATATATTCTAGAAGTTCCTGTTTATAATGATATATCATCAGTGGTAGGTTGCAAATATTTTTATTACCAGTTCGAGCGCGCTCCTGTGTGGTCACTCGTGCAACGCTCCTGCGCGTCCGGGCAGGTGGGTGGGGCCTCCCGCCGCCTCTACTAGTCCGGACAAACCGGAAGCAACCCACTACTGTATATTATTTTATAAAAATTCTCTTTGAAGCTAGAACATAAAATACAGCTAATCCCCAACCTACAACCAGTCACTTTGCAATTGTTCAAAGTTACAGCGGACTAACGAACCAGTCTCAAAATTTTGGCTGCTGTAATAACTTCCCCCTCATTCCTCCCACTGGGCCCTACACCCTCCTTCTCCCAGGGGTGGTATTCACTTACCTTCCCTACTGGTTCGCAAATGTGAGCATGCATTTCCGCCCACTTTTGGGAGATAATAAAGTGTGTCTTATGGAGCAAAAAATGCGGTAATTCCCATCAGAAGTCCGTTTTTTGTTTCCTCAAAAATGTCAATGTGATTTCTGATATATGACGGAGAGGGGCAACCTGTGTGACAGCTGTGGTTCCTGGAAAGTCCATTTGTAATTTTCAGAGCCGCCTCAGTGGATAGGGCTAAAGATTTTGTAACTCCTCATTTTGAGAACTTGGGACAAAGTTATTAGGCAAAATCAGGCTGATGGCTCTCATTTGGGAAGATATTATGTGCAAATGGCTTTTAAAAGTTTCTGTAAAGCTCAAAGAACCATTTTCCTATCTATAAATTCTTTTTTCCCAATAGAAAGATACACGAATCCATGAAAGATGGGAAACGCATGCCAGCTTACTGGGCAATAGTTCCACCAGCAGAGAAAGTAGATGTGATAGATAATAGAATCAATGCAAGTAATAAAACACAACTCAAGGTGCCAAATAATGATCTGCCAAAGGAAATACTTGGCAAAGCTACTCAGGAGCCTGAGGGAAAATCTAGTAGATCTCTTCCAGAGGAAGCACAATCTGACAACCAATCAAACAAGGAGCTGGGACTAGGTACTGAAAATAATACTAAAAAGGAGGAAACTTGTAGACAAGGGACTGTGGAGGAGAAAGGAAATGGAGAAAGAGTTTGTGAAGCCGGTGTATGCAGCAATAAAGACAACGAGGCCTTCTCTTCAGATGATAATTACAGTGAGGACTTAAATGTTCATGATACAGAAGACCCTGAATGGGATATAAATTGCAAAGTTAACAAGAGCAAGGCCATCCCGACATCTTCTTACATCATAACTTGTACCAAATGCACGGAGAAGTTTCCGTCACGAAGGAAATACGTCATCCACTGCAAAGAAATCCATCATTCCTTGCCCGGGAAAGTCTATCAGTGTGATGTTTGCAGCAAATCCTTTGCAAGTCACAACAGCTGGAAAGAGCACCAAGCCTGCGTGCACACAGAAGACAGGAAGTTTGCCTGCACCCTGTGCAACGCCACTTTCAAAAGGAAGAGGGATGTGAGGACTCACTCTGTGAGGAAGCATGAAGGTCGAGTGAAGCGGCCCCTCTGCTCCGTCTGTGGGAAAGTCCTGAGCTCCAGAACAGCCCTTGTCTTTCACATGAGGACCCACACAGGAGAGAAGCCATATCAGTGTGGCATTTGTAGCTCAAGGTTTGCTCAGCCAACACAGCTCAAGATTCATACCAGGTCAGCTTCTACTACCTCTTCCTTTTCTCCAAATGTGTTTTATTTTAAAATGCTTATATATGTGTATGTATGTATGTATGTATGTATGTATGTATGTATGTATGTATGTATCTATCTATCTATCTATCTATCTATCTATCTATCTATCTATCTATCTACTGTATCTCTATCTATCTATCTATCTATCTATCTATCTATCTATATCTATCTATATCTATCTACCTATCTATCTCTATCTATCATCTATTTATCTATCTATCTATCATCTATCTCTCTATCATCTATCTATCGATCATCTATCTATCTATCTCTATCTGTCTATCTATCTATATGACTCTGTGGGTGGGTGAGTGTTCCAGCATAACTCTGGAACGCCTTGAGCAGTTTCAACCAAACTTGGTACACAGATGACTTACTCTCTGGAAAAAAATACTGTGGGGGTAAGAAACCCCTCAAACCCCTTGGGGGGGGGGTGTTTAAGATACAGCCTGTTGTGTCTTAAAATGGCTTCTACTCTACTGCCATAAAATGGCTTCTACTGTGCAGCACACAGTGGAGTTGCCATGATAATGGCTTCACAGTACTCCAAAAGGGGGCTCCCTCTGGTAAGGGGGAAAATCTGACATTAGAAACTACGTATGGTGCAGATATTTCCTCCCTATAAATAAATACCCGGGTCACACTGGGTTATCAGCTAGCTTATTATATAAATGGAATATTTCCATTTATTTTTTTAAAGGCAGAGCCTTAAGATACGTTACTTGCACATGGCCCTATGCCCACCTCTTATTAAACTGAATCTGAACCAAAACAGCAATTCTCTCCCTCCCCCCTGCCCCATTTTAATAGAATACTATTTCCTTGAATTGGTGATTTATTTTCTCTGTTACTTCTCATGAGCGCTTAAACAGGTAGAAAAATAAGGACTCTTTATTTCATCATTCGAGGTTTTCAACGCCAGCATTGCATCTACCTTCATTTTGCCCTAGTCAAGAGAGTTATGTGATACTTCCTATTGCTCTGTCTCCACTCAAAGCCCTGGAATTGACTGCTGCAAAGTTACTGCCTAATTTCTAATATGATAGAAGGCTGTTATTAAATACATAGAGGACAATGAAATAAACTCTGTGGATTTAATTAGAATTTTATTTGACTACAATCAAATACTGTTGTTTTAATCTAGTATAAGTTAAAATGGAATGAAATCAGCTTTTTTGGGGGGTGGGGTGCTTGCTCCACCCAGCTTCCCAATCATCAGTTTAAAAGTCCTTAAATGTTATGTGCCTCTGAAAAAAAACCGGGAAATTATTTTGTCCAAATCGTTGTGGAGGCAGCTTCTTGGTATCAAGTTGCTTTCTTGCATACTTTTGGTTTGCAGTATAAGGTCTTGATGAACCCCTTGCAAAATTTGCAGTGAAATTTGGTTCTAAATCGTTTGGACAGCATTTCCATATTCCTCTGAATGCAGGTCACACACAGGTGAAAAGCCATATATCTGTGAGGAGTGTGGGGCATCTTTTGCTGATAAAGGCAAACTTAACGGCCATAAGAGGACACATACAGGTAAGGCTTAAATTAATTTCCTGAACATGAAAAGGGCAAAATTTACATACAAAGAAGGGATATTATATTCTCTTTTAATGAGAAGAAAATCAGTACAGTAGTAAGATATCTTGATTCAAGCAATTCAGCATGTTCTCCGATAGCCACATGGAGAATTATCTGGGGCAGACTGCAGGTGTGTACACATTCCTGGTTTCCTGCTGCTTGTAACAGTGGGAAAACAGATCAGTTCCTTGTTGTGGCCCGCCAGTGGCCAGCAGAACTGGTGGCAGACTCAGACAGTGAGGAGGTTGGGGAGGAACATGGGTCAGTCCTGGATTGTGGGGAAGGCTCTTGACGAGTGCTCTGCATTGGAGGCAGAGAGTGGGCCAGAGCCGTATGCCAGTTATCAGCTGCCTTCGGAGTTGGATATCAGTGGGGCAGAAGAACAGTTGGAGTGTGCGCATACGCAGAGCTGCCAGAAGAAGGGAACACCTAAGAAACAAGGGTCAACTTGGGAGTAAGGCCACAGTTAGACGGTGAATGGCCCCTCCCATTGGGAATAAAGAGGAGCGAAAGGGGAATGAAGTTTGCAGGAGACAATTTACCGTATTTTTCGGAGTATAAGACTCACCTTTTTTCCCTCAAAAAAGAGGCTGAAAATCTGGGTGCGTCTTATACACTGAATACAGCATTTTGGGCCTCCCGAAACCCTGCCCCTCCACCAAAATGGCTGTGCAGAGCCTGTAGGAGGCTTTCAGAGAGCTCCTGGGTGCTGGGGAGGGCAGAAATGAGTGAAAAGGGCCGTTTTTTGCTCAATTTCCCCCCCCCCCCAGCCCCCAGAGTACTCTATAAGCCTCCTAAAGACTATGCATGCAATATTTTTGACAAAAAATGGGCCTGTTATTGTGAAAAATGGGCCGTTTTTGTTCATTTTGGGGGGGGCATCCCCCCAGGAGCACTCTGCAAGCCCTCTAAAAGCTATTCATGCCTTTTTTTGGAAAAAATGGGGCCATTTTTGGAAAAAACGGGGGCATTTTTGCGAAAAACAGGGCATTTTTGGGAGGTTTGCAGAGTGCAAAAAAAAATTTTTTTTTAAATTTGCCTCTTCAAAACTTGGTGCGTCTTATACGCCGAAAAATACAGTAGTTCAATTCATTAGGGTGAAGATCTGTTCCTGACTTCTTGCCAAGAATTGTCTGCCTCAGAGTGGCGTTTGGAAGATATGTGCCTGGCAGCTCTCCAAGCCTGATAAAGCTCTGTAGTTGTGAAATCTCTCGAAAGACTGTTCGCAGGGACAGGAGAGGAATTCACTTTAAACTAAATAAAAGGGGTTTTATCGGGACGGGGAGTCGGCTTCATGTTTTTGGGAAGCCTAGGTCAGAACATTCCTCATTGGAAAGTTTTTGGGGTTTTTTTGCCAACTAGGTGGTCATGACAAGGTTCCCTACAGTTCCAAAAACCTGCATATAATGTAGGCGAGGGAGGTTGGAGGTTGGCGACTCAATTTCAAGCTGTTACATTGCAACTTTGCATACCGTTAGTCCAACAGCCTGCTGCATTGCAGAGTTCCTTCAGGAGAAAAGGATTGCTTAATTCTTCCCCGGAAATGTCACCTTTTCTTTTTGCAGAATTTTAGGAGAAATGAAGGAGTAAGTTTAAGCTCCCTCTGTCCATTGCATGCTTTTGTTTTACCGACGGAATCATTTGCAGAAAAGAAAAGGTTTTCAGATGACATTTATTCAGTGTAATAGAAGAAAAAGAAACAGGAAGAGTACCAATAGTCCTTGCTTACCGACAATCCTTGTTTAATGACCATATTTAGTTACACAGTGTAAAAAAAAAGCTTTGCATGCAACCAATCCTTACATTTGTGACCATTGCATTGTCACATCACATTATCGCACCTTGCAACTGGCTTTTACAAAGCTGGCTTTTATAAAATGTGAAGTCGTGTCTTGTGATGTTTTGCTTAACAACATAGTGATCCGCTTAACAATTGAAGGGGACCTGAGATGATAAACCTATCATGGTTCTGTGATGCTTCATTTAGTGACCATAGATCTTAGCAACAGAGTTGCCAGTCCCAATTGTAGTTGCTGAGTGAGGATCATAGGTAGTTGTTGACTTACGACCATAATTGAGCCCAGAATTATGGTAGCAAGTCATGCCAGTCATTAAGCAGCTCATCATGTGACTGCATGGTTTTGGTTTTTTGCATGGTTGTTAAGTCCTTAGTCCATAATGGGCCTTGCTGGAAACCAGCCAAAATTTGTAAATTGCAGTCCTGTGACGAGGGGAGAGGGGGGACGGCACTGCTAAAAGCTGTAAATGCAAGTTGGTTGTCAAGAGCCCAAAATGCAATCACATAACCAGGGGAGGGAGGGGTGGGCAGGCCGTCCGAACTTCAAATCTGTATCATAAGTGGCTTTTTCAGGGTCTGTCCTAGTTTTGAATAGTTGCTAAGTAATCAATTGTATGTCAAGGACAACTTGTATAATATGCAAGTATATAACATTACAAATAAGCCCTTGGTCATGCGGGATACAGCAAACTGACAGAATTTTCAGATTCTTCATGACTTCACAAGGTTTCTCAGTATTATGAAGAGTAAAATGCTTTATTTCTGAAAGGTTTTTAATAATCACCGGGGAGGAAAAGAGAAATATATTAAGAAAGCTTGAGAAAACATTATTTTGAAAATCTCTGACGGGTGATCCTTAATTTGGATGATCCTGCGTTGGATTTGAAATACTCATTCAATTATCCCTTGTCTGTCTTCTGCATAATGTTGCTTACAATAAAAGAATATAGCAATGGCTATAGTATATACATGTATATGTATGCATATATTTCCTTTACAGGAGAACGCCTCTTCAGATGTGATGTGTGTGGAAAACATTTTGCTACCAATGAATATTTAAAATGTCACAAGCGTTGTCACATGGGAGCTAAACCATACAAGTGCGATGTATGTGGGAAAACCTTTGGATTGAGAGCTTCATTAGCCCAACATACTAATGTTCATGCAGGTACGGAAGAAATGGTGTATTGGAGAGATGAATATGTAAAACAGATTTCTGGGGTTTACTGTTCACAGTTACCATAAATCCTATAAGTGTATCATGTGAAGAAAACTAGGATCCCCATAGTTTTCCTGTTGGTTTAAAAAATAATGACTTTCTGTTCATTAATTGCACTGAAAATAATTTAATTCACAAGCCAAACATCTATGCATCTATGCAGAGGCAGCACAGTGGTTAGAATGCAGTATTGCAAGCTAATTCTGCCAACTCCCGGCAGTTCAATTCTCATTGGCTCAAGGTTGACTCAGCCTTCCATCCTTCCAAGGTCTGTAAAATGAGGACCCAGATTGTTGGCGACAATATTCTGCCTTTGAAGCACTGTGAAGCGGTATATAAATTTAAGAGCTATTGCTAAGTGCTATGCCAGTCCAATACATATGCAAGCATGATCTAGCCTAGGGTTGTCAAACTCCCGGCCCTGGGCCAGATGCATCACATGCTGCCCATGCCCAGTTTAGCAAAGGAGGAAAAAGTCCCATAGACGTGAGTTTGACATTCCTGATCTAGCCTGTCCTCACCTCTGCAGGTCACAAAGGTCAAAAAGCAAGCTAGACGTATGTTTCTAACATTTTGACATTAGGATTTGGAAATAAACTAGCATTGGCTCGTTTCTTCACATTCATTTTCTTTCCAGAGACTCCTCCTTATTTCTGTGAGCAGTGTGGAAAGACGTTTACTCAGCAAGGAGCCCTAAGACGTCACCAGCGTATTCACACTGGAGAAAAGCCATACAAATGCAGGGCTTGTGAGAAAACCTTCACAGATATGTCTACCCTGAGGAGGCACGTATTGGTATGTTCAGTGTTTTGTGCTATAAATTTTGTCTGCGGGAATAGGTCGGTTTATGTCCTGAGGTCATTAAATAGTTCTCTCGCTGAGGGTTTTTTTAAGCCATGCATGGCATTGCAGTCATCTTTCATTCTTCTGTCACTTTGTGCATTGTGGCACAGCTGCTGGGGTAGGGAGGGGAAAGAAAAGGCACCTCTGCATGGGCAGAGAAAGCTTCAGTGATTTCTGCCCTGTTTCCTTATAATACCTACAACTCTGTAATGCACAAGGACTACACAACTTTGGAAAGACGAAGGGCTAACAGCACCCACACGGTTTGTGGTTTCAAAGCAGTTTTGAAGTTAACCTTGGGTTAGATCAGCATTTTTGAAACTTAGCAACTTTAAAATATTTGGGCTTCAATTCCCAGAATTTCCCAGATAACATACTGGCTGGAGAATTCTAGGATTTGTTCCACATATCCTAAAGTGCCACATATCTTAAAGGTGATTGTTAGACTATTCAATGTAGGAGAGGAAACTCTGTAGGAAGGATAATACACTTGTCTCACTGTAGCTAAATAAAGAATGTAAAATCTTAGTCACTGAACTGCAAATGCTTTATTTTAAAAATCAACAAGCTAATAAATAAAAAAACTGATTCAGATTTCATTTTTTTAAAGTTAATGACCCTATTTACGGAGGGATTTTAAAAATACGTTTTTATGTTTGACAAGCCAAATGAGGCCAAATGAGGCCTTGAATAATGAAGTATTTCTTTTTTCTTCTGTCATAGGTCCATGATAGGAATGCTCACTGGAGAAGTTTCTTAATCGATCTTACTATCAAAAAGGATCATAACTGGTCCAAAATAGAGGCTATGTCTACTACTTGTATGGAAGAGAATTCTACTACAGTTTTGTCTGACTGCCAAGAGAAATGCTACACTTCAGAAAACACAAATGTAAAACAACTAGAACAGATACCAGGCAGTAGTAATGTGAAAGAATCTGAACCTACCCTTATGCTTTTATAGCTGTCAACAATTAAAAGTTTAATATGGCTATAAACTTATATTGTTTCGATTTTTTTCCCTGTATAGGAAGATTCTCCAAATGGCTGTAGGATCCACAAATAGATATGGCGTCAGATATGGAATGTTTTCTAAGTGAGCTCTTTCTCTTAGCATAATTACTGATGTTTTAAACAGCTTTTGAGGACCAGACAGACATGCAATAAATAACAATAAGTAGAATTCTCTTTAAAAGAAACATCTTATAAAATAGGGACGGTCTTGTATTGTGCTTAGATGTAAATGCATATTAAATAAAAATGGTAAATGTTAAAAGTTTTACTACTCATTTGAAGACATGTTTGTTTCAGAGTGCAATAATAAAGGCAAATCCACCAACTTTGCTACATTTATTTGCTCACTTTTACTTGTACATAATAATAAAAATGCAAACCTGTATCCAGTAGTAGAAAACATACATAGCTCCAGGTTAAATTGTTGAATCCAACTTCTCTAAGCTTGTTTTGCCTCCTACAGATGTTTTATAAACGGTCTAAGTAACATCAGCGCCTAGAGAAGTGAAGTTCGTTGGGGGTTTATTTATGGTAGTTTGCTCTATCAGCCTTGGTGAAATGTTATCTAAAATTCATGGTAATAGACACAATATAGGAAGAGAAGCAGAAAAAAAGTAATGTGACCTATTCTATTACAGAAGTGTAAGGTTTTATAAGAAGTTAATTCTTAAATTATATGTGTAAGTGATACTTTTGGGTACATTGTAGAATTACATAGTCAGCTATTGCCTAGCGTGAATGTTGCCTGGGAAAAAGGGATTAGGGAAAAGGGTGCGTGGAAAAATCTGAAGGACATAAAAATTGCAGTTATAAGTAAGAGATGACTTATGTTGGAAAATACCGTGTTGGAATGAAAAGAGGACAAGGTCATGAAAGCCCTTGAAGATAAGAATAAGGCATGTTTTGCTGGATTTGGGGAACAGGAAACCCATGCAAAGATTTAAGAAGGAGCAGCATCTGATTAAAGCAAGATAAGTTAGTATTTATGAAGTGTTACATAAATAAGAGAAGCAAACAAATAGAAAAATAATAGATTGCAATAGTTCAGAGCAAGCATTCTGTGGAAGTGTAAGAACTCCGAATCTGAAAGTGTAAGACCACCAAATCTGAAAGAATGAATAAAGATTTTTTTTTGGGGGGGGGGAGATTTTCTTATAGTGATACTTGTGCATTTGGAGCACCTTTAAATAGAGTTGTAACGTACAGAACAAAAAATGGATAATTTATACGGTAATAATGCAAGGGTGCTTCACACCCTACATTTAAAATGTTTTATATAACTAAGCACTTACACTATTTAGCAGTAGTTATATTAGTAGTTATATAAACAGAGAATTGGGATCCAGTCATTTCTGTTCCTTTCTGATCTCTATTTTTTGAGGTATTGTTTTTAGGGCTGCTGTGCTCTGTACAAATGCAAGCAATTGTGAAAAGAGGCACTAAATTTAGTGCTTCCTGTGCAACTATTTCACATATTTTGCGTTGTAAACAAATTGAGGGAGTTCATATTCATGATGTTAGACTCTTATTTAAGTTTGCTGATACAGTAGAACCTCGGGTCACGAACGCTTTTGACCACGACCAAATCTGTTGCTTACCAAAAAATCTGCTAAATGTTTCGCTCTGGTCATGAACACATCCTCGGGTGGCAATCAAACACAGCTGCAGTAATTTCCCCTTCTGCACCATTTTTTTTTGGGTACACGCATGTGAAGTCAGTCTTGCTTCCGGTCACGACCAAATTGGGTTGCAACTAAAGTCCTGGAATGGTTCCACTCAGAGGTGGTATTCAGCAGGTTCTGACCAGTTGTGGAGAACCAGTAGCAGAAAATTTTAGTTCGGAGAACCAGTAAATACCATCTCTGATAGGCCTCACCACCATCTATTCTCTGCCTCCCGAGTCCCAGCTGATGGGGAGGAAATGGGGATTTTGCAGTAACTCCCTGCCACACCCACCAAGCCACACCATGCCCACAGAACCAATAGTAAAAAAAAATTGAATCCCACCACTGGTTCCATTGTATTTTACTTTTCAGTTGGGTGATTTGCATGCTAGTGATTTGCATTCCCAGGAGAGTAGGTGGAGCCCTGAAAAAGTTGCCATTTCTCTTGTTTAAAAAGTTACTCATCTTTTACAAGATGTATTACTTTTAGATTTATCAAAGTTTACTACTTTGTCACTTAGCAGAGATACACATGTTAAACTCAGGTTAACAAAACAGAACATGCAGTGAACGCCATATGTTGTCCAGTTTATCCCCCGATGTTGCAAAGTCAAACCATCCATTCCCATTGTAGTCTAGCCAAGTTATTGAGTGAATCCAACTATATTTTAAACCCGGGTTTACAATTACTATTCTTGGAAGGGTGAGTGGTAAAAGAAAACAAAGTCTCCAAAAAAGAAATAGGTGGCTAGATACCATCAAAGCCAACACCAACCAGAACATAAAACTGAAGGAAGCCATACAAGATGAGAAAATGTGAAGCTAGCCCGTAGAATCCCTAAAAATCAGACATGGTGAAAGCCTATCATCATCATCACCATGCTATGTATAGTCTCAACTGGACATGGGCAAGCCAGATGCCACTGCCCTATTTTAGAAGATTGTTTGTGTGACCACTTTGAAACTGGTTAGCATAAGACTATACACAAACAGCAAAATCAAATAATAATCTTTTTCATATGGTATTGCGGCTATATCATTTAGTAAATATTCAAAGTTACAATGGCAATGAAAATGTGTTGTATGACCCTTTTTCATACTTATGACTCAGTGGTGGGTTGTCAATTTTGTTACTACTGGTTCGGGCGTGTGACACTTCTGCGCATGACCAGAAGCGTCCGGGTAGGTGAGCGGAGCCTCCCACCACTACTACCGGTTCGGCCAATCTGGGCGGAACTGGCAACAACCCACCTCTGTTATGACTGTTGTAGCATCCCCATGGTCATATAATCGAAATGAAGACATCGGCACCTGACTCATATTTATGACGGTTGCAGTGTCCTGGGGTCATATGTGATCCTCTTTTGCCACCTTCTGGCCAGCAAAGTCAACCAGGAAGCCAGATTCACTTAACAACCATGTTACTAACTTAACGACTGCAGTGATTAACAACTGGCAAGAAAGGTTGTAAAATGGGGCAACACACACTTAGCAACAGAAATGTGGGGCTCAAGTGTGGTCGCAAGTCGAGGACTACCCGTAGTTACGCAATGCCTGCCAAACAGTCAGCTGGGAATGGGTCAGTCAGCTGTTGTAAGATAAGCGGAACCAAACTGCTCCTGTATATGTGTGCTTTCAAGTCAGCACTGACACTATCTGGATTGATCCCTGCAGTTTTCTTGGCAAGGTAGGTGTTGGTTGTTGTTTTTTTAAAGAAGCGGTTGCCATTGCCTGCTTCTTAAGGCTGATGGAGAAATCACCCGGCTGGCATTGGTGCGGTTCGCTGCATAATGGATATTCAAAAGCTGGTCTAACCAAGCGAACGAGACAATAGAGCAACCTCAAACACCGCGAGAAAAGGAACGCTCGAAAAAAAGAGATTCGGTGAAACCCGGACCTTTGCTAGGCACGGAGAGGCTCGCCTTTCTAGCCTTAGACGTCTCTATGGTGAAAGGCCTTTCTCCGTTTGGGTAGGGTAGGACAATAGAGCGGCCATCCCGTTTCATAGGAAGCCCGGCGGAAGGCCTAATGAAATCAGGGGTAGGGAAAAATCTGACTCCGCCCCTCCCCTCCCCCTCCCCCTTCTCCTGGCGACGAACGCCGTAGGTATGCTGTGACGTCATCGTGAGGAAGGAGCGGCGGGGCAGCCGTTTACCGGATGTGGGAGCGTGACGGGGGGGAGGGGCCATCCTGCCTTGAGGCTGCCCAGCTGCGGGGGCTGCCTGGTGAGTGGGATGGCGGGGTGGCGGCGGAGAGAGTCGAATCGGGAGGGGCGCGGCAGGTCTGCGGCGCTTCGATAGCGGGTCGGGCGGTGGGGGGGGGGCGCTGAAGAAGTGAGCCTGCTCTTAGGAAGAGGGGGGGGGAGACGAAGCGAGACAAAGTGGTACCCCTATTGTGTTCATTCTCCTCCTCCTCCTCCTCCCTGGTGTGTGTTTGTGACTGTGCGTGTGTGCGTGCGCGGTGGGTCTCCTGCAGAAAAGATCGCGGTGCGGAACTGAGGACCGAAAGGAAGGCGCCGTCATCTCCCCCCCCCCCCTCAAAATGCTCTGTCGCTGTGAGCTTGGCAAGGTATTCGTAGCTAAGATGGGGAGTAATTTATGCGTGACATCAATTGCGCTAGGACAAAAAAACAAAACAAAACCGGATGGCCAAACGAACCTCCCGCTTCCCCGGGGCTTTTAAAGCAACCTTGGTGCCTTTCCCAATCGATTGAGGACAATGTCCAGTTGCCCTTAGCCGTTGATCGTGTGCTATCTAGGAAGAGATGGGACTTGTAGTCCCATATATCTGTGGGGGCATCAAGTTAGCGAAGGCTAATGGTCCTGGAACGGCAGCAGACAGAATGGGAGGAAAATGGGCTGAAGTTCAGCTGAGAGAAAGATACATATTAAATGTATATGGAAGTGGGTTATTGTTTTAAAAAAAAAACAATAGTAAAGATGTGCATACTTAAAATATAGGATTTCTAAGCACTTTAGAAGTGTTTGAACTACAACTTGGAGATCATAGGGGGGGGGGAAATGCTCATTTGATTTTTTTTTAAATAGGCTGGGGCAGATTTATCATATCTTCCTGTTAGGAACTTTACATCAGGGTCATAAGGAAATCCCAAGTTTGAGACCCACAAAGCCTGAAAAAAATATAAATTGTGACAAAGAGATGCAAAGGCTGAGTGTCGGAATAAAAAAAATGTGAATTATTTTACTTAGCAGTAAATAGACATATTAAAAATAAAAACGTGTTAGAAAGTAATAGAAATAGGGAGATTGAATTGAATGCTCAACAATAGTACTATTTTCACTGATTCGTTTAAGAATTTCTGAGGTGCTTTTTACCTGCCTCCATCATAAAATTATTTCAGAACAGCTTGCATAAGATTATCTGCCAGTTTGTAATCTAAATGAGATTGTGTGAAAGGAAAAAAGCTGAGGAAAACAAGCAAATGTGGACTCTGGTTCTTGAACTGACGCTCATTATATGATAAACCCCTGGCTATCAGATGGGCAGGTTCTCCAAAGTCACCATGAATCAAACCCTGGTTAAAGCGATAATTTGTTTTAGGTTTACTTTTCTTAACCTCAGGCCTGTGTGTCATCTCAAGCCAGGTGATTTGGTTAACTGATTAACTCTTCTTCCCAACTTCCAAATGAAGAGATCTAAGATGTGAATGTTAAGCAGTTCAGGGTGACTGTCAAGATGGGGACAACTGGATGGATGGGGTGTACTTCAGTGAATTGAAAATTGTAAGAAAGCTGCATATGGGAAATTGCAGCATGCTGTATTATTCTAAACCAGTGGTTCTCAACCTGTGGGTCGGGACCCCTTTGGGGGTCAAATGACCCTTTCACAGGGGTCACCTAAGACCATCGGAAAACACATATTTTCGATGGTCTTAAGAACCGAGACACCAATTTTATGGTTGGGGGTCACCACAACATGAGGATCTGTATTAAAGGGTCGCGGCATTGGGAAGGTTGAGAACCACTGTTCTAAATGAAATAAGCATTTAACAGGGCTTTCAAAGGGGCTGAGAAGAAGGGAAGGAATGACAAAGAACTTCACTTTGTTAGGCTTCAAAGAGGCCACATACCCACTGCTTCCCAACCCCAGATTCTTGTATCATTAGAGATCTGAACTAAGCAGTTTGCCTCTCATTGCAAGTATTTAATTTAATCAATTCGTTCCTACATATTTTTCTCATCCTTCCTTTTGTAAGTATATGTGAATGAAAGAAACACAGATTCCTTGGTATGCCATCCCATTCAGGAATGTTTTTTTTTAAATCCCTCTTTCTGGTTTAAGCTTATAATGTCAGAAGAGTTTTGAGAGCACTGTAAAACCAAGTCCAATAGTTTACAACAAAAAAGAACAACTTCTCCTTTCTTGCTGTTTAGTCCTATTTAGGCTGCTTCATTTAGTGACCATTCATAATTAACAACCGTGATATAAAAGAAACTTTAGGTCCAGTTCCTGCAATGACGACTTTTGCAGATCTGTAAAGCAAAGGAAAAATGAAGTAAGATCATAAAAGAATTGCTGTTTCACTTAGCAATCTATTTGCTTAATGACTAAGTTGCTGGTCCTAATTATGACTGCTAAACAAGGACTACCTATACATGCCCAGCAATTTAGGGAGATACAGTTGCAAATCACTGGCAGCCTATCAAAATCTGTGAGGGCCGACTACCAAGGAAATTGTTATATACATATTGAACAGTCAGAGACCCTTCCAATCAATGGTCATAACTGGATTTTGAAGGTTTTATAGATCTATTTCTTTTTTCAAACTTGTTGGGAGAACATTACTTTGGGGTGTTAATCTCATTTGTGTGGCAGACTATTAACATGTAATAATGTATTTTTAGAGAGGAAGAAGATGGAAAGTAATGCTGTTCTTCTGGAATCCAAATCCTCACCCATCAACCTTCTGAATGAAATGCACCAGCTGCGTCTCCTAGGTCACCTTTGTGATGTCACCGTGAGTGTAGAATATCAAGGTGTCAGAGCCGAGTTTGTTGCTCACAAAGCTGTGTTGGCAGCCACAAGCAAGTTCTTTAAAGAGGTCTTTCTTAATGAAAAAGGCATGGATGGAGTAAGGAGCATTGTGTTACTGAATGAAGTCCAGGTAGCTGACTTTGCGTCTTTTCTGGAGTTTGTTTATACTGCCCGGGTAGAGGTAGAAGAAGATCGGGTACAGAGCATGCTGGAAGTGGCTGAGAAACTGAAATGTTTAGATTTGTCAGAGACCTGTTTTCAGTTAAAAAAACAAATGCTTGAATCGGTGTTGCTGGAGTTGCAAAATTTTTCTGAGTCACAGGATACTGATGAGGATGGCAGGGCTCATCCTGGCACTTTAATTGGGCCCAAAACTGTGACTGAACCACAAGGGGACAATATGGATTATTTTGCAAGTTCTGCCCTCAGAAGACCCAGGACTGGACCGGACCTCGAGTCCACCACCCTGAAATTAAAGGAAAAGTTGGACAAAAAAAAAGAAGCCCTGAAGGCCCCCTGTGCCAAAATCAGGCGGGCGAGTGGCAGGTTGGCTGGCAGAAAAGTCTTTGTGGAGATACCCAAGAAGAAGTACACAAGGCGTCTGCGAGAGCAACAGAAGTTTGCTGAAGCTGTTGTGGAGGAGAACTGGCTTTCCAAAGACCAGGGCCCCCGTGAAAAGGGTGGGGGCGAGGAGGAGGAGGAGGAGGAGGAGGAGGAGAAAGATCAAGTGTTGAGCAATGTGAAGCTAGAGGAGAAAGGCTCTGATGGTGCTGAGGACCACCGGGAAGAAAACCTGACTAAACCGGAGGAGGATAAAAAGAACCGCAGTGGCAACTTTACTTGCAGTACTTGTGAGCGGGAATTCCTCTACGAGAAGAGCTTTCTGAAGCACATCAAGCAGAGCCACGGTATCGCAGCCAAAATCATTTACCGTTGCGAAACCTGCGGCCAGACTTTTGCCAACCGCTGCAACCTCAAAAGCCACCAGCGCCACGTCCACAGCAGCGAGCGCCACTTCCCATGCGAGCTCTGTGGTAAGAAGTTCAAGCGCAAGAAGGACGTCAAGCGGCACATTCTGCAGGTTCATGAGGGTGGTGGGGAGCGTCATCACTGCCTCCAGTGTGGAAAGGGTTTGAGCTCCAAAACGGCCCTGAGGCTTCATGAAAGGACACACACAGGCGACAAGCCTTATGGGTGCACAGAGTGTGAGGCTAAGTTTTCTCAGCCTTCGGCACTTAAAACACACATGAGGTATGAACAGACGGGGACGGGCCTTGTAAGCTAAATCTCCAGGGAAAAAGCGAATGCCCTCCCTGAGGCAGCTTCTTCCTGGGCAAAAAAAAGGAACGGAGAGGTTGGAGCTCCTCTCTGGCGGATTCAGTAATAGGGGTTTTCTTTTGAAATGGCAGATAGCCGCCAACATCTAAAATGCTCCTGAGCCACCGTAACATACATTGGAATAAACGTAAGCCTTAGCTAAAGAACAGAGAACATTTAGAATCCTGATTATTAAACGTGTTGTGGGAATGATGATGACATCCAAGTCACAGGCTGACTCGGGTAAAATACAATACCGTGTAAGAGTTAAGGAGAATTGTAGCAGGTTGTCCCATGTTGGAAAACCAGTTCATACGATTAAACCTTGCCTAGGTAATATTTGAAATACGGTCAGGAGGGTTACAGGGGTATTTATTCTCAAGCAGCCTTCTCATTCTGGTGCTCTCCAGATGGGCTGGCTGGAACTGCCCGAACTACAGCTCCTTCACTCTCTCCTTTTGACTTGAGTTTGGAGAGCATCCGTGCTGTTTGCAGTCAGTTTACCCTATTAAACATTCAGAGAGCACTTCCTTTAGTCCTGATTGAATGTTTCTCATTACTTTTGGCCAGATTTCTTTTCTTCTGAAAAAAAACCAGAGTAGGTTTCTAATATTACTTAGAGTAGAAATGAGACTTCCTTGATAAAGACAAGGAATTGGATTGGTCTTTAAGAAAAAGATATTTCTGCCTGTGCTTTTCAGTCATAGCCGGGCAAATAAAATAATACATGTAAGAGATATGCAAAACTTTCGTCATGTTTGGAGGCTAGACTAAGCTTTTGTATAGTGTGACATAAATGAATGTAGCCTTTTTGGCTAGTCATAGTCTCTTGTTATCTCTTATGTTATTGAGGAGAACAGAATCTCTTGAGTTTTGACGGATCCTGATTTATTGTTTTGCCTAAACTGGGAATTATGGGTGAAGTCTGATACCCAAACAATTCAGCTTCAAACCATTGGTTACAAACTAGACGAAGATAATCATCATGCAAAACACTAGGTTTGAATGCAATAGGCAGCTGTGCTTACCTAACGGAACAGTTAAATACTGTGCAAGTAGAAAAGAGTCAGGTAGGGGCGTTGGCAAGCTTAGGGGAAAGTAAGCTGTGCGTACTTAGCTAAGGAAGGATTTAGAACCATGGCTGAATGGCTGGGACACTGTGACTAAGCACCTCAGCAAAGATCTATGCCACTGACTTTCAAATCTAGCAATATAGGTAATTCTCAACTTAACCATTCATTTAGTGGCTGTTCAAAGCTACAATAGCGCTGAAAAAATGGCTTACAATCATTTTTCACACATATGACCATTGTAGCATCCCCATGGTCGTATATGATCAAAATGTGTACACTTAGCAACTGGCATTTATTTATAATATTTGCAGTGTTTTGGGATCATGCGGTGACCTTTTGAGACCTGACCAGCAAAATCAATAGGGAAGCCAGATTCACTTCAGAACTGTATTAGTAACTTAACAACTGCAGTGATTCACTTAATGACTCTGGCAAGAAAGGTTGCAAAAGGGGACAAAACTCGCTTAACAACTCTCTTGCTTAGGAACAAAAAAATTGGGCTCCACTGTGGTCATAAGTCGAGGACTACCTGTATGTAGAAGGTGAGAATAAGGCAGATCTACTTTGTAACCTAACGGGCAACTATGAGTTCAGCCCCTATGTTTAGCTACAACTTCCATGATTCCCCCAGGCAATATAACTGACATCCATGCTGATTAAGAATTGCAGGAACCAAGGTCCAATTCATCTGGAGGGCATAGCATTGGAGAAAGCTACTTCAGTGTTATTTTGTTTTTATACTTCTTGTTATATTGCTGCTGATCCTAGCCTGTGAATCATCTGAGATAAGATTCTGCTTATTCTTGGAAACAGAGAAGAAGTTTGGATATACAAGGGTTGAATGAAAAATAAGCGGCTCCATAAATTTTAGTTTAAATGGGAATATTTTCATCAATGAAACAGGGAGATCATCCTTGAAATGATCTGCACTTCTCCACATAATCACTAGCATTTACTACACACTGTTGTCAATGATGGACAAGCTTCTTAAAACCGTCACAAAAAAATGTCCCAATAATCTTTCCCCCTTCTTCATTTGAGTTAGAGAGATGCCTAATAAGGTATTCTTTCGATTGTGGGGAAAGGTGGAAGTTGCACGATTCCAAGTCTGGACTATATTGCAGATGGGCTAATGCAGTGAGATCAAGCTTTGCCATTGTCTCTTGGGTGGCCCATGGACAAGGCTTGACACCTACAGAGTTGCATTCATAGCTCCTTGTGCTTCCAAACGCCATTTAATTGGGTGGGTTTTCGGCATTTTGAGTTGATAGTGGTGCTAGGTTCAAGGAACACACAAATAATACCCCATAAGTAGACAGAAAAGCAGTAACTATGTTTTCCTGACAAAGCCTGTGTTTTGATTTTTTTTTTCAAGGTGAAGTTTTGTAATGATATTCCATGGACCAATGTTTCATTTCTGAAACTCATTGACGTGCCCATGTTTCACAGAAGTTCATAACACAGTGAAGAAACTTTTCCATTATCTTCATTCTTACAATATGACAATGATTGCTGGCAAATTTCAACCCTTGGAAGCTTTTGTCTTTGCTATCAGCATGGGAGGAATGCATCTTGCACGTTATGTGGGTCACCTTACTGATATATTGAAGTATATCAGTGATGTTACTGACCCACGCATTCCTGTTACAATGCTAGGGTTGTGTCCCTTTGACTGATTCACCAATCCTCTTTGATGTGTTTATCAACCTTTCTCATGTGAGGCTCCCGCTAGTTGCTGTCATAGCTTATCTATGGTACTTTGTTCTTGATTATACAAATCAACCTTTCCCATCTGTACCTTTTTTGGCTCCGTGATGTGGAGTAGGCATATCAAGGCAATAATCACCCCCAACAATCAACATTTGTTGTGCATTTCAGTTGGAGGGATTCCTTTGGCAATCAAAACTTAAAGTGCAATCTCAGCAGGCTTCCATTTTACAAAATGGGACCGGGGGGGGGGGGGGAATGCTGAATGAAATATCTAACATCTAGTACACTAGTATTATCACCATCTGTTAACTTATGTAACATCGGAAGCCTTGCTTTTCATTCAACCCTTGTAATATAGACAAGAAAAATGGAAAATTTAATGAGGTTTAGATACGTCACCTCTATTCCTAAAGCAGATATCTGTGGTGAAATTTGATTACAAAGTTATAGGAACATTTTGGTCCTTCATGCTTCTTGATTCAGGAATAATCGCTATTTTAGGGGCAGAGTATGAAATACTACCTAGATTCGGAGAGGAAGTGACCTATAATCCACATGTACTAGTATTTTTTTTATTTAAGGCGATCAAAATGCATTTGATAAATAGCTTCTGTAAGTAATTTTTCCCAGTTTTTGAAAAGTGAAATATTTGCAATACTTGTGGTACTAAACACAAAAAGACATTAATCTGAAAGCTAAGGCATTTTCAGTTGTGATTCATTTCCCAAGTGAAATTTTAATCACGTTTGTTCCCTTTTTATTGCAGGTTAATTTAGACCACTGTTGCTTTTGATTTTAAGAAAATAATTTTTAGTTTGACCATTCTCTTGTCCATTTTGAGATTTATTTCTGGTGTCTCTCTTTTGAGGGGAAGTATGCCTAGACTTAGGCCT
Organism: Natrix helvetica; assembly: GCF_964273705.1. NCBI lineage: Eukaryota > Metazoa > Chordata > Lepidosauria > Squamata > Natricidae > Natrix > Natrix helvetica. The sequence goes on along the minus strand of NC_138552.1, from coordinate 136,944,954 downwards.
AGACTTTTATTCTCTGAATTTTGCTTTTAAAAAAAGTCTTTTTAATATGAAAGTCATCTCACCCTGCCATTCAACATCATGCACAAGTGATACGCTAGGTATTACATTTCCCAGTCAGTATTAGAGATCCCTATTCTAGACTGGAAATCTTAAGAGACATCCTAGTAAATGTCATTGATTGCTACCCACTGACTTACGTCTCAGTGATGCTGAGGAGCAAATATAATACATGTCTTGATTTGTGTTATTCTTCTCTTATTTCAGAATCCACACAGGCGAAAAACCATTTGTTTGTGATGAGTGTGGAGCAAAATTTACACAAAATCACATGCTTATATACCATAAAAGGTGCCATACAGGTAGTAGGATAATACTGCATTTTTACACTCCATTTTTTTTTAATTCAGTGACTGATATGTGCAATGTATAATCTGTTTTGATGTATGTTATTACTATACGTACGAGCTGATGGGGTTAAGGTTAATGTTCTTGAAGATCAATGGCTATCAAATTTTATTCTTGTGTCAATTTAAAATTATTACCCGGTTCTCATTAGTTTAGAAAAAATGTTGTATACCTTTACTCTGGATAGTCCAGTCTGTTTCCCAGAACTATTTGGCTCAGAGCTATTATTGGGATCAATAGTAATTCAGTTTTCCACTTTCAAAAAACCGATCAAATGATAAGAGTAGGTTGTTGTTATATCTTGTTAAATGTTATGATTTGTTATTTAGAGATTTTCCTGTTAGCAGTATCACCAAACCATGAAATAATTATACTAGCGAATAAGGATATCTTTTGTTCACATAAAATGTTGTCCCACGGATAACTGAGTCCTAATTCACTCAGGTAAACCCAGTTGGATAGATGTTTTTTTTTTAACCTGAAACCATTAAAATCTTATGAAGAGATTCCTAAATTGTGTTAGCCTAAACCATAGTTGGCTAGTTCGCAGTTCAGTATATGATGTGGAAACAGCCTTATTTTCTACGTTAGTCACATTAATGAGATCCTGCTAAACCAACAAGACCAGGATAAGCTCCCTTTTTTGTTTACATTAAAACAATGCACAGAAAGATAGGTGCTGTTGAAAATGCCACAATGTATTATTGTGTTAAGAAGGGATATGTATTGGCAACCTTGCTATTCTTCATAACTCCATAATCAAGCATATGTACAAACTGTGTCTCCATTAGCTAACTGCCAAGTTGGATCCAATATCCAATATTGCTGTGGTTTTATCTCAATCTCATGTTAATCTTAAATCCTACAATAATTCTGAGTATGAGATAATAGTAGTCTTTTTGTAGCCACTATAAAAATCTAATGAATCTAATTACATGTCACTCTGAAGTAAGAACTGTTTTGCGAAGTATTTTTATTTCATATTTTAAAAAATGTTGACTATAAAAAGTTCTCCATCCATCATTAATTATGGGATACATTTCAGAGAAATCTTTTTGGCCATGTTAACTTTGTAGAGATGTCAGTATAAAATATTCAACGAAAACATAGTTTTTTATAACTAGCACTAGCACTTAGACTTATACATAGATTTATATACCGATTCACAGTGCTTTTCAGCCCCCTCTAAGCCGATTTACAGGGTCAGCCTATTGCCCCCAACAATCTGGCTCCTCATTTTACTCACCTCAAAAGGATGGAAGGCTGAGACAACCTTGAGCCTGGTGAGATTTGAACTGACAAACTGCTGGCAGCCAGTGATCAGCAGTAGCAGCCTGCAGTACTGCACTCTAACCACTGCGCCACTCTTAACTATAACTATTACTTAACTATAACTATTCTAGAACTATAACAAAGCAGAAGTGGATGGCCTTGTGTGCAAACTCATATTCATGTGTGCAGGTTGAACTTGGCATCAGTAAAAAACAGTCTTTCTGCTTTTTTTCTTCCAATTCCTTTATGCTCTAGGAGAGCGACCTTTCATGTGTGAGACATGTGGGAAGAGCTTTGCCTCCAAGGAGTATTTGAAACACCATAATCGAATCCACACTGGATCTAAGCCCTTTAAATGTGAAATTTGCTTCAGGACATTTGCGCAGAGGAATTCACTCTATCAGCACATCAAAGTTCATACAGGTAGGAAGCTACAAAAACAACTTAGGAAAATGTTTGGCTTTAAAACTTTTTTTTTTTAATTTAAGAGTGTTCTCTGAAGCTTTCTTGCTAGCTGATGCCAATCCTCTTGTAGCCCTTAGTTTTATCAATGATGGTAGCATCTTTTACAATTTCCAGGTTTCCATAGTGCTATCTGCCAGATCACTGGATTGTCTGTGTTTCAGCCTGAATTCACTACTATACTGAATTATATCATATTGTGTTGGGTTTTTGCCCAGCCAATCACAGTGATTTGTAAGTCATCATTTGTGGCTTTATGAATCAGACTGCTGTAATCTCTTACTTCAAACAAACTGTTGCTGAGTTCAAATGGATTGTGAGAAATAATTGTTTCAAATGTAATATTTGAGATTGTTTGAATCTGGCATACACAATCTAGAAGCATACTCTTATCTTCAGCAGCTTGAAATTCCAGATCTCATATTTTTGACTGTTTTCTTGAGGTATTATTACTTAGTTTTAGAACTTATGTAAATAAGAGATAATATTTTAGGTTATTTATGCAGAAATATTAAAAATCCAAATGGTCTCGCCAACTTTTAAGCAGCACTATAAATATTTCTTCCCAATGTCTTTGAATCTAACTTTTATACTTTGAACGCTTAAGAAAATAATAGGTATACCTTTGTCTCGTTTTCCTCTACTTAATTGCTTTTACTTCTTGTCCCTAAAAGTAAACTTTGTCTGCTTTTGTTTGCTTCTTTATTTTTTTTAAATACATGCATCTATAAATCTGTTTCTCTGCTTATGATCTTCACTGATTCCTGCTCCTTTTTTTATAGCTTTAACAATTTGGGATTGTTAGTGTTGTGTTTGCATACCTGCAAATTCTCCAACTCCTGTTTAGCTTTCATAGATTATTCCCTGAAATTCTGTTTTCGGACCTTTAGGCGTTTTCCTCTTTAAAGTATATAAAGATCTATTTCATTGCATTCTAACTGCATCACCAGCTAATATTCTTTGCATCCTTTGAAAAGATTCTCCAGATTAATCTTCAAGAGATTAGGACTATTCTTTTTCTATAATCCCCAATTGGTAACATTTTGTTTTTGCTTTTATTTGGAGGTGTAAATATGCTGAGAAGCACAATCTCAGCAAGGTGGCAGTGTAGCCAAAGTTTACAGTCAGGTTATTCGTGCATCTCATTGGCAAAACTTCCCCTGATTTCTGTAGGTATTTTATCTTACAGGTGAGCGTCCATACAGCTGTGATCAGTGTGGCAAACAGTTTACTCAACTCAATGCTCTCCAACGTCATCATCGGATCCACACAGGAGAGAAGCCATTCATGTGCAATGCCTGTGGGCGGACATTTACTGACAAGTCTACTCTTCGGCGTCACACCTCAGTAAGAGGGAAATGGGCACTCTGTGAAAATTGCTTTTTGTGTACTTCCCGTTAACATGTTACTGTTGCATTAAAGGATAGGAAAGGTTACCTTGTATGGATCCCACAATATGATATATATCAGCGGTTCTCAACCTTCCTAATGCCGCGACTCTTTAATACAGTTCCTCATGTTGTAGTGACCCCCAACCAACGCTCCGTCGTGCAAGACCCCGCCCCTCGGCTCTGATTGGCTTGGAACCCAATAACCAGAACCCAATTTCTCCCCCCTCCCTCCCCCCACCCATATAGACTCCCTTTTTTTACGTTTGCGTTTCTCCTCTGACTTCCCTGTATGTGCGTCTGTGTGTGTATTTGTGGGTGGGCATGCGCATGTGCGCGCGCAAGAGAGAGCGACACAGCATGCTATGGAGTCTAAAGAGTTAAAGAGTTCCAATGGTCTTAGGCGACCCCTGTGAAAAGGTTGTTCGACCCCCAAAGGGGTCGAAACCCACAGGTAGAGAACCGCTGATATATGTAGTGGCCTTGGATAATGAGATTAGAGTAAGAACTTTTCATGGATGAGCATTTTATGCAGATTAAAAAAAGGGAACCTTTTACATATTAGCAGGGGGTATTTTGATTTCTCTTGATAAAATACCTTCCTTATTGATGGTTGGGGTTTCTGATTGGTGACATCTGCCAAATCAGGCTGCTCGGAATTACAGTGACAATTTTGATTTTTGTTTTGAACATCCACAAAAACTCATCCCAAGACAATTAAGAAATGTGGCACCACATTTCAAATATAGAGCCTGATCTTTGCCATCAAAAAGCCCACAAGCTTTTCCTTGAAGGAGAAAACAATTTACACATAAACGAATGCGCAGGCAAGTTTTAATACTTGAGATTATTTTTCGTTTGCTTGTAATGTTTCGCACCTTCCCTTCACTTGGGAAAAATGTGTCCCGCTTCTTGCTATCTCAACATTTTAATTCCCACTGTTCTTCTCTGAATTCTACAGTTTCTTCAATGTAAACTTTGTCACTTGAATATAAACCAATTCTCCAAAATATTCTGCTGTATTTGAATGAAAAAAGAGCTGCTAGGTTAGCTATTACTTAACCAAGAATCTCCTCCGTACTGTATCAGAGTTTAAAGCTCTGTGAGTGGGTTTGTTTGTTACAGCCCTTCAGACTATAGAAAGTGCTGTAGAATCCAGCGGGGGTATTAATGAGTGATTTCATATGGGTAATCTTTTTTCTTTAATAGATTCATGATAAGAACACACCCTGGAAGTCTTTCCTTGTAGTTATTGAAGGTGCTTCAAAGAATGATGAGGATCATAAGACTGGGGTTCCTGATGAGGAATACGATGAACCTCGTCCCAAGTTATCAGAAAAGCTGCTGTCATTCTCCGAGAACGGGCACTATCAAAGTTTGATGGCTGTTCAAGACAGCATGACTGCCGGGCATGAAAATGGATCTTCCTCTGTAACAGACTGTAAATTGAGGCCTGTAGGGGGGTCCCAAGAAGCCCCCATAGCTACAGCTTTGCATGATCTGACAGTGTTGCACGCCCAGACAGACTCACTTCAACCGCCTCTTCACAACTTGGTGAACATGGAATAGGTCGCATCAGTTGAGTGGAGAAGTTCCACAAGGGAAAAGTTACTTTATATTGTGTAAAACTCACTGTAGTACAGTAACCTGTAAAAAAAAGGTGCTGTTAAGAGTCCTGTGTTCTACCCAAATTAGTTGAATTCAAATGAAGTCAGTACTTAGCCCATTTGTCCAAGAGAAAAGTGCTCTCTCATGTTTTATCTGCATAATGTAAAGTAGGGTCCAGATCACAGTCACTATAAAAGGAAATGCAGGTTCTGTTTGAGTTCAGATTTTTCTTTTTTCTTTTCTTCTCGGCATTATATCCTGTTAAGTTTCCTTTTTAAAGAAATGTCTTATTTAACATTGTTTTCACATTGTATGCAGAAGAATGTGAAATGCTGTACCACAATCTCTCTGTGGGTCTAATACATTATGCAGTGTATTTTTTTTTTCAAAGAAATCTCAAGATGGTAGGAAATACCTAACACTGTTTTTGTAAACTGCAGAACTGCTTTTCTGATGAAATTCAGAAAAATCACCTTTTGAATCCAACCATGCCCCTTGGCTGTTGCAATGAAGTCCTGGGTTCCTCTTCCCTCAATTAACCCTTTTGCACCTGTCAAAAATCTGCAGCCAATGCTTTGGCTATTCTCCAGAACTGATGCGTACAATCATCACAAAGGGTGAGAAAGGGAAAACCACCTTGTTTGTCCCTGCAATTTGGATTTTGGCGTAGCTTTGTAAAAGAAATGGAGCACCCCTAAAATAATGTAATCAATATAACAGACTACTTCTTGGGGGGGGGGGGGACTTGGAAACATTTTTTTAAAAAATTGCAGCTTTGTTCTAGAGCTAAATTCCTCCTAGGTAAGCCTGCTAGCTCTCTCTTTCTTCAGTCCCTACTGATCTGTCCATTTGATGGTGATGTCTACTACAGAGGTAAGAAACTGAAAGCTTTCCACAGATAATGCCAAATTACAGATCACAGTGCCAACCAGCCTTCGTATTAATGAGACTAACAGAGAATTGTTATCTGGCAACATCTAGAGATTTATAGGTTCCCAACCTGTTTTATAAATTCATCATCTTAATGGCATCCACCTAGGTGTCTTCTCACTGCTGTACATTCTTTTCCCAGAATCTCTCTTCAGAAGGTATTGCACATGGTTCTTGGTTCTCCTACCCCCCTGCCCACCAGAAGTTATTTCCCAGTTGCTGCTGTGTTCTACTTACTGGTATTTGCATATGGAGAAGAGTGTTGTATATCTTGGAAAATTGCATGGGCAGGATTCTCGTAGAACAGATTGCTCCAAGATATTAAAAACGGTGTTTTTTTAAAGATGGTACACATCTTGTTGTAGATCATTTATTGTATATTTTCTTGCTTTGCCCCATTATATTAATATTTTGAATTAAGAAAGTTAAAATCATCAGATTTCTGGCAGTGGTACCTGAAATATTCTGGATGTAATTTTCCTGCTTTGGATTTATGTTTGCACGAAACACTTCCATCTCTGGTGGAAAATTAAGTTATAATTTCAGCTGACATTCTAAGCAATGCAAAAGAGAAATTTAGACAGGAAGAACTATTTGCAAACCTGTAGATTTTTACAAATATATTCACCCAATTATGTTTCGGTGCTCATAGCTCAGGAGACCCTGCACTGTAACCAAGATAAAATAGTTGCTCCAAATGTGAAAGTAAGTTTCCTATATCACACGGGTTGCGGGATGAAAACTTTTAACTCAAAAAGCATCAGTAGTGTGCCTTTTTTACTTTTAAAATCAGGAAATAAGAAGTGCCAAAGCCTATGAATCTGAAATTCCACCTATATCCTAAATTAGCTAATATTCTGGGTTTTAATTGTTATATTCAGAAACCATGCTTAATATTATTTAAAACTTTAAAAAACTACCAATTTGTTCTTTGTTTCTTTCCAAATCACATGTATTGCGAATTTCGTGGTGTCTTTCTACATTGGGGATCTAAGGTGTAAGTTAAAGCGCTGTAGTCTGTCATTCCATGTGCACTTCCAAATTTTCTTTGGAAGATTGTGGGAACCTTAAAGATGCAGCAGCTTTCAGAGAGCTACAAGATGCATAAGACAACAAAGTAGGGGGAAATCCCCTTTCAAAAGTGGAAATCTGCTCACATGACATTATCAATCTTTTAAGGCATTTTCTGCCGCTTTAAGAAATTGGTGCAACTAGTAATGTGTGTGTTGGGTCCTGGACTCTTCGTGACAAAAGAATGTTGTAAATTTGAGAGAGGCACAATTGTTTTGTCTTAAGGGACAGGATTTTCACAGAAGTAATCTTGGCATGCAAGATATCATTTTCCTCAAGGCATTTGTGGATTCAGAGAATATGCCAGCTGGTTTTGCTCCGTTACTTTTCAAAGTTGATTTATTCTCGCATTGGATCCGATTTTGAATATAGGTTGTACCCTTTGGTAAAGTTTTGGATTCGTTTAGTTGTGCATCCTCAAAATTTCCTCTTTCCTTACATCAAATTCAAAAACACTTTGTAGAAGGGAGGAATAATTTAGGCCAACTTTTCTATATTTGCTTTTCAAATTCTTGCCCTAATATTTTATTTGTTCAGAAGGAAAAGCAATAAAAAGTTCCTATATATAATTTTTTAAAGGTAAACTCTGTAGTACGAGCTTTATGTCATTTCTTCTGTTTGGTAAAATGAATGTTTTTAGAAATACTATCCAGGGGTTATATTTACATATTTATTTTGTATACCATGTGCTCCTTTTGACTTGCATTTTAATGACCAGTTGCAATACATTTGTAGGGTATATTTCAACCTTGAGTACCGATAGGGATCATTATTTTATACTGTATAAATATGTAAAAGTAGATGGACTTAAATAAATTGATTGGCCTTATTAAAAAAATTAAAGAATGCCATCTTTTTTGCAAGATACTTAGAGAAAGAGGTTACATTTCTTGGAAAATATTGCGATCCAGAAGGCTGAGTAATGTGTAAATATATTTAAGTGCACTGTAAAGCATTCAGGTTTGTCTTCAAAAGTAATGGAACTGCTCTCTACTAAAGGTTGCATTTTCACAGCACGCTAAGCCATAATGTGGTTTTTTAGTGTGAATTCAGCCATTACAGAAGGATCTGGAAGCCACTTAGGTCTTAAAGCAAAACCAGCCACTGTGTTGCAATGTACAGCTACACTGGAGAATTTTTAGTTTGTTATAATTAGAAAAGAACATAAGGGACCTAGTCCTACCTGCCAATTACTAATTTCTGTGCTGAAAGTGTTGAAATGGCATCTGTTCAGATTGGTGTGCTGTTTCATGCTAAATTAAGATCACTTTCAGCAAAGATAATTGAATAAACCACACTTGGTTGGATTTAGGATACATTGAGACTGTTTATGCTTAGTTTGCTTACTCATGGTTACTGATTAAACTGATTCATATAGTCCACTAAACCAAAAGGTGCTACAACTATTAAAACCATTACTTAACTGCATTAGTAAAGGCTTTTTCATTAACTCGAAATATACAAATCTTGTGAAGAGAGAAAATGCAATTAGAACAACTCTGGGATGTTTTATGTTGAAATAATTCCCAATAACTCCTTTTGGGGGTCATAAATCGTTCCAACTATTGAGTATTTTTTTCCTATTTACTAAAACAACATGCTAGGCTTGGAATTAAAGGGCAAAATGTAATATGGGGGGTCACTTGGCATCTGGAGGAAATACTTTAAACCAAACACATTTCCTCCCGAAATTCATATATCATCTGCAAAGGGTAGTCACATGACTGGAGAAAATCCTGGCTGTATTAAATTTTTGGGATATATACTACGCGCTTGCTCCCAATTCCGTTTTGGCCTTCAAATCTGAATCTCTGCACAACTCTGAGAATTATTTGCTAGTTGTACTACTAATGATATTGTACCAGCCTGACAAATCTCCTATGAAGAGGAAAAATACAGGACTAGTAAAAATACACTTTGTCTTCACGGTGGGTAATAAACAAGTTTAATGACACTTCCAACAATAAGCAATGCAAACAGATGAAATCTTCAGCATATTGAATCACAGCTCCTTCAATTAAAGACAATGCCAAGAACTTGGGTGGTTGCAACCTTACACCTGCTTCAAAGAGTGTAGTATTGTCCAGCTTTTAAGAGAAAAATCCAAGAGAATTGACCAAGTGATGCCACTTTTATACCCCATGTTACAAACGACCAATAATGAATTTGCTGTGTGTGCATCCAGGAAAATTTCACAGATTTCTAAACTATATTACTAATGCATTACTATATTGTGACTGTAGTCTGTCAGTGACTGAATGTAAGCATGTCTACAGTATCTCTTCAACACTGAATATTTCATAACATAGTGGATTTTTATTTGAAATATTTCCAAAGCTTACCAGGTGATGCTTTTTGTTGAAACCTAAAGCGATGGTTCTAAATACTGCTAACATTGGCCCGTGTCTTCATCCTGGCACACCAAACACACGCATGCATCAAACAACTGTCTTTAGCTTAAAAGAAATGGCATTTGTTGTTTGGGAGGAGTAAGCCCAAGCAACTCGGCCACGTATACACAAACACAACAAGTGAGTGGCACCACAAAGTGAGTTGTGCTGGCATAACATTGTGGGGGAGGGGGGGAGTTCACACTGCACAGTGGAGGAAATTCTGTTCGGTACACTGGAGAGTAATCCAAACTTGATTTTGTGCCCATATTGAACTTAGGAAACGAGCTTTTTTTTTAAAAAAAAAAAAAAAGCCCTGAAAAGCTCAAAGAGGCTGTTTTCCTCTCGAGGAAATGTTTTCAGTTTATGAAATGATGTAAAATGTAATTTTGTGTTAAGACTGGGACAGTCCAACATGCCCAATGATGTAGTTCCAAGAAGGTAGAAATAAATGGGAGATGCATTTCTCTCTAAACTCATTCCTGGATGGTTCTTCCCCTGCCCCCCCCCCCCCCGCCCAACTCTGATTGCACAATGCTTTTAGATCGGGGGTGTCAAACTCTATTTCATTGAGGGCCGCATCAGGGTTGTGTTTGACTTCAGGTGGGGGCAGCTCAACATCACTCCTGTCTGCCCCTGTGGTGGCCCGAGCACTCTGTCAGTAAAAACGGGCTCCTGAGCTCTGTTTTCGGCTTCCATAGCCTCCTGCAACCCTCTGCCAGTGAAAATGGAGCTCAGAATGCCTCCCAAGCTCCATTTCTATTGGCAAAGGGTTGCAGCAGATCGGGGCAGCTGAAAACAGGAGCTCGGGAGCCCATTTTCGCTGGCAGAAGCACTGGCGGCCAGTCCTTTGCTGTTTCCAGGGTGACCCTATGGGCCAGATCGAAGTACCCCACAGGCCCCCAAGCCTTGAGTTGGACACTCCTGTTTTAGACCTTTCCAAAGTAAGGGATTTCCAACACTGGAACCCACCAATAGTAATAGTGATAAGGAGAGAAGGGAGAAGAGCCTAATACTGCATTTGGTTTCCAAGGCCAGCATTGTTCTTCTGACCTTGGGAAGCAAACTTCAGCCCCTTCTATAGCTCTGGGATCCTTAATGCCTGAGAAGACTGCTATGTTATGGATGTTCCAACACTGGAGATTTCTAAGAAGAGATTGGAGAACAATTTGTCTGAAATAGTATAGGGTTTCCTGCTTAAGCAGGGGGTTGAACTAGAAGACCTCCAAAGTCCCTTCAAATTCTGCTATTCTGTTATAGCTTAATTAAATAATACATATAAAACTAAAAAAATATCTATAGATCAATCTTCCCTCTCCTACTACAATGCTAGGGAGCACATTTTGTCTAATGATCTTCCACTGGAACCCTCTTTAGATCCAGACTCAAATCATTTGAGTGGGTTGCAGAGGACTAAGCCCTAAGATAAACCTGTACATCACTCATATCATAAATATATGTCATATCTTCCACATCTATTATTCACTGGCTGCCTCTGTTACTTCTATCATCTATGCTTCACTGCCAATGCCATCCGAGAGATACTAGTGAAATACTCTCCTAGCCAAAAGTATAAGGCGAATGGAAGTTAAGGGTACAAATATTGTCGAAGCTGAGGGTAGAGCAGCTTGTTACTGTTTTTTAACAATGTTGAGGAGCAGCAGCAACATGAGAAAGCCAATGATAAGAGCAGAGATATGCTTATTCTGTCCTTATACTGTAGGACCACGGTGTAGACTTCTTCAGATGACTGTCACCTGCAGAGCTGAGAATGACTCTCTCTCTCTCTCTCTCTCTCTCTCTCTCTCTCTCTCTCTCATACACACTTTTTGTAAAATAAATGATAAGCTAGGTCTGATAAAGCAGAAGTAGACAGAGTAACCTGTATCCCTTTAAAATTTTAGAGTGAGATGCCACTGTAGAAGCAGGAAACAAAACCCAAGACCAGCGGAGAGAAAAAGTATCTCTAGACTGTTGTGCTGTGCTGGTTTTCCCTTTGAGGGGAATCTGTATGGAAAGAAGTGTCAACATGTATGGTCTTCTCATCTGCTATAGTAGTCAGCATTATCATACCAAGCATCTATCACTTCATTCTGTGTGGACCAGACATGTGAAAAACGATTTGGACAAATAATTTGTTTGCCATACTTCCTCACTGTTACTTATTTCAGACCCAGACTATTATGTAGTTTCACATACCTACTGAATACATACGTATCTAACCATGCACACTCTGTAGATAAAAATGGTGGCTTTTTTTTAACCAGCAGCTATTGAAACAATCACATATAGATTCATACTGACAGAAAATGAACAGTATAAATAGTATCTGATCCAACAATTCCCTGTGTCATTTATCACAAATAAAATATACACTCTCATAGATTAAAGGTTTATCCCAGCTTACAGAGGAGACAGGAATGAGCATTTCTTGGGGGCGGGAGGCTCTTTTCATTTTTCTTTTCAATTCAACTGGAATTATATAATTTCATTTTCCAGATCATATATTCAAATGCGCCCTGATCAAAAATTTTACAGCTCCAAAACAGAGTGGGCTACAATTGATTAATTCACATAAATTCCAATCTACTCTCTTGTTTATTATAGATGGTGGATCATATTGTCCCAGATCTTCTGATCTGGTTTCAAGAACTCTGCCATCCTCACTTGTCTCAAGTAATGATAACTATAACATGCAATAATCTTTTCTGATACATTCTTGTCATCAAATAAACACAAGGTTATAATTTGGACGTTGTTTGAAGATACCCTCTAGAAATCAAATTGGTCTTTATAGTGCAACCCAAATCATCTTTGCTCAAAATGGGACTTACAGGGCTAACACCAGTCCCATTGTGAAAGTCTACTTGAGACAGTGTAACAAGCTGGGCAGCAAGTTGGAGCCCAGTCATTTTGTGAGTCCCTGTTGGTGCAGTCACCTCACCACACTTAAAACACAGAGGTCTTCTTCTCCAGTTGATCACTGTTCAAACATTGCCTCTGAAACATCCTCCAGATCAGGGCACTAAATGGGCTACAATCACTGCTGCTGTGGGCAGATGACACAGCCACACTATAATATGTCATTCTGAGGATTCCCTCAATGACACATTCTGTCACATAATTCTGATGGCCAGGAAATGTCCTGCGGGGCAGGAGTTAGGTGACCACCAGTGAAGGCATCTGCAGAAGTGGGAGAAAGGGGCTAGAAATGGATCCCCCGAGGCCACCCTTTGGGTCTTATTCTTAATTATGAAAAATCACTGAAGCTTCACACAATCTTGTCCCACTGAATCATGCTTGGGATTGCACTGCAAGGATGACTTGTATTTTGGTTACCATCTCAGTGCTATTCAGTGTTGTGACTCATTGTGTTATACCTGTGGTAGTGCAAATCACATGTGAACAACGTAATATTGGTTCATATTTTAAAATATACAATAAGCGGTGTCCTTTTGTGATGATCCTGTAATAAATAATGTTGAAAAACACTCTTTCTAGGACAAGAGGTATGGAATCCCGTTTCATGAGAATATAGTAATTTAGTATCAGCAGACTGACTGGTTTGAATATGGCTTCATGAGAGCTTACTTCAGAGTTAACTTACACAATCCTATGCTCATTTATGAGGAAGATCCATGAATTTAGTGGGACTTGCCTTTCTGAGTAAACATGCATAGGATGAATCTATAGCTCTCCCTATAAGCTTTCATTTCAGAAATGAAAAACAATATAAATTCATGTTCACAGTTACAATGAATGAGCCACAACAGGATATTAAACAAGACACCAGTCAATTAAGCAGAAAGCATTGATCATATATTCCACAATGATCCTTGGCCATGACACAGGGTATTTCAACAGACAAGTCACAAGGCCACATGCTTCACAGAGAGTTCACTTTAAATCCCCATCGGTTTCTCCTTGAATTGACTTTTTAATGCGGAGTAACATGGTTGTAAGCCATTGATCCAAGCGGGATATTGAATCAAATTCTTTAACCTAGTTAGAGGTAAAGGATCAGGTGAGTCACCGAATTCAGCACAGAATTCACATTTCCTTTTCTTTTTTTGTGATTTTAAGAACTTTGCCCAAGGGGAAAACTATAAATATATGACCATCATTCAGTTACCCAAAATTAGAAGTAAGTAGAAAAGAATAACTGTGCATATTGCAAAACCATTTTTAACACCACCAACCCACACATTTGAGCAGCTTTAAGAATCTGGGGTAAAAAAACCTGCAAGTGAGTCAAGTTTTTCAGCTTCCTTTTTGCCTCCCCCATGGAAGAATAATTTCCTACTGGAGGAGGAGTGAGACTGTGTTGCACCTGTTCTTATGGCCACCTAGAATACAAAGCATCCAAGAAGAATAATGGGATATTTGAGGAAGAACAGGGTTAGTTTTCCAGCTTTCTCCTCTCAGCCACCAGCAGGCTGACAAATATCACAGCAGACTAACTGCATGCCTCCTTACAAGGCTGTTTCCCTCTGAGGCTGCAAATGAATGATGCTTGATTCCTGGCAATCATTTACACACAAGCCCAAGTTCTTCTCCCCATGCAACCCTAAATAGCCCAGAAATTAATCAGATGACCCTTAATAACCAGAGAGTATACATGTTCCACTGAGAAAAGACAGCAGAGTATTCCGACACAATGAATTTTCCATGAAATAAGGCAGCAATTGGAAATGAATCTCTCAAAATGCCCGGTCCTACTTTAGCACTGATACCATTTATTTTATTTTATTTTAATGTACTTTATTCTGAACATTTAAAAACCAAGGCAAAGTATGATGATATCATCATCAAAATATTGTACATAATTCTCTCACTCAAGTTCTACAAGTCAAATGAGTTAGATTCAAATTAAATTAGCTCCCTTGAAATCAGTGAAACGAGTTAGTTATAATTTCAAAGCCAACTGCTTTCAGTGGAAACTAAATTTTACTGAGGGTGCATCTGACACCCATTTAAGTAAGACCTACTGAATTCCATCTAGATGTGCATCAAGTTGGACTGTAATCTGATGCCTCTGTTGCTTGATTGCACAAGTTGGCTGGTTGTGGTTCAAAAATGCACATAAGACAAAAAGTTAACATTTTTCTTATCTAAAACCCAGTTCAAATGTTTAATTAAAATACTAGATCTACTTACTGCTTCAGTGTATGCATCACAATTTTGTTCTTCATGAGCTTCCAGTAATTTCTAGCAAGACAATATAACAAGGTTACCAACAAAAATGATCTTTTTACTACATTTTTTATGAAGGACGGGTTTGTGAAAGAACTCTTTCTTTATATTCTTTAACAGTGAAAAAAGATTGCATTATCTGAAGAGACATTTTATAAAATATCTAATTATTGAGAGCCTTCAACTAGAAAAAGCCATTCATATCCAATTCTCCCCCCTCAGTCCTATTCATACTATTGAATCTGATATCTTGCTTAAAGTGCTTGAGGTTACTCAAACATTATAGAGCCGAAGTGGCGCAGTGGTTAGAGTGCAGTACTGCAGGCTACTTCAGCTGACTGCTAGCTGCAGTTTGGCAGTTCAAATCTCACTGGCTCAAGGTTGACTCAGCCTTCCATCCTTCCGAGGTGAGTAAAATGAGCCAGATTGTTGGGGTGCAATAGGCTGACTCTGTAAACCGCTTAAAGAGGGCTGTAAAGCACTGTGAAGTGGTATATAAGTCTAAGTGCTTTTGCTATATATATATATTCTGAGATTGTGACCTCATAATGGCATAGTTATAGGTAGTGGAATGGGAAAGACCACACTGGTCTGAGATCCCAGCTGACTGTAATTTCATTGTGAACAGAGAAAGAGCAAAATTCAGGCATGAAGAGAAGGCCCACAAAGTACCGTCATCATACTGAGGTCCCCACAGTAGAATTACAGATAAGCATTTACAGATAAGATATGAGCAGTGCCAACCCAGAGTTTTGCGAAAAGTATTCAAGAATTCTACTTGAGGACAATTCCACTACAGTATGCATTTGATTCCATATCAATGAAAAAGGAAGAGGATGAAGCTTGGAAGGAGAAGCTGCCCCAGCATGGAAATGGCAGGAAGGGAAACACAACAGTATTATTTTTGTTTTTCTATCAACGGTTCTTCAGGTGCTCTCCTACCAGAGCAGGGATTATACAGTAGCCCAGTATATTAAAGCTCCTTTCATGTAAGGAAAAGGAAATTAAACAAGAACAGGGTATAGCTTGGAAACTGCAAGAAACAAAAGAGATGGAAAACTTAAAATCATAGAATGGAAGAGTTGGAGAACACTTAATACAATCCTTGGCTCATTATGGGAATCCATAATTCCAGCATCCTTGACAGATGGCCATGCGGCCTGTTTCATCCATCAAAGGTAAAGTCAAAAGCTTTAAGACAGCCTCTAATTTGTAAAGACCTTTCTAAAACAGAGCACTCAGAACTGAACACAATAGTCAGGGTGTACCCTATTTTTCGGACTATAAGACGCACAGGTGTATAAGACGCACCAAGATTTCGAAGAGGTAAGAAAGAAAAAAGGGGTTTTGCTTTCCCTCAGCCCCCAGCAGCACTCTGCAGGCTTCAGCAAGGCTGGGGCAAGGCAAAACGCCCCCATTTTTGAAGGCTGCTGGGGGCTGAGGGAAGGCAAAAAAAGCCTCTGTTTTTGTGAAAAATGGCTGTGGGAATGGGAGGTGGGAGGTGGAGATAGCTGGGGAATTGTAGCCAAAATAAAATTATTTCCTGAAAACCAAGGACTTTCCCACCAGGTGCAAGGACGTGAGTTCTGAGACCAAGTGACCCTTGGACTGTGACCTAATTGGACCGTGTGATGGACTGCATGGGCAGAGAAAATAAAATTTACTTTTAACTAGTGGGAAACCAGAGGGGAGTTTCCCCAGATGTGACAATATGACGTGCCTAATAAATCTATACTTTGAGGAATATGCCTGCCTTGGAGTTTTGGTTCTGTTGGGTGTGATACGTGGAATCCTGACACTTGGAACATATTTCACATAGCTAATGTTTAAATCAGACTAAGAAATAACTTGTTACTTTTTAACATGTAAATTGGGATGATCATTCTTCCTCTCTTTTCACAGTGTGACCATAACCCTTCATCAATGTTTAATAAATATAATATTTATAATTAAGATAGCAATCATACATCAGTTCTGTTTTTAGCAAAATAAAAAAGCATGCTGTTTCACTTACTTTCAATAATTTACATTCTCTTGAATCTGTGAATGCTGGGAACATTTCTTCATATTTCTCAAGAGCCAGCTGAAAAATAGCAACTGCATTTACTTCGTATCGTTATAAGATGTTTTCTCAGAAAACTAGACAATTCTGCCATGTTGAATAGCCATTCAACAGCATGACATACACAGGTTATGCTCAAAACAATGTCAGATGTTTAGATGAATCTGAGTGGTCACACATGCGCCTTTCTGTAAAGTGACAATTTGGGATATTTTAAGATAACACTAAACCACATTTAAGAGAAGAAAGCCCCCCAATATGTTTTTCAGAAATGGAACTGCATGACATGTTCTTCACCTGAGGAATAACAGGGAAGATAGTGTCAGCTATCCTAGGTGGAGTGGTTATAATAACAGCATCTTGCAGATCTGATTGTGCTGAATCTCCTCTTTCTTCTTATACAGGTGAAACTCGAAAAATTAGAATATCGTGCAAAAGTTCATTTATTTCAATAATGCAACTTAAAAGGTGAAACTAATATATGAGATAGACCCCATACATGCAAAGCAAGATAGTTCAAGGCGTGATTTGTCATAATTGTGATGATTATGGCTTACAGCTCATGAAAACCCCAAATCCACAATCTCAGAAAATTAGAATATTACATGCAATCAATAAAAACAAGGATTGTACATAGAACAATATCGGACCCCTGAAAGGTATAAGCATGCATATGTACTCAGTACTTGGTTTGGGCCCCTTTTGCAGCAATTACTGCCACAATGCGGAGTGGCATGGAAGCTATCAGCCTGTGGCACTGCTGAGGTGTTATGGAAGACCAGGATGCTTCAATAGCGGCCTTCAGCTCTTCTGCATTGTTCGGCCTCATGTCTCTTTCTCTTGGCAATGCCCTATAGATTCTCTATGGGGTTCAGGTCAGGCAAGTTTGCTCGCCAATCAAGCACAGTAATCCCGCGGTTATTGAACCAGGTTTTGGTGCTTTTGGCAGTGTGGGCAGGTGCAAAGTCCTGCTGGAAAATGAAGTCAGCATCCCCATAAAGCTTGTCTGCGGAAGGAAGCATGAAGTGCTCCAAAATCTCCTGGTAGACGGCTGCGTTGACCCTGGACTTAATGAAGCACAGTGGACCAACACCAGCAGATGACATGGCTCCCCAAATCAACACAGACTGTGGAAACTTCACACTGGACTTCAACCATCTTGCAGTGTGTGCCTCTCCTTTCTTCCTCCATACTCTGGGTCCTTGGTTTCCAAATGAGATTGAAAAGTTGCTCTCATCAGAAAAGAGGACTTTGGACCACTGAGCAACAGACCAGGTCTGTTTTTCTTTAGCCTAGGTAAGACACTTCTGACGTTGTTTGTTGTTCAGGAGTGGCTTGACAAGAGGAATACGACATTTGAAGCCCATGTCCAGGATCGATCTGTGTGTGGTGGCTCTTGATGCACTGACTCCAGCCTCAGTCCACTCCTTGTAAAAGTCCCCAACATTTTTGAATGGCATTTTCCTGACAATCCTCTCCAGGCTGCAGTCATCCCTGCTGCTTGTGCACCTTTTTCTTCCACACTTTCCCCTTCCACATAACTTTCTATTAATGTGCTTTGATACAGCACTTTGGGAACATCCAACTTCTTTTGCAATTACCTTTTGAGGCTTTCCCTCCTTATGGAGGGTGTCAATGATGGTTTTCTGCACAACTGTCAGGTCAGCAGTCTTTCCCATGATTGTGATTCCTACTGAACCAGACTGGGAGACCATTTAAAGGCTCAGGAACCCTTTGCAGGTGTTATGGCTTAATTAGCTGATTAGAGTGGGACACTTTGAGCCTAGAATTTTGTACCTTTTCACAATATTCTCATTTTCTGAGATTGTGGATTTGGGGTTTTCATGAGCTGTAAGCCATACTCATCACAATTATGACAAATCACGGCTTGAACTATCTTGCTTTGCATGTAATGAGTCTATCTCATATATTAGTTTCACCTTTTAAGTTGATTACTGAAATAAATGAACTTTTACACATTATTCTAATTTTTTGAGTTTCACCATCCATTTCATTGGATTAGGGAGGTGTCCACCTGAGCTGCCTCTGAATACTATACAGTATATCTATTGTGGACTTAAAATATGTTTCACCCCTCATCACTTTGGTAAAAAAAAACTTTGCATATCTCTGTCAAGGCCATCTTCCTTACTCCCTACAGAGAGATTGCTTAAGCCTGTCACATCCTACAATTAGTCCACTAAAAGTCATTCAAGTTGCTTTTTTCTGCTCAGAAAAAATACTATGAAGTCCATATCTACAGTTTATGTTGAGTTCTGTCTAGGCATCTCCTGCATAGCAGATAAATTAATTCTCAACTTGCCATGAACTGCAATTCTTGCAAAATGCAGCATTATGTGAATATTATTGGCATTGCACATTAGTGTTAGATTAGAAGATTCCATAAAGTAATAGTGATACAAACATCTGCAATGGCCAAACATGAGGCTTCCAGCATTTTCAATTGTTTTCAGGAAATATGGCCTTGCGGTCAATTCCAACATCTATTGTCTGAAATAATGAAAACATGGAACGTTGTTTTTGAATCGATTTGTTTGGTATTGAATTCGAAACTATGGGTCCATATTTGCAAATGACAA
This sequence comes from Natrix helvetica, assembly GCF_964273705.1. Taxonomy (NCBI): domain Eukaryota; kingdom Metazoa; phylum Chordata; class Lepidosauria; order Squamata; family Natricidae; genus Natrix; species Natrix helvetica. The sequence continues at coordinate 136,925,573 of NC_138552.1, read as the reverse complement.
CTCTGGTTCTAACAGGCACATAAAAAGGTCAGCTAAGTCATATGGCAAGTCTACAAAGCAATCTTATCATTCTTGTAGCACTCCTATGTTTACCCAGCCATGTTTACATAGGAATGCACAGAAAGGGTACTCAGATTAGAAAGCAGAACTTCTGTGATGTTTCATGTAATAACAGCAGGCATTATTGATAGTATGTAGCTAATAAAATATTATGTTTATTCTAGGGATACTATGGCATTATGATCTCTATAACTATAGTACATTAAAAAAAACCTGCACTAACCTTTGCGTTCAACTCGTCGACAATAAAGTGACATAAAGCTGCTTTAAAGAAGTAGTCCTTTGCGCTGTGCTTGAGCAATGGATTATCCATTGTACTTGTACCAACCTAGGGGGATAAAAATTACATTTATAATTGATAAAGTATGAAAAAGCAGAACATGGTTGAAAATAATATTTTAGTTCCTTGAGAATGCCTGTTCTCATATTTGATATTTTCCCACTAGATATTTTTCTACTACAAAAGGACCCGATTTCCGAAGTTCCCAGATGTCATATTGTTCCTTAAATTTCTCTGTAAGACCTGACACTTTAAATACTTTTTAAATTTTATAACACATTTCCCCACAACGGGGATTTACATATATTGAATCTCATGCACGTTATTGCTTGGGAAAAGCTCAACAAGCAATAGAAATCTTCAAGCATTTCATCCTAGCCAGGCATTCTTATCACTTCATCACTTACATTCATACTAGTAGGTTAGAAACTAGATATTAAAGCAGTTTGTAAGGATAACTGGATTTTCAGATTTTAAACATTGAAAATACTGCATAATAATAACTCCCATGATTTATTTCCTGCAAGAACCCTTTTTTCTTTGGCTCCAATTACCCAAAGCAAATCTTTTTGCCTGAATTATTATGCATATACATGTAATACAGATCTTCTTTCCACATATACCTTGAAATGATGTACTGTATGTTGTAAACTGAAATTTCTCTGACGGTTTAAATTTGAAGAAAATCAGTCCACTTGCTTCACTTGGCAAACTGCAGGAGGTTAGTGCTTTGGGTTCCCAGTGAATGTAGCCAACTGACCAGTTGAAAAAATGATCTGCCCCCTGGAAGCTCCATTTCGGCCTGCAAAGGGCCAGGCGGGGAGGCCCGTAGAGGCCCAAATGGAGGGGAGGATTCACCCCTCGGAAGCTCCATTTCAGCCAGCAACGGGCCAGGCAAGGCCTGCGGAGGCCCGAATGGAGCATCAGAGGGGCGCACGTGGCTGAGAGGTTACAGGGGAGACTGCTTGCTAGATCTTCACAAGGTAAGTGATCCAGTGTGGCAGGTTGGCTGGTGGTGGGGAAGCAATTGGGGGGAGCATGAAGTATTTCTGTGGTCAGGGAGGCCTTGGGTGGTCTTAGGCAGGTGGTCTGCTCCATCACTAGCCCCCCCCCCAGATCTTCCCCACCCTGAAATACTTCATGTGCACTTAACGAGCCTCACATTCTATTAGTGAATGTGTGGGCAAAAGGAGATTCACTCCCATGAATCCTCGGATTACGAATGGAACGGGCAGGCTCCATTACATTTGTAACTCGAGGACTACCCGTAAATGATTTTAGTTATGAAGATGAAATTTCTTAAAAAACGTTTAGTGTCTTAAAATGAATGTTAAAGAGTTTTCCTTTTAAGGTTAAAGAATTTGAAAGATTATATAGATTTTTGTTGATATAAATGTTGACAGTTTAGAAAGATTAGTAAATGTAAATAGAAATATCTATCATTTCCCACAACAGGAGAAAAAAACTGGATTTGGTTAAGAAGGCAATGTAAAGTGATTTAAACAAAGAAATTTTATTTGGTCTTGTTTCTTTTTTGGTATATCGCTTCTGGTTTTTATCCTTGAAACAGGAACAGATGAAATATAGAATTTAGTTTGAAGATTTAATAATTTTATAGTTATAGAGCTGGCCTGTAATAATTATAGGTATTGTAAAAAGTTGAGGTCGTAAATGCATTAGTATTATACTGTTTGGAAAGTCGGAAGTCAACATCCTTTGCAATAGTGGGGTAACTCGGGTGTAGGATGAGGATGAAGGTTTGTTCTCCGAACTTGGGGGTTGGTTTCCAAATGTTTTGTCACCAGGCTAGGTAACATCTTCAGCAGAGTTTAGGGGATGTCTGTCTCACAAGACCCTCACTAGACACACCCACACATGAAGCCCTTATAAAGAGAAGAACACTGACACTAACATCCCCTGAACTCCGCTGAAGATGTTACCTAGCCTGGCGACAAAACGTTCGGAAACCAACCCACAAGCTCGGAGAACAAACTTTTACCCTCATCAACATCTTTTTCTCTCCTCTTTTTAAAATTTTTTAACCTGCACTCCCACCCCCCTTTTCAATCTTTATTTTATTGTATTTTATGCTCTTAATAATAAACTTTAATAAAACCTCCTCTTTTAAAAAAGGTTAGTGCTTTGATTAATTTGTACTGTGTGCCTCTGATTTACAGTTCTCCCTTAACAAACCAAATGGCAGTGTACCTACCTGTTCAAAAATTTCAGTTGCTTTCTGATATTGTTCCAACTGGGCAGCATATCCAGCTACCTTCAGCAGACACTTGTTGGCAGAGCTAAAAGCAAAAGGCATAATGAATTAAAGAGCACAGAAATACAGGTAAGAAAATCAAAACGTACCCTGACAGGTGGCACTCTGGCTAAAAGGATTTGAGTAAAGATTCATTCTGTTGATATTCAAACAGAGCCATCTTCTGATATTTCTGTTCTCGCTAGCTAATTTTCAATTATCATGAGAATAACATTTCTGAACTCTGTATTTTAATATCACAATTGTCACGCAAATAGAATGCCAAACCAAAAATGGTTTTGGGATCTAACGTTCTTTTAAAGCATTAAATGAGGGAATCATAAAATTTCATGTCATAGTCACACAAGAAAAAATAAAACCCAAAACAAAATAGAATGAATATAGATGTAGACAATCGGCACTAAGATTGTCTTTTATGAAAACTTGCCTGTTAGATTCTTCCCCTTTGTAATAGTCTGCAGATTGTTCATAGTGGGCGATGGCCTAAAAAGAATTCAACATATCTACTTACAATATTATACTTTGACATTGTGGTAACAGATTAGACAGATTCAGGCCATTTCATTACTGTAGGGATTTACAACATTTTCACGGTATTGCCCAGCCATCACTGGAGTGAGATAAAACCTGTACACACCACTTTTAAGATGTTAAGATACTAACACCATCCAGGTTTACAGATGGTAAATTCATGATCAAGATGTTCTTTTTCAAAACAGATAGGAAACTTTTCACATACCATATTTTTTGCTCCATAAGACACACTTTTTTTTCCTTCCAAAAGTGGGTGGAAATGTCTGTGCCTCTTATGGAACGAATATGGGTGACAGGCAGCAGCAGCAAACAGTGGCAGCAATCCCCGCCGCCTGGAACAGTTGATCGGCAGTATTCTGGGAAGCTGATCCAAGCGCCGATCAGCTGTTTGGAGGTGAAGGCTCCAGCAGAGGCAGCAGACACGGAGGAGGCAGGCTGTTTGCTGTTTGCTGCAAGGATGCTAGCCAAATGAATACCGGATGGACGCTGGGAGGCAGAGGCAGATATGTTTTTTGTCTTGTTTTCCTCCTCTAAACCTTGGTGCAGCTTATGGTCAGGAGCATCTTATGGAGCGAAAAATACTGTATATTCATATGAAACTATTTCTTCCCTATTTCATTTACTATACATCCATACAGTAGAGAGTTGATGAGTTAAATCCATGAATTCAAGTTAAATGAGCGTTAAATGACATTCTGTGATCACCTGGGCCTTTCACTTAGTGGTAAGAAAACACACTTGGACAGTAGCTATGAAATATGAAGTGATGGGCTCCCTCAATTCTTCCAAATGTAATGGCACCTCAGCAAAGTATGATTAGGAATTAAACCCAAATCCTTTCACGTTGGCTTACCTTTTCAATGTCTACCAGCTCAGATTCATAAATCTCTGCAATAGTAATGTGATGCTTGGCAACGATAGTAAATCGGCCCTGAGAAGAGAAAAATTTGGCCTGATGTGAAAGGGGGCAAGCAACGAATACAAACTGAATACAATTTGAATTCATGACAACACCAATAGGAAAGGTGTAAATTGGAATCCCAACCTAGCACTTCGGGGGGGGTCTTACCGTGTCTGTGTAAATATCGATGGCAGCATTTAAGCAGTTGATAGCCTCTGCATTGGGTGCATTTGGAGGGAAACAATGAATACAATCAACTCGGGCATCCAAACGTAATCATTTTGTCAGTGCAAGAAAGTGGACGGTTTGTATCAGCACATTCAACAACTAGATTCTCAGCTATTTTTCTATGCAACATCCGCTGAAGACAAACTTTCTTCATCACTTCCTGCCAGCATTACAGACTGCAGATTTATAGGATATTCATTCATTTATACATTCGTTTCTTTTATGATGAAGTCTCAAAATCCACCAAGTGAAAACGGATGCAAAAACATACACCAGAGTGAAAGAATTGTGTATTAAAAGCTCTGTTTTGAGTGCTAAGGAATAAATCTCATAGTCTTTCTACACACAAAAAACCCCACTTCTAGTTATTCCTACATCTCTTTATTTCAGTAGCTTAGTTTGGGCAACAAAAGGACAAAAAATGTGGAGTGAGAAACTATAATCACTGCCCCATTCACTGCATATCATAGAGAAGTCGGTAGTCAGATCTAGACCTAGCTTTTACCCATCCCTGCTCTGCTCTTGCTCCTAATTCAGTAATGCCTTTAAAGAATTGATGTTCTGGTGTGATACAGATTTCTAGTTTCTAGAGTTTTTCTAGAAAGCTAGGTAGTCTTTGCTTAATGACCAATTGCTTGGCAATTGTTCCAAATTATGATGGACCTCCCAAAAGATACTTACTAGCCAATTTCAAAGTTCGGGTGGCTGCACCACTACTACTCCCCCGCCCTCCCCAGTCACATGAACACATTTTGGGTACTTGGAAACTGGTTCCCGTTTATACAGCCAATTGCAGCATCATGTGGTCAAAGGCTGCAATTTACAACATTTTTTGCCAGTTTCCAGTGTTTACTTCTCCAATATCTCAGGGGTTGCCACAAAGAAGAGGGAGTTAAACTATTCTCCAAGGCACCCGAGGGCAGAACAAGAAGCAATGGGTGGAAACTAATCAAGGAGAGAAGCAACTTAGAACTGAGGAAAAATTTCCTGACAGCTAGAACAATTAATCAGTGGAACAGCTTGCCTCCAGAAGTTGTGAATGCCCCAACACTGGAAGTCTTTAAGAAGATGTTGGATAGCCATCTGTCTGGAACGGTATAGGGTTTCCTGCCTAGGCAGGGGGTTGGACTAGAAGACCTCCAAGGTCCCTTCCAACTCTACTATTGTATTATATTGTAAAGAAGGAATGGCAAAATCTGGGGCAGAGTGAAAAGACGATTCAGCCTAGACTCCCTATATAGGCACAAAGTCTAAGTCCCTTTGAGTGCCATTGTCCTTTATCTAACTCTAACCAGATGCTGAAAGTTAGTTGAGAAGATTCATGTGCATAGGCTTTTAATAATAAATCAGCTTAACTGAACTTTCATGTGTAGACATGGTCTTTTGCATGTGAGAGTTACCCGTTTAATGACCGCCATCACTTACAACCATAATTCAATCTCAGTTATGGTCGTTAAGTCAAGGACTACCTATAGGTCATAGGAAAGAACTGCTTGGTAACTCAAAGGGACCTGATGTCTCCATTCCCATTACTGGAGACGCTTGCAGGAATTTGACACTTGTCTTCCAGGTGTCCCACCTTGGGTCTTTCCATCAGAATTTCTATGTGAAAAAAGTCTTATCTTTAAATTGAAGATACGTGTGTATTAGCTCTTCTTGAATTACAGGCAGAAGGTTTAGCATGTGATAATTCATTAATTGTGATTTTTTTTTCTGTTTCTATTGTGTCCAAGCTCTTTTCCAGATCTTTTTGAATGGCATCAGGTTTTATTGTTGTTATTCTATAACTGCAAGCATGCACCCTTCCCTATTCAGAATAATGAGAAGACAGATACTGCACAGTGAAAGGTAACCATCATGTATAAATCCAGTTTAGATTAGAGCTTTAATGTAAGTAAAAGACATGTACATTAAACAGCTTTGTCCAACATGTTGTCCTCTGTTCTACCATTATAGCTCTTGAAATTCCAATGCAATGAAAGCCCAGTATATACACCACAAGTGAGTTAGGACTATAATGGAGTCTGCCCATAACGCCTGTCTCGTGACAGTGGTAAAACAGATATTATGACCTTTTTTTATAGTGATCATTAAATGAACAACGCAGTCAAATGAACACTGCGGGTATTAAGCAGCTCAATGGTTTGCTGTTGAAATGCCGATTTTCAGCAGACATCGTAAAATGCAGTCATGTGACTGCAAGATATTGCAAAAGGCTGTAAATGGGCCTGGTTGCCAAGTGACCGAAGTGTGGTCACATGACTGGGGGAGGGGGTTGATCATCAGAACTTTGAATTCATAACTCCCTGGTAGGTCTGTTGGAACTTCGAACAGTCACTAAGGGACCAATCGTATGTCAAGGACTACCTGTGTTCCATTGATAATAATGTTATGTCCAAATTAATGTTTATATATATAAAATATACACCCAAAATTATATTTCTCATTAATCTCCAAATTCCTCCTAATTTTCCCATAAAGATCTTTTTAATCCTATAATTAAACCTTCAACATCTCATGAAGTGGCAGGACAAAGTTAATGATCAGCAACATATTTAGGTGTACATTAGCCAAGCAGATTTAGTTTGGGGGAGGGAGGGAAACCACACAAGCATTTTTCTTAATCATATTCAAGAGGAAAGAAAATTGGGAAGACATATACTACATTATACATACATATCTACACTCACACCCATTATCCCATCATGGCTAATGAACAACTGCATATAATGTAAATCAGTACTGGTACAGCACTCCATTGATCTCAAAGCTCTTTAGATGCTTTCAGGATTATTTATGTTGATCTGAGCAATAGTGAGTTTGTTGTTTTTGTCTGGAGTTTTATTTCTTTTAGCACATCCTCATAATCAGAGATGTTCCTATCTATCTTGCTTACCAAGAAGAAACATCACAATACACCTTACCTTGAGGATCTGCCTTTTTGTAAGCATTCCCCGCGTCAACGAAACAGGTGGCTGAATCGTGTTTACTCTGCAACTGCATGTGGAGCCTTGCTGCCTGACAAAAGGCATTCCCTGCAGCTGAAAGAGAAACAGGGCAGCATTTTGACATCAAAAGTAGACATTTGAACCAGAAACAAGCACTTCTCCCAATTCTCTCTCAAAAAAGAATTTAAGGATCTGCTACTGAAAATCTACTAAAGGGTGCCTTCATTGGGGTGCTGCTTCTTTTGACAAAGATAAGGAGCCTGACGTTATTTCCATGTTTCCCTACCTGCTTCAACCACATGGCTGCTCAATTCAGCCACAGTGCTTTTAAATCCTATCTTTTAAGATTTTATCTAAATGGAAGGGAAATCGGAAGTGTTGGGTTTGTTCAGCCTTTTCCTTTCGGCAATAATTTTAAGTGGATGAAAGTAAGTTGTGGTTTGGCTACATGGAGATTCCATTATTTAGATCAGTGGCTCTAAACTTTTATGAATCCATGGCTTAATATCGAATAGAACAGTAGTTTCTGTAGCACATTAGAAACAGAATGGAATAGGAATAGGAAACCTATTCAGAAATATATTAGTAGTTCATAAAGACAACCCAAGAGAACTGTTCAATGAAATTAACAGTTTGTTGTGGCCCGCCAGCAGCCAGCGGAGCTAGTGGAGACTCAGACAGTGAGGAGGTTGGGGAGGAACATGGGCCAGTCCTGGAGTCTGAGGAAGGCTCTGATGAGTGCTCTGCGTCGGAGGCAGAGATGGGGCCAGGGCTGTCTGACAGTTATCAGCTGCCTTTGGAGTCAGAGATCAGTGGGGCAGAAGAACAGCTGGAGCCTGTTCTCGATGTGCTCATGCGCAGAGCTGCCAGGAGAAGGGAATAGTTCAATAGTTCAATAATTCAAGGGCCAACTCAGAAGTAAAGGCACAAGTGGACAGTGAATGGCCCCTCCCATAGGAAATAAAGAGGAGTGAAAGGGGAGTGGAGTTTGCAGGGGACAATTTGTTCTCTTAATTGGTTTGTGACTCTCCAAGACTCCTTGCCAAGTATCTTCTTGTATAGCTTTGCATTTGGAAGATAGTGGACTGGCAGCTCTCCGAGCCGGATAAGGTCTGTGATTGTAAATTCACCTTTGAAAGACTGTTTGCTGGGACTTTGCTGGATGTGAATGAGAGGAATTCACATTAGCTTAATAAAAAGGGGTTTTGTCGGAACAAGGAGTCTGCTTCGTCATTTTGTGAAGCCTAGGTCAGAACACAGTTGTGCAACCAATTTTCCTATACATTGACTTAAAACAAATTAATGGCAAAAATACCGCTCCTCAATTTGTATACCATGGAGTTGAAAATACAGTATGCATAATAATTTCTGAGGAAGCATGAATCGCTCTATTTTATTTTGGGAGGAAAGGGACTAGGATATCAATGAAGAACTGAGAAAGGCAATTTACTGTGTGCAGAGATGGATGGTTTTTAAAGTTCAGCACTAGTGAGTCACAACTTGAAATATCAGATAAAGCAGCTAAATCCCCAGCTTGTAAACACTTCTATTTGCAATTAAGGCATGTTATTTCAGGACAACGACTTAATATTAATCCCCTCGACTATTGCAATGGTATCTGAATTTTCTAGGAAGACTGAGGGGCCTATAAGCCAATTCTCAGTAGCTCCAATCAACATGGCCATTCTTGAAGGGAATTGGGAAAACTGAAATCAAACAATATCAGAACGATTGCAGTACCCTCTCCACCCCTGTTTGTAGGGTCCTTTATATTTATAAAGAAGATAAAAATGTCTATATGTACCACTCCAGTTTTTGGCTATCTTGAACATATTGGCAGCTCTTGTGTACATTTCACATGCTTCTTCTAGCTTTGAATTTCCTCTAGGAGAAATAAAAGGAGACACAGAATTTAGTAGATACCGTTGCATTATGAAACAGCCAAATATGAAACATATTCAAAGAATACAAAGAAAGGTTGACAGAATAAACAACACAGAAACCAGTTCCCCATAAATAGTGCCTGCTGCAGGCAAGAAATCCTTGGTTTTGTTAATGCATTGGAAGCTGAATTGTGCATAATGAGTACCCGAGAAAGCCATAGGGACCTTTGACTCTTTACTAATATACCCTCCTGACACAATCGAGCTTTTCTTTGGTCTCACATACATATACATGTTATATACATGTTACTTGAATGGATCTAATCACAGCAGCCTGCAAAAAACTGGATTGTGGAGCCCCTCTAGAAGAGAACATGGGAGGCTGTATTGTTACCATTTCAGTACTAACAAAATAGAGCCAGACCAACATTAGGTCTAAGACATGGGTGTCACATTGTCGTCATGGGACATTTTGCGACATTTTTCTCTTCACGGACCTGGGGTGGGCATGGCTTGCATGTGACGCATCCGGCCCATGGGCTGCCAGTTTGACACCCCTGGTCTAAGACGTTGAACTAGAAGGGGGAGAACTAAATTGAAATCCCCATTCAACAGAGCTTCTGGATAACATTGGGCCAGTCATTCTCTCTGCCCAACCTACTTCATATAATTGCTGCTATTAAGTATAAAACAAAGGGTGAACCCCATGAAAATCTTCTTAAACTCCTAGAGCAAGAAAATGGGATGTAAATAAATACGTAAGTACAGGGCAAGATGCAGTGTTCCCAGAAAGAGAAAAAATGAGCCTCATCGTTTCCTAGTTGCTATTAAATAGCGCTTTAATATTATAGTAGCCTCTTTCCAAGTGAACGTATAGATACTAAGAAAGTCCATAAAGCTAAATTGGTCATTTATACTAATTGGGAAGCTGATCTCTTTATAGATGAGATTGTTTGTAACGTGATTATACAATTTTTAAAAAAATCACTGGAATTATTTAACAAAAACAAAGAATTAAGTTTATCCTAACTTTGGGGTCGGGGGCAATATTTCTGTTAGCTTGCCAATCTGGAAATTAAAAAAATAAACATCTATTGTAGGGGTGTCAAACCTGTGTCATCATGGCGGCATCGTGACGTATCAGGACTTTTCCCCCCCTTCCCTAAACCGGGCGGGGGGCAGGGCCAGCACATGACGCATCCAGCCCGCTGAATAACACCCCTGATCTACTGTATTATAAAGGTAGCCCTCAACTTACATCCACAATTCAGCCTAAAATTTCAGCAAGACATTGGCTACGTGGGTTTTGCTCCATTTTGCAACCTTTCTTGCCAGAGTGGTTAAGCGAATCACTGCAGTGGTTTTTAAGTTAATAACATGGTTATAAAATGAATCGGGCTTCCCCATTGGCTTTGCTTGTCAGGAGGTTGCAAAAGGTGAGCGATGACCCTGGGACACTGCCATGGTCATAAATACATGGCAGTTGCCAAGCATCTGAATTTTGATGATGTGATCACAGGGATGCTGCAATGGATATAAGTATGAAAAGGGTTGTAAGTCATTTTTTCAGCGCCGTTGTAACTTCAAACAGCCACTAAGCATATGGTTGCAAGTCAAGGACTATCTATACTAATAAGTATACCTGCACACAGTCCTAATTTTATTCCACAAGCATACAATGGGGGGGGGAAAGATTTATAGCAGATATACAAGTATTTTCTCAGTAACAAATTTAGGTGAGAGAATCGCAGTGTTTTTCAGAAGATGAGAAGGAATGGATGGGATATGATTACACAGAGTTAATGGGCCACCTTATAGTATGTGCATGGGATATGATATGGTGGTAGGGAAGCTACAGCTTGCTTTATTGATGGTTGTCCATAGGACCCCTAAGGTCCAGTTCTTATTCCAGCTGTTGGGCTATGGTGGTTGAAATCCCTTAGGCATGTCTAATAAATTTGTGGTATTAACTGAATTGGCCACCTTTTTATTGTTACATGCACTTTTTAAATTGTATTTTTGTGTAATGGTATTCAGGAATGACCTTGGGAGATAGGAGGAAAAGCTGCAGTCTAGACAACCATCAAACAAAAAGTATTTCAGCCCATAGAGGTTTTCTGAAAAATACAAGCAAAGAAGGGAAGAGGGGCTTTCAGACATGATTCTCTTACTGTAATCTTACAACAAATTCAGTGTTACTACAGGTAATCAGGGGTGGTATTCACTTACTTTCCCTACCGGTTCGCAAATGCGTGCCCGCGCGCATCAATGCATGCGTACCCGCCAACGCATGCGCACAGCCATTGATGCATGCGCTTTGCCTAAATTTTGATCATGTGAATATGGGGGCGCTGCATCAGCCATACCTCCGGGCACGGGGTGTAAATTCATTTCTTTCAGTATTGCCATAACTTTGAAAGGTCGCTGGAGAAATGGTCATAATTCGAGTACTACTTAATTCGTTTTGTATTGTTCTCACTTTGTTAAAATAATAAACATAAAACTAATTACTCTTCCTGATCATTTTTATAGAACTAGTTTTATTGCTTTTTAAAGTGCAAGTGAACCTTATTTAATTGTCAACCCTTTTTAATTTCACACGTACGTTTTTAGTTTGTGGGTTAATTCACAGTTGGATGTTAGCACTGGGAAAACAAACTAGAAAATCTGAATTTAAATAAATGCATTCCTAATTAAAAGTAAACGTTTCGAGAGAGGGGTCTGACCGAACTAAATCTGTGTTATGGTTATTGTAAGAGAAAACTCAGCTCCACTTGCTAGTTTACATGCAGAAGTAACTTCTGTTAGAAATTTGTAATGATTGATTGATCGTTTACTGTTTTCGCAGAATCATAAGAAGATTCCTAAAAACTGCATGTTCTCTTAAACCACGAATTAATAGTATTATTAGTAAAATGTGCCTTAAAACTACTAGAGTGCCTACCAGAGTGTTTTTTTTTAAAAAAGAGAATACTTTTGGTTACATTTCCTAACCAAAAGGCCACAAGAATTTGCCTATGGCTTATTTTAAGAATCCAAAATTCCTCCTGCCTGTCATTCACACTCAGCCTGCAGAGTATGACTTGCTGATATTCAACCCAGAGGGTTGAGGAGAAAGCCACACATCTCCAGATATGCTAAGCCAAAAAAGCATTGCAAATCAAAGACAGCACAGTATTTTTTATTTTCCTGATTTAAAACTAGTGCCACATTCAGTGCTAACCAGGGCCAAAATAAGCTATTTTTTGCTGCTTGTCAAAGGTGAAAAGTACTTCCATGCCAGTTCATTTCATGCATTTAACTGACCAGATGAATCTATTCAGAAGTAGACTTAAGGCAGGTGGGCACGTGATACCTTGAATTTAAACTTTACTACAGCCATTTACAGCACAGAATAATAATATAGAATATATGGAAATAATATATTGCAATAAAAAGAGGCAGACATGAAAAGCAGTTATAGGATAGCAAAGTGCCCCAATCGATATTACAGGGAAGAAGGGGGAGAGGGAAGAGAAGTCAAGACATATTATCAGCAAAACAGGCCAAAATAGAAATATTTAGGTAAATAGCTATAGTTTTATTCATACCTAAATGAATACAGTATGGATACATCTAACATTATTATAAAGCTACCCTATATAAAATATATTAGGCAGTGCATAAAACCTGTAAGTATTAGTAGGCGCTAACAGCTCCAGCACATATTGCCTTCCTACGTATTGGAGCAACTCCTACCGACTTATCTTGACACCAACAATGACAAAAAATCACAAAGGAAATTGGTAGAATCAACCCACAAACCCATTTGCACTGGGCTGAAAAGGTTGGAGAACAAATGGGGATGGGCTGCTTCCTACTTCCTGATGTGAGCAGCAGCTTCGTAAACTTTACACAAAACAGATATAAGAGACCCTATCGAAACATCTGGGCTCAGCAGTTTTAAGTAGAGGGAAGAACAGCAAGACTTGGAGAAAGAAGGTTAAATTCCTGAAGAGCCTTACCCGCCCTCTCTCTCTCTCTCCCTAATGTGCCTCTCCACAAATACTACAGCACAGCAGTAACTGTAGTAAAAAAAATATTCATGTGTTGGAGCGAAATAAAAACAAATCTCAAGACATATCGTTGAAGAACTTGCAATTCGGAAATGCGAGGAGGATGAACTACATCAAAATTTACAGATAGCAGCATCTGGTGCCAATTGTCATTGACAATTCATTTCCAAGGTAAAAGATAGAGGATAACTGAGACCAACCTCTGATGAGTATTTTCTTCAGAGTTACAGCAATTCCTATCAACCGCAGCAACAGTACTTACTGGCACCATCCCCGGAATCACAAAAACACCAACATTTGTTTTCTCTGCATTTATAAGAGAATCAACTGGTGCCATAATTTTTCCCTATTTTTTTTTCCTTCGATACAACAAGCAGAAGCAGTTCCACTGAAAATGGGAACATTTTGTATGAGAAACAGAGAGATGCTTTTCCCAGTGTAGCAGTCTCTCCATCTGTATATTTTTTTAAGAAAGAAAACACTGAGAGACAGGTACATAATTGGGTCCTGTATTGTAATTTATGCTATTTATCTAGCACTAATCCCTTTAAGAAAGACAGAATTAAAGGTTATCCGACACCAGATAATCAATCAACTAATAAACTGAAAACAAATCCTGAAATTTTCTATGTATAAAATAGAAAGCAGATGTGGAAAGGGTTCAGTTTGAATTAAAAATTATCATCCTAATTCTCATTGCAGCAACTAAAATCATATATAAGCAAAATTATTATGCCAATTTAGACTCTAAGTGGGATTTGACTAAAAGCTTTCCCTACAGTACTAGGAAAAGGAAAAGCCCGAATTATTAATGCACATAATTTGGACTACAAATTTGGAATAGCAATCAAGACATGGACTGTACAGTCTGAATACAGTGGTTATCTCAGTTGCTATTTAAGAGAACTGTCCCAATAGACAAGCTGGGGCATTTGGGTAAAAAAAGTGAAAACATACATGATTTCTCCTTTTCTTTTTTCCCCCTATTTAGAGGCTGTTTTACCCCTGGCCTCAGAGGCTAAACAGAATGCCTCTTACATGTCAACATACAACAGTTCATTTAGTGACCATTCAAAGTCACAACAGCACTACAAAAAGTGACTTATGATCATTTTTCCCACTTACGACCTTTGCAGCATCCCGCTGATCATGTGATCAATATTCAGATGCTTGGCAACTGCTTCATATTTATGACCGCTGCGGTGTCCCAAGGTCATGTGATCACCTTCAGACAAGTAAAGTCAATGGGGAGGGCAGATTCACTTAACAACCGGTTACTAACTGCAGTGATTCACTTAACAATTGTGGCAAGAGAGGTCATAAAATGGGTCTTAAAAAACTCACTTAACAAATGTCTCACTTAACAACAGAAATTTTGGGCTCAAGTGTGGTCGTAAGTCGAGGACTACCTGTATTTAACAGTTTTTTAATTTTCTTTTTGGTGTTCATCTCCCCTTGGTGGCATGCAAAACACTAAGGGAACTGAAGAACAGTAGCAGTATAGCAATGCTAAGAGTAAACAGCAAAACAATATCATTGGCAGAAAAGAGATTGAAGTGGTAATTATTGAAACACAGTGCCATAAAATCATCATAAAGTTTTAGAATCCAACAAATTGTATAAGCATTAATTATTAAGTATTATTAATATTGTTGCATTAATTTAGGCAATTTCAGGGACTAAATGATAGTGCAGTTGTGTGGGGAGGGGGATGTTGAATGTTTCCCCTCATTTTATCTTGCCTCAGATCTTTGAGGCAGATTGCTAAACTTCATGACTAAGCAGAGTCATGAAATATGGCTCCCCCAATCCCAGACTAGTAGCTTGATTAGTAAACCACTTTGCAGACGTGCAGGTTCTCTTTCAAGATGAACTCCTGGTGGCTTTCTGGTCATGTCCATGTAGTTTTTCAGCAACATACAACAGTAATAATATTAATAATATAGAAAAACTATGCTCCTATCTTCTTCCAGGGTGGAATTTTGATTTCACTCCTCATATTTTCTGGCTTCTCATCCTTGTGCAAAGTAGACGTAACCCTGCTTAACTTTATAGTCCACATGAAGTTTGGCTAAATGTTGCAACTTTAAGGAACCACACAAAACACCATCCTCCTGATATTTACCAATCTATTAGTTTTCTCAATTGTAGATCAATGAAAAACCATAAACAGACATTCTTTTATCCTCAAGGTGCCATGAAAGGGAATTACTGACAAATTACAGAAGACAGCCTTTATGTCTGCTGTAACTAAGCCGCACGTTGAAGATTTAATAATAGTCCATAAGCTTTCATGATTCACAGATTACTTTGCTGCCTTCATGAAACATTAGTCTCAATTGACCGGACGGGGATGGGCATGGTAGACTGAAGAACCCAAGAGTATGTTATACAAGAAATCCAATCAGACTAATGGAACTTCTGTGCCAAACTTAAATCTGTAGAAAATAAAAAGTTTCTATGGAGATTCTCAGTCATCCAGGTCATGGTTGTCCCAAAGGTGTTTTTTTTCCCCAAGAGGCAACTGGACTTTCCAGTTTTTCTTTGAAGATGTTTCACTTCTCATCCAAGAAGCTTCTTCAGAGGTGAGAAGCAAAATGTCTTCAAAGAAAACGTGGCATAAAACCAGCTGGGTGACCTTGGGCCAGTCACTTTCTCTCAGCTCTAAGAATAAGGCAATGGCAAACCAGTCCTGAAAATCCATACCAAGGAAACAGCAGGGACTTATTCAGGCAGTCTCTCAGAATCAGACATGAGTGAATGGAAGGGGAAAAACTTTTTAAGACTCCAGGCAACATAATTAAGGCCTTAACTCCAAACAGTACCCTTATAGAGTTACTCATTGATATCATTAAGACAATTGTATACCATATATGATAATAATAGTTAATTCTTATCTGGTTATTTATGAGAGCTTTAATCCAATGTGCCTGAAGGTACTGAATTAGGACACCTAGTATATGTTTAAGGCTGTATGTTAAAAACAAACTCTAGAGAGGGTTAATTATTATGAATTTAAAATATACATTTAAGCCATTTTAAGCACTGCCTTTGATGGCAGCTTTATCATATCTACACCTCTCACTGACCTTACCTATATAGGTAGTCCTCGACTTACAACCACAACTGAGCCCAAAATTTCTGTGGTTAAGCGAGACATGTGTTAAGTGAGTTTTGTCCCATTTTATGACTTTTCTTGCCACAGTTGTTGTGCGAACCACTGCAGTTGATCAGTTCGTAACCTGGTTGTTATGTGAAATCGGGCTTTCTTATTGATCTTCTTGCCAGGAGGTGGCAAAAGGGGATTCACTTCACACTAGGATACCATAAAGGTCATCAATACAAACCAATTGATTGCCAAGCACCTGAATATTGGTCGAATGACCCTGAGGCGGCTGCAAAGGCTGTTAATGATGAAAAAAGGTCATAGGTCACACCTGTCACCACTGTAACTTTGAACAGTCACTAAATCAACCATTGTAAAACTAGGATTACCTCCGCTGACTTCCGCTAAATCCCCATGCCTATGGCCACAGGTCCACAGGAAAGTATGCTGCATTAAATCCCAATTACAATTTCACCAGAGTCCTTGCTCTCATTTTGTAGACCTCTCAAATGTGCCCTGTCACTTCGCACGCTTCCTGCAACCAGCCTTCAGACGTTCTGCAGCCACGCTTGACAGGTGGCAACGTCAGATTAAGGGTGGGAGAGGGAGACCCCTTTTTATTTACAACCCTTGAGGGTGTGTAGAATTAAGTCCACATTTTCTTTTCCCACTCGCCCAGCTTCGGCCCTCATTGACTCGGGTTCGCCTCTTCCACGGTGCAGCTCCGAGCCAAAGGGTGAGCCCCTATAAGCCACCCCGCAATTCTCCCTTCGCCCGGGGTGTGCGTGTGTGTGCGTGTGTGTTGATGGTGGGGAGCTCAGCATAAGGATGCTGGCGCGGAGGGTGTCCGGATCAGAAGCCCCGGAGCTGTGTGGCGGTTGCGCCGAGGAAGGTCTCCTCTAGGGCCGAGGATAGCGGTGCCTTTGCTCCCTCCCTCTCTCCCTTCCTGCCTTTTCCCGCTCGCTGGCTCACCCGAAGAACCCCCGGAGGAAAGAATGTGAGGATTTGACCCGCTTCTCGGCCTCGGCCAGGAGCTGCACGGCCTCCCGCTCCTTGCTGCCCGCAGTTGAGGCGTCCATCTCGGCGGCGCGCAGAGGAAGGAGGGAGGAAAGACGGGGCAGCCGCCTGCGATGCTCTGATTTCTGGCGAGGGCGGCGTTGGGGTGGGAGGGAGAGGGAGGCAAGGAGATGAGAGCGGAGATCCGCCTCTTTCCCCGCCTCCCGCCTCTTTCCTCTGGCGGCGGCGCTCGTTTGCCGCCCCCCCCCTTCCCGCTTTAACACCCGCCCCCTTCAAGGAATTATCTGAGCAACCTGCAAATTGATTCACCTTTATGACGTCATGAAGCTCTCTCCCCACAGGCAACAGGCCCTCTCCCTCCCCCCAGAACTATGTAACCCGGTGTTTCTCAACCTCCTGTGGACTTCAACTCCCAGAATTCCCCTGGACTTAAAGTCGCCAAAGTTGAGAAACACTGATGTAACCTCACTATCTCCTGGTTTGGCTGGGTGTGTGTGTGTGGAGGGGGGCACAAAGATCTCTGCCTTTTCTGTAGCTTCCCCAATGCCATACGGAAAAACTTGCCTCCCGTATACAAAGAGGAGGTGGACAAATGGATGGAGACAACCTCCTTGCCTTTCCTAAAGGACCGGAAACAAATACAGGTAGTCCTCTACTTAACAGCAGTTCATTTAGTGACCGTTCAAAGTTATGACAACGCTGAAGTGACTTACGATCATTGTTCACACTTACGACCTTTGTAGCCATCCCCATGATCGTGTGATCAAAATTCAGAAGCTTGGCAACTGGTTCATACTTACGACCCCGTTGCCGTGACCGGAGGTCGTGTGGTCACCTTTTGCAACCTTTTGACAAGCAAAGTCAATGGGGAAGCCAGATTCAGTGAACAACCGGGTTACTGACTTTATCAACTGCAGTGATTCACTTAACAACGGTGGCAAGAAAGATTGTAAAACAGGGCCAAACTCACTTAACAAATGTCTCACTTAATTTTGGGCCCAGTTGTGGTTGTAAGTCAAGGACTACCTGTAAAACACAAGAAACCATGGATGGAAACTAATCAAGGAGAGAAGCAACTAAGGAGAAATTTCCTAACAGTGAGAAGTAACCAGTGGAATAACTTACTTTCAGAAGTTGTTGGTCCTCCATCATGGGCTTTCCAAATAGAGATGGACAGCTATTTGTCCAAAATGGTATAGTCTCCTGCTTAAGCAGGGGAATGGACTAGAAGACCTCTAAGATCCCATCCCACTCTATAATTCTGTATTCTGTCCTATTAAGAGTTTAGGACCTGTTGATGTGAGATCTGCCCTTTAGATAAATTGTTCATTATTTTCTTCTGCTTTTATTTATATGCATCTCTAATGGGCAATGTATAGAACTGTGTGATAAAAATGTATTTGTCAAGAACAAAAGTTGCCAGATCAATCTTGCCTTCTTGATGAATAACTTTTTTTTTTATGATTCCAACACCCAAAGTGCAGTTGGAGTAGGCCATCAAATAAATGTGTTGATGTGGCTATATGAAAATTGCAAGGGGTGGGGATTGATAAAGAGCAGAGCCTCTGGGTGGCTTGGTGTATATGGCCACCTGGACTGAGGGTGAACTGGTTGCCTGAAAGACAGCAGTCAAAGCACTGCTGATTGACTATATGACTGTGTGCAGAGTTGGGCTGGAGGTCCTGTCACTCAGTTTCTGTATTGTAGGATCTGTGCTGCTGTGCTGGTGATGGATCTAGCCAGGACCCTCACCCATGTGGCAGCAGCATTGTTGTGCCTGGCTGAGCCTGCCTCTTCATCTCCTTCAGAGCAACAAACACCCAGGGATTCCCACCCTTTCAGAGGATGTGGACACCCAGATGGTGATGCTGAATGGCAACAGGGGGGCAGAGCAGACTGGTGGATCAGCTGGAGGCCTGCACCTTGCAGTTGCAAAGCCTGCCACATTGGTGGTGGCCCTCTTTACCTCATCCTTGCTCAAAAAAGCAGGTGTTAGCAGCTTCGGAGTAGTTCACCTTTTGGTGCTAAAGAAGTGGTTGATGGAAGGATTAGGATTGACAAACTTCGATGACAGAGGATCTCAGAGATAATGGAGAGGGGCTGGTAGTGGTAGAGAGCTGATGCCTACTCCCCCTTCCAGGTGAGCGGTGTAGGGGGTGGTACGGCCATCCAATTTGTGTCAGATTGGTCAAGTGATTGGGAACAGTTTGGATTCTACCGCAGCTATCCCAGGTGGAGACAATTCAAGGACCTGGTTGCTATTTTGAAGTTTTAATATCTCAAAGCTGGGTATGTCAAAGACCTTCCTTTCCTGTAAAAATCTGCCCACCCAACTGAACAGAGAAAACTCATCGAATACTGACCTATTAGAGGATAGGGTGGGAGGGATTCAAAGATAGGTGTTTTCTGCAGGGGATCCTGTCGTCTGGAAGAATTTGCCCTCCAAGCAAAAGATGACACCCTAGGCCCTTTTCTGCAAGGCCTTCTGCACTTCCAGAACCATTACAGGTTGTCCTTGTTTTACCACCACAATTGAGCCCAACATTTCTGTTGCTAAGTAAGAAAGTTGTTAAATCAGTTTTGCCCAATCGTATTATCTTTCTTGCCACAGTTAAGTGAACTACTGTAGTTGTTAGTAACATGGTTGTTAAATGAATCTGGCTTCCCCACTGACTTTGTTTGTCAGAAAGTTACAAAAGGTGATCAGATGATTCCGGGATACTGCAGCCATCATAAATACTTTCCAGTTGCCAAGTGTCTGAATTTTGATCACATGACCAAAGGAATGCTGCAACAGTCGTTAAGTGTGAAAAAATTATTACAAGTCACTTTTCAGTGCTGTTATAACTTTGAATGGTTACTAAACGAATGGTTATAAATCAAGGACTGCCTGTCACTGCGTTAAATGTTTGCTAGCCGAACTGAAACTGAATAGCTGAACTGAAAGAATTACTGCGCAGGTCATAAGCCCTTATCAGCAATGATGTACTGCGCCTGCTCATCACACATTCCAGAGACTTCTTTCCTTTTGATCTTTGTCCGTCTGCCAGGAAGCTGGTAGACAAACTGTTTCTGCCAAAATGTAACAATTAGATAGATTTGTTTTATTTCTTATTTTTGTATTAAAAGTTTTGTTTCTCATTAGAATATGTTTCTGGGATTTTATTTTATTTTTCGCACCTTGAAGATATGCCTGTTTGGAAAAGCCGCGATCTAAAGCCTCATGTAGTTCAGGGTGAAATTTTTCCCCTGACACTGCCTGTATAAGAAGACTTATATTGTATTTATAGATTGTTTTAGACATATTGTATTGCATTATTTTATGGCATTACCTAACCATAAACTTCCTAGAGTCCAATTGGATTAAGGCAGTGTCTAAATTTCGTAAAGAGACAGATGGCACTTCTGAGGGTTTTTAAAAATGTTTCTATGACTTTTATCTTGATTGATCTGACCAAGCCAACTTGGTTAATATATGATAGGAAGTTACTAGGAAATCCTGTCTTTATGTTAAAAATTGCCAAAGAATTGGGCCTTTTTTCAACATTTTGTTGCTGAATTTCAGTAATGCAATACCTTGGAGAAACAAAAAGGGTTTAAGACCACAGGTGTTCCACCTTTTAAGGAGTTTTGATTTCCAAATAGTTTGATTCAATTCTAAATCAGATAATCTTTCTCCAAACTAGATGTGAATGTACTTGTCATGGGTAATAATTTATTTAGTGGGAGGATGGCACAACATATACAAGTTTAAGGGGACTCAGCTCTCCAGCTTTTTGTCAGTTCCAAATATTCAACAGAAATTAGAAAAAAATGTGTAAAAAATGTTTTAGTGCTCCAAGTCACGTCCCTCTTTTTTCCTTTCTTCAGAATAAGTAACTAAAAAGTAACTAAATATTATGCTAGTACATATGTGTGCCTTTGCTGTGCAGGTGACTAAAAAGGATAGGAAACATGGTGATTCAAACTGCAGTCTGCATTTCTGCTTAAAATCTCAAATGGCACTAGGGTTACCAAAAGTACGGTAGTAATAGTATATGATTTTAAAACATCCAATAAAAATATTTCTGCTGTTTGACGAGAGTGATAACCTCAAATGACCACTATATACCAGTATTGCTTCATTTGGCCCAGAAATTTAAGGACTGTACAGAAACCTTTTGATTATTTGGTTTTTCTTATCCAGGATTTAGTATCAAAAATCTCAAAGAAAACTGTCTTCACCAGCTTTTAGGAAGCATTATCAGTTTCAAGAATATTGAGATCTTCCGGGTTTTTTTTAGCTGCTGAAAGATTGATTACGTACACGTCAACACATTATATTGCCTGTTCTGCATCCAATTATTTACTCTTATTTTATGGATTATTTTTAAATATATTTTTGGTTATAGCATTATTTCTGGCTTCTATCCAAAAGCATGTATTTTAATTCATTTGAAATGTTCAACAGAATTTTTATTTCATATGTGTGTGTGTGTGTGTGTGTGTGTTTAGTCATTCTTTTTTTCCTATTATGTTGCTCTTTTTGCTGTTATTAATCTGATTTTCACACAATTCTTTCCATTTTATCTTCACAATAACGTTATGAGTTAGTATAGCTGAGCAATTATGAATAATCTCTCCCTAATCTCACAAACTATTTTCCCATCTAATTCAAAATGTATGCGTGAACGTGCTTAGCTGTTCTGTTTCAGCCGCTTTTAAAACCTCGTTACCGTTTTAGAGTTTTCTAATGCAAGAGGTCATAATCAGGCCATTCACACCAGCTTGGAATTGTTGGAATTTCTTAAATCAAAGCTGTTGAGAGTAAAATATTGTATTTTAGGAATCTGGTTTTGGAAAAGTCATCTTACTGCTTAGAATGCTGAAAGGGAAATTCATAGCTAGAATGCTTTTGATGCCATTGTTTAAAAATAGTTTGCTTAGGGACACGTTCTGCAGCCTGTTATTCTTGACAATCAGGGTTTTTTCACAACTAACCAAAACAAAATAGAATTTTAAAAAAAACCTCCAACCAACCAAAAACCACTACCCCTGGAAATCCTTCAGTTGGATGAGAGAAACCAGGAGGCCCAAATTTAAAGCTGCTGTTTGGTTGTCCTCTTATGTCAAATGCATATCATGTGCTCAAACCTTTCATTTCTTTCTCCCTTTTGATCCGCCCACTTCTACAGGAACTTTGTTCAACAACATACAGTACTTATCATTGCTTACCCAAATTATGGAGTGATGAATCCTATTTTCAGGGTTAAAACTTAAATTGTGGCTGGTTAGTTCGATGTTTCATAAGATGTTGGCATAAATATTAGATGAAAAATGTAGCTGGAGGGGATGGGATTTGTGTGAAGAACTTGGCAGAAGAATATCATGTTCTTGACAATCTTCCCTAGAAAAGGAAGGTTGGAGACTGGGTGAAAATTGTCCAGGGCTGTTAAATTCAAGCAATGGCTTCCCAAGGAGGGAATATACCACTACATCCTTCAAGGCTAGTAGAATCATCCTCTTTTTCAAAGAGAATAGTACCACAGGATGATTCTAACCATATAACATCTCTCAGATAGCTTTAACAAGCCAGGAGGATCCAGTTGTGCCGATTCTTGAATCAAGAGGCCTTCCTCACAATTTCTCACTTAGGCTTTTCAGGTCACCATTAAGCTGGATTTCAAAGCCAATGGCAAGTGGGGAAACTTGAACTATAGCTCCCAAAGGGTTATGCTTTTTAATGAAATGTCAGAAGGTTACCTCTAAGACTCCTAATTTTACACAAAATAGGGGGAAAACGGTGAATGGGTAAGACACACTGGGTTGTTTTTGTTGTAAAATTTGGTGCCCCAGGAACAATCTACCACAAAATAAACTGAATTGGCTTTCATTTGCAATTCAAAAAAGGTGACTGAAATTTTGCTTTAAGAGCAACTTTATGGAAGTAAAAAAAGACAAAATAATTTTTATGTTCTGTCATCTGGAAGGACTTATAACAGCCTTCCAAACCAGTCCATGTAATTTTTTACTAAAGGTATCATGATCATCTTACCTTCGCTTGGAGAACAAACTGTTTTTGCTGACATTCTAATGTTTTAGAGGACTAAACATGGAGATGTGTGTAATGGGAATAACAAACCTCTTCATTTCTGAAACGAGTATGAATTTGGATTGTTTCCATCAATAGTTAAGGTAAAACAATTTTAGAGGTCTTATCTTTTTAAACACGGGCAGGTGCTCTGCAGATTTTTGAAGTTATCACAGTAACCTTATTCATTGACAACAGTGGAAAATGTTAAAAAGGCCAAACTTTTTTTTGTAGAGTTGAACAAGGAGATACTATTCCAAGAGCTTTCAAACCTAAAATAGAAAAGAAATGGGAAAAATACCAGTCCCTGCATTAAAATTCTGGATAAGATTACTGCCTGTTCTCCATCACTGCAGCAGCCCATTAAAATGAAAAGAAGCTGTGAACATATTCAAGAACTAGAAAGGTTTGGAAGGGAGATCTGCTAAGGACCTATACAAATGTGAACAAGTTACTGTACTTCACTTTCCACCTTCAGAAGGCCGAGATCTAAGATGGAATATTATTTCATTAAAAAGCTTAAAATGAAAGCAAATTGCTATAAGACATTAGCATGTGATATCCTAATATTCTTTTATCATGTAAATGAAGCCAAAAATGTCTAGAGCACGCTCCTGTTTCTGTATAAGCATTACTTGAACATTACTAAGAAAATACGTATACAACAATCAGAATAGTCAGAGAAATTACATTCTCATAGGCCAATAAAACAAAACATTTAAAAACATTTTAAAAAATAAAGTAGGGATTTCAAGTTATGGGCTTTGGTTTCATTTCACACAGCACGACAAATCTTTCTTGAAACACAGATTGTTTTAACAATCTGTTTTTAGATGTTGTATCTCCCTATTTCATTTTTTTCTCCTTCCTGTAGCACTCTGTATCTACTCTGTACAATGTTTTTCAAAAATAATGACCAACGTATCTGCATCTCACAAATTGTACTTGAGGGCTAGAGAATCATTTGAACTTTCATCTCTTGTAGAGGCAAGTTTTTAAACTTTTTATAAAACAAGAAAAGCTATATACTATCTTAAATACATTAATCTTCCCCAGAAAATTATTGAGGCCTTAAGAAACAATATTTACGGTATTATCGAAAACCATTGATGCACCCATTCTCACAGAACACATGCTATTTCATAAAATAACAAAATGTTGAACTGTTATGGAAAGCAAATGTAAATTAAAACTGATCAAGATGGATTGTAGGGAGAATCTCTTGTGTATTAGGAATACCCTCATGTCCAAATAGGTATTGCAGCATTAATGAAAAGACTGAAACAAGATGAAGCCCTTTATATATATTCACTATTCAATATTTTCTTATTAACATCAAGCATTATTATAGATTGTATAGCACAAGGCAACCTGCTTTAGCACATTTTTAAATTACCAGAGCCAAATAGCTAGAATCTCTTAGAGAAGCGATCTAGAATAATAGCAATACAGGGTGTAAAAAGCAGGTGGCATAAGCAGATAAAATTCAAATATATGTTCCTACAAAAGAATGTATGATATAATTAAATTAATTCTGACTGAGTAATAAGATTTAATGCTTACAGTTTATTCCAGATGCAAATACTAGATAAACTCACAATATTTCCAAACTATTAATAAGACAGGCTGAATGTAGATATAAAACATGCTTTTATTTTTAAAGTAGCATAGTGCCCAGACCTTAAGACCATGTTGTCTGTTGAGGATAAACACAAATACAAAGTTTAGAAAAACAAACTATTTTATCCAAACAACTGGGGTGTACAGACTTCCATTTATGCAATAATTCATACTTAATAATACATACTTGCATTTATTTGAACTATAATATCAATTAGCTTTGTACAGCAGTGACAAGCTTCATATCATACAAGTTGATTGGCCATTGCAAGAAAATATATATATATATATTTATATTTCAATTTTTATTATGTATTCAACACTTCAATACAAAGGTAAAGAAACTTCAGTTTCAACTATCTAAAGTTTGTAGAGAGGTCTGAGTTCAAAGACCTGCAAAAATATGTGACAAATACTCATAATTTTGAACAAGTTATACACAGTGTACATTCGCTAGAGGTTAAAGACTATGACCCTATTACATTCTGAAAATCAATTAAACTGTGTTTTAAAACGACAACAACACTATCACATTTATTGGGCTAGGAATACAGAAATGATAAAATCTTCATTTTACTATATCCACATAGAGGCGTGTGGTTTCTCAGCAAAGATGCAAGCATTTTACTCAGCCCTTTCTACCCTTGCACCATGTAGCACCACAAGGGCGCAAAGACTGCTGCATACATCTGCAGTATCACACTTAGAACCCACTGGTTTTTGGATTGTGCATTTAATATTTAAGTACAATGATATTTTTTTCAACCCAGAATTAAAACACTAGCAATTTGGTTTATATTGATTTACAACATTCAGATCACCAGTAAACTTTAGGTACAAAAACAGTAAAGAAGGGATGCTATTCACCCTTGGGTTGCTAAAGAGATCATACTATTTACCATTGTGTCTGGCGGTATAAATAGAAAAGAATAATAGCCTAAAGGAAATTGGTGGATGGGGGGATAGAATCTAATGATTGCAAAGTCATGGCACACATTTGTGTAGTTTCATGCATCAGTGTAAATGCATGCACCTGAGGTATTTTTTCCACTTGAAAAAAATACAATACAGTACATTATCTATTATGATGAGTTTGAATCACTTAAAATAATGATATTTGGCTGCTTGGATCCTAGCTACATAACTATTGCATTGATGATTCTTCAGAAATTAGGTGCATGTTACCATACCATAGATTCTATCTTAAACTGCTTAAAATGTATGAGATACACAACTAGAACTAGAATTATCCAGGCATTTCAGCAAAATTCGATAATCTACAATAACATTTAATGTCTACAGTGGACCATGAGTTATTGCTTCATTTAGATGCAAGATGAGCAGAGTCTGTTACCATATTCAGTGAAATTAATGTGTATCATGTGAAACAGCATTTTTTTTCTCTGTGAGTCTATTAGATATCGGTTGCACTTTCTGCCATTCTTGCTCTTATCAGACTGCTATTGCAGTTACACAGACCAAAATTAAAGTGGCTAACAGTGGGACACACACAGCTTTTAAGCTCTGGTAACTCCTTCTTCAGTCGTTCAAGCTGCTCTGTCTGGAATATATTTGGTTGCTCGGGCATCCAGTCATAAATCCTAAGAGATATACAAAGAAAAGAATTAAAATCTACTATCAATGTGTAACAAAGCTGTATTGGAAGCCACATAAAAGTTTAATGCCAACACTTAAAAATTATTGAAAATTGAATAATCATCACTTAAAATGGGTTATATGTAATTTGTATCCTAGCATGTTCATCTATATCAACCAGTGATCGTTTCCAATAGGTCTAATATGATACTAAGTAGAAGTCTGGAGGTAACAATGCTAATATGGATGCTGGTTGTTAGGCATTACTGGGTTATAAATTGAGCCAAATTTCAGACTACATGCATCAGGTTAGCATAATTCCACTACTTATTATTCACATGCCATGTTATTTAATTTGTGTATATATATATATATATTTAGGGGTAGGCACTCCATAGTTGCCCAGGACTGAGATTATGTTGCCAAAACAAAGCAAAATAGATAAGGAAATCTGATTTTGCTCATTTCCATAATAATCTCCACCCTCACCCCCAGAAATGCTGTGTGGCAGAAATTAGGGAGATTAGAGTCATTTAAAGAGTGGAAACAGATGTAGTTTATGTTCCTGTCTCATTCATATCCTTAAAAAACCATCAGAACACCAAAACACATGCAAAAAATAATGATAAGCCAGCCAAACTCTTTTCTGATGTGACTTCTCTTCCAGAATTGTCACCCCAAATCCTTCAGGAAAGAAGTTCCCCTCACTCTATAGTTCGCTTGCTAAAGAAAGCATAGTATAAACCTTGTTTTCAAATCAAAAGCATGCCATACAAAAGGAATTAAACGAAACAGGGATCCCAGAATTATTTTAGAAAAGCATTCTGGGAAGCAAATACAAACCTGGCATATCATGTGGAAGTTGAGGATCTTGTAAAACTCTAGAGGAAGAGGAATCCATGTGTCAAGGGCTAATTAGTTGCTTGCCTTTTTTACAGATCTTGAAGCTAGAATGCTCAACAGTTTTAATGTTCTAAAGTGGAGTAGAAAATCTGTTCTACAAATGACTCTGGATTATCTCTGATGATTGGCAGTTAGAGTGGAAGAGAGTCCAACAGTATCTACGGCCGCATGTTCCCCATCCCTGCTCAGATTCTTTTCAATGGTTTATAAGTATACATATTTTGCCTGTTCTCAAAAAACCAAGAATCATCCTCAGGGCTCTAATTTCACAAATATTACAACTATAATATAGTTTTGAAAGGATTATTCTATTTAAGATTTTCACTTTGCCCTTAGTTAAGACACAATGGATTTTTTTGAATATGAAAAAAGCTGAAGCTAAATTGCCTCCCCCCCAAACATATTTCTTTACAGCTTGAGAAAAATCATTTTATTATCAAATAGTTACATAAGTGTATTCTAGTCTAACATAAATTTGTGAGAGTCATGATTCTTCGAAGAATGTAATAACAATCATAACAACAGCAACATTCTAGCCTCAGAAAGCATTTAAGCAAGGGGATGCACTCTCTAGGTATATACCTGATTCAACTGGGCATTTTATATGTGGTATAGCATTACCAATAAAGGAGAATAGCATTAATCTGAGAAGATAGGCAATAACTGATTCTTCTATGTGCTCCTTCATTCATAACTTTGAAGTCTACCCTTCCAGCAATAACTTAAATTTTGTTGGCACTGGGCTTATTAAAGTAGCAAAAATATCACTACATATTGTTTCCAATAAGATAGGAAAGGACTCCATGTTAGACACAAGTTGCCCTATGCTAGTGCTCTATCAATGTGTCAACAAGTCTACCCAAGATATCATAAAAAGGAAAGCCAAAATATTTGTTTTCTTTTACTCTAATTGAATTTTTGATTGAAAAGGAAGATAAGATTAAAATTCAGTCTTGTGTATACAAAACAAGACAAGCTGGATTAGTGCTTGGAAAGACAAAGTTGTAGTTTTGTCACCAAAATAATAGTCATGTATAAATAAATAAAATTATTGATTTGTGTGTTCCAAATTAGTTTTTGAAAAAACTAGTTTAATAGCTCAACGTGCTATTTGTATGTCTCTAAATTTCTTTTCTTGCTGTCTTCTAATATGTGCCACATTTGGAATTTTGAAAACTCTAGTACTAAAGTCAACAATCAAAACCTGGTTTCATTCAATCAAGTCCTTTACAATATTCTCTACTTTTGAGATGCCAACTTCCCTACAAAATGCCTAGAGCTGACCCAGTTGATGGATGTTATGGCATAATAAGTTTCCCAAATAGCTTTATTTATTTTTTATTTTCAAAACAAACACAACACAGCCTTCTTTACATACTGTAGAAAGTGTATCAGTTGGTTACAAAAAGGCTTATGTGCATCTCTTCCACAGTCAACAAACATAATTCATATTAACTCAAGTATTTTAACTCAGATATTTATACATATTACCATCATCATACCTCCATTTTCATTTGACTATAATTGTTTAAATGTCCTTCATCATAAAATATACCAAGATTTAATACATAACCACATACTGGCATTCCATTTACTATTTCTAAAATCCTCCAATAACGCTAAATCCTTATGCCCTATTCTAGCTAAACATCCAAAATATTTAATAACAAAGTTTTCTAATCCTTCTTTCCAAATCACTGTTTACAATTTACATCCCATTTCCTTATGTTGTACCCATACATATATATACGTTATCATTATCCCTCCTTTATTTGACTATATCCTGTATCATATTATTTTTCCCCCTAATAATCAAAACTTAACTGAATCTAACTTAGTTCTTATTTTTAACTTTTATATATAATCCAAAAGGGTTTCTAATCTTCCTTTCATGGGTACCATTCAATATTCATATCCAGTTATTACTTATCATAACACTACACATTGTATACAATTATTTATTTAACCATGTCTATTGTCACTAAATTTCATTAAATTTAACTAGTTTTCAATTATACTCTTCCATCTATCAACCTGTATCTTTCCAGTAGTAAAACAGTCTCATAACTTCTGCCATTTGTGGTGTCAGTCCTCTAATCATCTCCTTAATCAACTTTGTATGGACTCCTCTTAGCAACTCTTTGCTTATAAAATCTCTCATGTAATTTTGATGCCCTTCTTCTGTTTCCTTAATCAGCTTATCTTTGATTGTCGGTAGTGTTATCAATGATATTGCTAATAAAATTTCTCTCTTTAAATCCATAAATTCTTTTGTTTTCTCTTCTTCTGTATCTTGCCATCTGGGGTAGATTTCCCCACCATTTAATTCCTCTTTTAGTATTCCATTCTTTCCCTTTTCAGAGACAAACCAATCACCATAAATATCAGCAATTTTAATTTTTTTATATTCATTTTCCTCTTCAATTTTTAGGATTTTAACTGCCACTTTTTCCATTTGATTAACATCTTCAACTTCATCATATTTTGCTGTTAGGTGCACTAAGTCTTCCAACTTCTCTATCCTCTCACGTGTATCTGATAATTTCTGTATTTCTGAGAATATCTTTTGCAGACTTAAAACTTCTTTCTGCTGTTGAAATTGTGCCATTATCTCCAGCTAACAAACACTGCTGCTCTAGCTTAGAAGGTTTTAATAGGATTAAGCATAGATTCACAATAACATTTCACCTTTCTCTGGTTAAATATATACTTCAAAGGAACATCTGTGTGCTTTTCTTATCACTCTCTATAAACAAGCTGTGAGACCTTGAAGTGCCAAGCCAGGATAATCAGTGAAAAAAAAGTGTTTTGTTTCCAATACACAAACCTCCAGCCTCCAAGCAGCAGTGTTACTGTTTCAATGTTGCAATTTTCTTTGTTTCTTTTTGTATCTTTTTTGTATTCAAGTTAAAAAAAAGTCCGATTCTTAAATGAGTTAGAAAAACACCCACAGTAATGAAAGAGGAGAATTTTAGTCCATCGATTATAAAGAATAATAAAAGAAAAAAATAGGAGGAAATTTAATCCATTTGTTTTAAAAGGCTTGCATAAATTCCATCTGTGAAGATAGCGTTTAAAAAGTAAGATAACCCACTGTCCAAAACCATTCCAAATTTAATTCCGCCGCTTATTTCTTCTGTTCGCCAATTTAAATTAATTTTAAGTTTTTTATAGGCAGTCACTTTTAAAACAGTAAAAATTCCTCACCAGCTGGAAACACTTTCTCTTTCCATATCCTTCCGTTTTGGAGCCGCCCCGACTTCATCAGCCAGAAGAACTTCTCTTGGATCAATCAGGGACTTTGCGATGTCCCTGAGATCAGCAAGATGTTTTCTTCCTGTTCACCCTCTCTGCGGGACAGTTTAGGTCCCAGTGGCAAAAGTATCAACTGCGATCTCAGAGCATTGAGATCGCACGTCGTCTCGTCGCGACTTCGGCTCCCCCCCCCCCAAGATGGCATTTAATTTTGTTGTATGAAGTGCAATGACAATAAACAACTTAAAATCCTGCTCAAAAAACAGAAACTAGAAAACTGAAGGCCAACTAGAGTTTTTGGACATAACCAGATTTCCCAGAATCTGTGAGGCCAAGTGGGATATTTTCTCTGAAATTGACTACATCCATAACATTGTTAAGTTTAGTACACCTCCATCTTTTGCCAAATGCCAGCATTGTTCCTGCAAGCAGTGTAGACATCCCCACAGAGTAGCTATTTACAACATTACATTAGCATGATAAAAGTTTAAATTTGGGATTAGGTCAGCAAATGAAAAACTTTATTTGAAGTTTGTTGCAATCAAAGACAGCTGTTCTACTTCTTCAAATACTTCAACATAATAAAGCCAAATAACTGTTAAAATTTATTATCAATGAATTTCAGTGCAGCCTCCTCCAAGAATTTAAGGATGTGCATGAAATGGAAACTTACCAAACAGTTCTGAGTGGGTTGACGTTTTGCAGAATCAACACCTAAGCCATTCTGGTTGTTCTGAAGTGCCAGCAGGGTAAAGCTGGTACACTTTATTCCCTCCTTCTTTTTCACAGGCTGCATATTGGTCCACCCACCAATTATCCTAGTGCCTTTTCTTTCTTTTTGCCAAATTAAGGAAAAACTCATGGACAGCGGCTGTTATTCAAATAGCCCATACCCATCTTCTCAACTTCCCTTCCCTTAGACATTGATATCCTTACCCTTTTCTCACTTTCTTTATTCCACTCAAAACTCTTTGGCTCAGAACACAGGTTTTTGTATCTGGATCAAACATACATTTCAGTACAGAAATGGACCGCCTGAAATGAACTGTTCAATGCATGGAATGATTCATGCATGCAGTGCTTGGCATGTTACAGGATGTACTGGAAAGGAAATCAGGACATAATACTTACCCAAAGGTATAGATTTATATTCTAGTAAATTCTATGACCTGATCTGGATTTAGATTCCTATATAGATATGTAAATATAAAGAATGCCTTGTGTAGAGCTTGACTCCCGATGACTACATGAACATATCCATATAATTTACTGACCAAAATGCAGAAATAATTTATTCAGCAATATTTGCTTGACTTCCCAGCATAATCTATTGCTTTGGGACTTCATGGTAATCCCCCGTCCAAGTACAAAACAGCTTTAATACTGCTTAGCTTTTTTTTCTAGATTAGTCATGGTTGCTAGGAGTTAGTCCTATGCAAATGGACATTTGGAAACAAATGTTTTAGATCTGCTGCTTTCTAAATCATTTGATACAACATTGAAAAGAACTATACATTTGGCCTAGGCAAATGTTTCATTTAATTACCGGCCTGATGCAGATAAAATGCAGACTATCTGCCGCACAACGTTTGGTGATGAGAAGTGCATGTATATTTATCCGTTCTTCCTTCCTCCTTTTACACAGGCATCCCTGAAGCAAGTATAATTGTTACAATATGCCACTCACACCACGGCAAAGCTGGTTGCTCATTTGCATACAGTTAAAATTGCATACAGTGTTTTGTATTAAGTATGTTCATCATTCCTATTAGTGACTTTATATTAAGAGCATTTGGTTTCAAAACTGAAAGTGCAGAGGACATCGCTGCAACACATGATGATAATAATGTCTCATTAAATGTGTATGCTGCCCAACACTCAACAAAAATAACGATAATTTAGTAAACTTGCATGCTGCCAGACTCTCAATAACTCTGGGCAGTTCACCATGATCAAAGAAAGAAATTATAATAAAATCCTTTAAAAAATAAAAGGTATAAGATGGCAAGTGCAATGAAGTGAGGTATCTCTCCCACACTGAAGGCATGGATAAATAGCCATAGTAGATATAAGCATGGAGGGTAATTTTGATCACCTAAGTTTGATTAGCAATCACATGGCCTTAGAAATGCAGTTGATCAACTTAATTCTTAAATAAGAACAGAAATACTGAATAATTTCTTTTCTGTTTATAGTCTGTTCAGTCATAATAAGGCCCAACTCAAAAATGCAAAGTTCACTATAAGTTACATGTGGTAGTTAGGATGTTGTAGTACCTATCATACACCAGACCATGAACTCCATATTCCCTCAGCTTCTTCCTGTTCTCTGGCTCATTTGCTTCGTCTCCCCAGCAAAAGACAACTAAGCCTTTAGATACGGCTTGTTCAATATAAGATGGAGCTTTAAGCAACTCTTCAGTATGTGCGTTAATACCCTGGAAAAGAAATATATAGCATTAAATACATGTACCTGGGGTATTACAATGCCTAGATCAATTTGAATGCATCAAAAATGTTACATGTGATGTTTATAAAGACACTGTGCAGTCATTACAGTATCCTTCTAATATTTAGTTTGCAGCATACACATACACACACACGCTGTATCTTATTGTTTTATGATTTACCAGCAAATTTTCAAAGAGTGCAAAACTTGTAGCAATCGCTGTCGTACGGCTTCTGAGATCCATGAGTTCTGGGTAAGTATCACATTTCCCTTGAGTTAGAAACAATATGGGATACTTATTTTGCTTATGTCTGACCCTAGAAAATTAAAATAAGATAAAAATTTATTATCTTATGTATGGTCCTAATAACACAACTATAGTTTTTCTTAATTTAGAAAATTTAAAACAATCAATATCACTTATGCACATAGAAATGGCTATGGAGTATCCTACAAGGTGTAAGAAAATTAGAGTGAAGTTATACTTTAGTAAAGCCAGCCTGCCCAAAGATAACGGGGAATGTACTTTAGCAATTGTTGAAGGACCATAAAATCTTCAGTTGCTATTCCTAAAAAATATGAAATATTCTGAATCCCTGATCTAAAGTAAAATGTATTACCAAAATCCAGCAAAGTTATACATGTAGGAAATGTTACCTTTGACAGAAGTTTCCTTTGAATTGAAATATTCCATGTAATATACCACTTAGTCTATTGTAATCTTTTTATTTGGGCTCTTACAAATATAGATTTCATTGTTTAAAAATATTTAGGTAACATTTCCTACATGTATAACTTTGCTAGATTTTAGTAACACTTTTTACTTTAGAAGAGGGATTCAAAATATTTCATATTCTTTAAGAATAGGAACTGGGGATTTTGTGGCCCATGAACAATTGCTGGAGTACATTCCCCATTATCTTTGGCCAGGCTGGCTACTAATTTGGGATACTCAATGCTGCCATAGATACCCTTATTCCCTGGCTTAGAGATTTCAAGCACAGTAACATGAGGATTGTTGGCACATGTCTGTTTTTATTAGCATTTGGGAGGAGGGGAGAATGTGAACTTTCTAGTTATATGGTATTTTAAATTCTATTGATATAAAACATTTCTAAGATAAAACTACTTCACTGAAATGGCCCTTAAAATATTTTAATTAAACTCACATTGTGCATATATCTGCATCAAATGAAGAAAATATAACCCTCCTTCCTCCAGCTTTGAGCAGAACAGTCTTCAAAATTATATCTAGATAGACGTTCATGTCAAAATAAGTTGAAAGGTTGCCATCCCACACACCATCCTACAAAAAATAAAAGCCACAGCAGTAGGGTTAGTGAAGTTTAATGGAAAGACACTGATTTAGATCATGATTAGACAATATGTCTTGATATATAACTTGGCTCCAAACCACTGAAGTTTTCAGTAGAGCAAATTTCCCTCAATTTAATGGAATTACAATTAATGGACTTCAGCAACAAGAGACTAAATTTGCATTCAGACGTCACCCCTAAAATATCAGAGGTCAGTTTTTTCAAAATTTGTTCAGACAATTGATGTTATTTATGAGATTTTGGCAATGACAAAACGTTAATATCACTTGCATCAATTTACATCATTTGTTGATGAAAATGTCATGTATACTAATGCAAATGATATAAAAACATAAATAAGGGCAATATGAAGTGAATTTCAATCAGTTTAACAAATATTTGGCCTTAAAAGACACGTCTTGCCATCAAATGGTCTTATATATGGAGGATTCACTGTACAGAATAGAATTGTTATTTTACCATTTCATGTCAAATAAGCAGATGATTCTTTTAGGAAATTTCACTTTCTTTCTCTATAAAAATTGTGTAGTATGGAATTAAATAACAATTTTGAATTTTGACCTCAATCACATACAGATTTCATATCTCCATGTTTTACTCAAGTCAAAGTCTTTCATCTAAAAAAAAAAAACTTCCTCACATCAAGAGCTCTAGTATAATATATGTATGCATCAATATTGTGCTAGTTCATGGTCCTATACATTGTAGTAACAGACAACTACTGCAAATGTCTTAATCCCTTCCAACACCATTGTTTTATAATATACCTATTGGCTTAAAGGAAGTAGATAAAACAAGGTTTATAAAACACTGTATATTAAAACATTGATTCTTACCTTTTGCTGGCAGATCCATTTGATTTCTATATTAAATCCAACTTCTTCAGGAATCAATTCTAGTACCTAGTTTTAAAAAAAGGAATTCCAGCAATATAAGCACTACTGATCAGGCCAAGTATAAAACATTGATTTACAGACCTGCATTCCATGGATTTTGGCTGTTACGGACAAAAACTGAAGTTGTAAATGCTATGTAATTTACATATAGTCATGTAAATTATCATTTTGCATACACAATTTGTAAATTTGGCATTACATAATTGATCAGTAAAACTGTATTAACTTGCCCTTTAAATTTAAAATACTGTATCTTGGAGTTCCTTTTAGAACTTATAAGAGTTGTTTTTGAAGACTTCCAAATAACTACAAATGGCAGCTAGAGAATCAATTAGAGTCGCAAATATTCTATTACATGGTAATGAATGCTACACAGAAAATCTACCATCACATAAAATAGGTGCCACCAACGAAAGGAAATTTTAACCCTTATCTAAACTGAATCCTCTAAAGCAGTGGTTCTCAACCTTCCTAATGCCGTGACCCTTTAATACAGTTTCTCATGTTGTGGTGACCCCCAATCATAAAATTATTTTCGTTGCTACTCTATAACTGTAATTTTGCTACTGTTATGAATTGTAATGTAAATATCTGATATGCAGGATGTATTTTTATTGTTATAAATTGAACATAATTAAAGCATAGTGATTAATCACAAAAAACAATATGTAATTATATATTGTGAAATATTTCTTAATACTGTATATCTATATATTAAGAGAATATATGTTTCTCTTTCTCTCTCTTTCTGTCTCTCTGTCTGTCTCTCTGTGTGTGGCTCTTTGTCTCTCCCCCCCTCCTTCCCCTCTCTCTCTCTGTCATTCTCTCTCTGTCTATCTGTCTCTCTCCTCCCTCCCCATCTCTTTTGTGTGTGTGTGTGTGTGTGTGTGTGTGTGTGTCTGTCTGTCTCACTCACTCTGTGTGTCTCTGTCTGTCTGTCTGTCTCTCACTCAATCACTCACTCTGTCTCTTTGTCTCTGTCTGTCTCTCCCTCCCTCCCTTCCCCATCTCTGTGAGTGTCTGTCTGTGTGCCTCTCTCTCTCTGTCTCTGTCTCTCTCTCTCTCTGTGCCTCTCTGTATCTATGAATGTCTGTCTCTCTGTCTCTCCCCTCCCCCATCTCTGTCACTCTGTGTGTGTATGTGTGTGAGTGGCTATCTCTCTCACTCACTCACACACACACACACATACTGTGGTCACCTTTAATCACAGGTTAAAAGTACCTGGCAGGGACATTTTTCCCTGCGGGAAAGTCTCCAAGGCTGTAATTTATGGGGTGTGCACACGCCATGTGCCTATGTTTTCAATGGTGTGGAGCCACAGAAAGGCTCTGCGCAGCTGGGGATGACTCTGGAGCCCATCTGGGAAGACGAGGAATGCGAGGGGGACCCCTGCCCCCGCGGATGGGCTCCAGACCACACACATCTTTCACAGCTGCCTCGTTTCCAATTGGGGGGATCCATGCAGAGGATTTCTCCCCCCCATTGGAAATGAGGCCGCGCCGCCCCCTGCCCGGCCCGCCTGACGAAGCAGCGGTGGCAGTGCGTTGCTGGGCGATTGGCAGGGTGGAGAAGGGCGCGGCACTGCCACCCTTGCCTCTGGGACTCTTCTTGCGGGACATGCTGGCTGGCGCTGCTTCAGGGCATCCCGGCCACCAGCTCCTCCGCACTCAGCCCGGCTCCCAGCACGGCCGGCATCCCATCAGATGCCCGTCCTCGGCAGCACGGATGGGCTCCAGACCCCAGACATCTTTCACAGCCGCCTCGTTTCCAATTGGGGGGATCCATGCAGAGGATTCCCCCCCCCCCCAATTGGAAACGAGGTGGCTGTGAAAGACAAGGCAGCGCTGCCGCAGTAAGAACACTTTCTCGCCATTATGAAGTCTCCAAAGCTGTAATTGTATGGGGTGTGCGCGTGCACCTATGTTTTCTACAGCGTGGAGCCGCGGTGACTCTGCGCAGCTGGCGATGACTCCGGAGCCCATCCGCAGGGGTTTTCGAGGAATGCGAAGTAGAGTTTAAAGTTTAGAGTTCCAATGGTCTTAGCGACCTCTATGAAAAGGTCGTTCGACCCCCAAAGGGGTCGCGATCCACAGGTTGAGAACCACTGCTCTAAAGTCTGTGCTTTTAAGTTTAATGCTACATTGCAAAATTTGATTCTTAAGAAAATATAAACTTTATTATGTTCACTTCATCAATGAATGCACTGTTTGCTATATTAACTTCCTAGCTTTTCATTAATGTAATCAGCTTTCATAAAAACATTAAGATTTTCTACTTATAGACATTTTTTTAAAATGTGCATGATCTAATTTAAACAATAAATTTCTTGAATCTGCTTTTTATCAGTTTAGTACACTGGAGGTTTCTCTACACCTATGTTCCATTTATTGAATTCTTGATCTAGGACACCTATTTGACATTATCTGAAAGAATGTCCATTGGTTTCGAAGATTAGTATTTTGCAATAGCCATCTTAATGTTTATCTGATATTTATCTGCTACCTAGCCTTGATTTATTTTCATTGATTATATGTAATTTTAAAAATTAAATTTGATATATGTATTTTGTCTACTCTTGCCTTGAGTATACTCATATTACATGTATAATATCAAATTAAGAAAATAAATGCTAACAAAGCTCCATGAGACAGACACACTGGAATCGTTGTCTATAATCTGTCTTTAGCCACAAGCATTAGAAGCATAAAAGTTCAGCTCTCATTATGCAACAGATTTAAAAATACTTACAAAGCAACAAAAACAATTAAAATTATTTACATCATCTTGCTCACTATCTGTAATAGAGCCAAATATTATTTTAGTATTTTTTTAAATCATGGGATTATTCTCTTAGTTTTTAATACCTCCAGTATTCTATTTCAGAGCTTATCCTAAAATGTACAGACTAAATGGTAGCTTACTGATTGTAAAGAAGGGAATGGCTGCATCTCAGAAGGTATATTTTCTTCTTCTTTAAATATCTCTGTAGAAAAGAAATATAAAATGAAAGAAAATTTTTAAATAAAGGGCACCCAATTAAACAGTTAATGCAATTACCAATGATGCATAGTCTGAAGTAGAGATGTCCAATTTTTTTCACCTTGGAGGTAACAATTTACATGTCTAACCTGATAATGATCAGAAGCTTTTCAATAAGACCATGATGTCACTGGAAGGGACACAACTGAAAAACTAAGGGCCATTTTTTGGATTTAAGGATTAAGGGTGAAACTAGGAGATTGTGTACTCTCATCCTCAATTTTATATCACTCTTTTTAAACACGTAAATCACACCATTAACATTCTGACAGGCATTTTCAGGGCCAAGGTCTCAGGGAGCTTCGGTTGGCCGACAGACTATCTATCCATTTATAAAGGCCAGCAACTGATTGCCCATTTCTCTAGAAATGTCAATGATCTTGCTCCAAGGCAGAGCTGTAATAAGATAAATGCAATATGCAGTGGCTAATTTAATGATAACAGCACACCTAAATTGTCTCCCATTAATCTTCTTCCTTGACTTTTCTGAATGATAAAACATTTCATACATCAATAAGCATCTGTCATAAAATCCATCTTAAATGCCTCGTAAAAAAGGAGGGAGTTTGACTAAAACAGAGGTTTCCAACCCCCGGTCCGTGGATCGGCACCGGTCCGTAGCATGTCAGAAATTGGGCCATGCAAACAAGTGAAATCCCATCCGCGGGATGCGGGCATAACATGAAGCCACACCCTCTCCTGTCCGTGGAAAAGCCTCTCTCCACAGAACCAGTCCCTGATGCCCGAAAGATTGAGAGCCACTGGACCAAAAAACATCTATACAGTAATTGGCCTTCTTCAATATCTCACTACAAAATTATCAAAATGTATCAGGTATATTGCTCAGCTTAACCAGGAAACCAATTCCAAAGGGATATTACTAATTTGATTAAAGATCTATTGTTTGTTTTTCTAATTTTTGTGACTTATTGCTTTATTTAAAAATAGGATAGTAAATTACTAAAAACTGGAGAGAGTTCTCATAAATAGCAAATATATATTGCATATTAGTGCTATATTATAAAATCTATTGCCACCTAAACACACTACAAATGATTGAAATTAACCAGCAAGGTCATTAATACATTCATAAATATGCTTTGTGCAAGCATGACCAAGAGTTTAGACTTCTACATACCGTGACTATCTTTAGATTTCAATGCAGTCACATGTGTCAACTACAAATTGAAAGAATAAATATTTTAGAAACCTTTGTTTATCAAAAGTCGAGAAACCTTTCAAACATATTTATTTTCTAAGCAGTATCTGTAAAGTTTTGTCCTAAAAATAAAGACATAAACTGCCTACCCAATAATAAAAACCTTGTTCCTATTTGAACTTTTGCAGAGCACAGCATCATGAATGTGTTGACATTTACAGTCTTATAAATGTCAATGTCAGGAATGTATTTAGAAATTTCTATTTCTAAGGCCTAAGATAGCAATATTAAAATGAGTACAAGCAGTATATTAATAATTTTACACCCCAATAATCACATAACTTCTCCCAGCAGCTTCATGAAGATATGAAATACAAAGTGTAAGAGAACATTTGGGGTACCTCACAAGGGAAAGACCACTGAGCCAACTGAGAGACCACTGAGCCCAGATAAATAACACTGTTACTTGGTGTATTTTTTGAGAAATGCTTAATGAATCAGTCAATACAATACTGTACCTTTAATAACTTCAGCTGGGGAAATGTAAGCTCTTTAACTGCAATCTCAAATAATTCCACTGGTTCAGTTTCCTTTTTCTTTACAGAAAGAATGAAAAAATACAGGTAGGTTATAGCGTCATGGAATGTTAGAAATTCTTCTAAGGCTATCTGCTAGGAAGTAGATCTGATAGTTAAGGTACCAGGTTAGAAACCAGGAAAATGTGAATTCTAGCGCACACACACACTCGCAATTTTGGGCAAGACACTCTCTCAGCCCAACCCACTTTACAGGGATTGCTATGGGAAAAATAAGAGGAAGAATAAGGTACGGTCATTGCTTTGAGTTACTTATAAAGTAATATAGGTAAAATTTAAAAAAAACACCTAATACATAAATTTAATAGGTCTTACTCCCAGATGAACATATGCAGATTGTATGTTGTAGAGTCAATGTAAGTATTTTCGTAATAATTATTTATACAAATTTGTATTAAATAATCTATAATAGTTATATATTAATTAAAAAGCAAAGAAAAAACTGAACCTAATAAGTAAAGTAACATTGAGGATATTAAATATTCCCTTATTAGGAATTTCAAGGTGTTTAGACTATAGACAGCATAAAAAAAAAATCAAAAAAAGACAAAATACTCCCCTGAAAGAAAGTACTTTCTAGGAAATTTTTCCAAATTTCCCATTTGAGACATGTTACTCTAATAAATATCCCTGTGATTCATTCAGATAAATAGCTGTTTTAAACCCTACTATTTAATCTTGAGTATCAAGAGAAGGAAATAAATAGGTAAAATATTCTAAAACAGAAACCATTAATCGAATTGTATTGCTATCAACAATGTTAGCTTCTTGAATTAAAACCATGCAATGGACACTCAAAACATTAACTAAATCATGTACAATGTACATACCTTTTTCATTGCAATGCAGCAAGTAAGATCATGATATATAATTGGGATTTGATCTCGAGAAAGGTGAACATCGAATTCCACAAAGGCTGCTCCCTAAGTGAAAAGTGAGGGGGGGGGAGGGGGAGATAAACAATGTAGAATTTAGAAGCTGAGTAGCAAAAAACATGCACATAAAAGACTTCTCTCCCATTCACCCAAGCCTATTACATTATTTTCATGTCATATTTCTCCAATGGAATCTGATGGCTCAATATATGCTTTGAGAGAAATGCCAGGAGTCACACTCCTAGAAGCTGGAAGGCCCAGCACACAAAAATAAATTTTATATCATTTTCATTTATAAGCATTTAATTAACTAAATAACATAACAGTCATTTAATACATCATGAAATTAAAAATTTCCTCCATCTTTCCTATTGAGATTTACAATACAAAAATAGCTTAATGAGGTTCTGTGGGGGAACATTTTAGGTACCTTCAGGCTGCAAGGATAAAAAATTCAAGCAACGTTCAGTATTATCTCCCTTCATAAAATTCATAAATTATCCCTTATCCCATTACTATGCATTAACGTTCCTTTAGGCATTAGGTATGTAATTTGAGCAAGAATTCTAAAATAATTCCTTGACTTTGAATTGGATCCACAGAGCTTCCTTCCCAGATTCAAAGCGGTCTCCAATTTAGAATGAGTGGGGAGATCTCTTAGAATACATGGGCATGAATCAGTGGTGAAATCGAAAAAAAATCCTACCAGTTCTGTGGGCGTGGTTTGGTGGGAGGGTGTCTCATGTGACTGAGTGGGCATGACTATGTAGTCATGTGAGTGGGGCGTGTGTCAAAAGACTCACTTTAACAATGTCCTGCTGGAGCAGGGGGTTGGACTAGATGACCTCTTTCAAGGTATCCTCTGAAGCTGCGTTTACTGCCAGGTTTCTGATTCTTCCTCCCTTTCCTTTTTCCATCCCTCCCTCCCTTCCTCCTTTTCTTTCTTTCCTTCTTTCTTTCTCAGCAACAAACCCCCTCCCCTCCCATTTTTGGCCTAGCAGGCCTCAGGGAAGCCTCCTGGGAGCAAAAAGAGATCCCAAATGCTAAAAAAAAGTTTTAAAAAAGTTTCTACCATCGCGCAGCACGGCTAATTGTCAGAACCTTTTTTTAGTTTGTTAAGCATTTTTTTTACTACCGGTTCAGGTGAATGGTAGCATTTTTTACTACCAGTTCGGGCAAATCGGCCCAAACTGGTAGAATTTCACCCCTGGCATGAAAGCATGAAGAAGAAATGTATAAAAATTTAAGATCTAGAATACTTTTTACATTCATTCTTTCCCCACAATTTCATCTGCACGTATTATAAAAGTAACAAGCTTTTAAAAAGTTTTCCAATCACAAAAGAAGTAAAGAAACTGGTGCAAATGGAGTCAATTTCTTTCAGTGGGAACAGCAGTTAAGCTGACCATGTAAATATGGTTTTCCAGAGGAAATGAACATCTTATCAGGGAGATAACATATATTAATTTTGTTGACATTTTTTTCTTATGATACTATTGCTGCTTCCCCAAATGTGCTATGAAATAATTTCTGATATTTAATATTTTTCTTGATTTTGTTCCATCATGCTTACCTAGAGCTATATAGTTATTATATTTTAAAGATAAAGGTTTCCCCTAACCAGTCATGTCCAACTGTAGAGGATGATGATCACCTCTGTTTCTTAGCCAAGAGAACCAGCATTGTCCAAAGACACTTCTGTGGTTGCGTGGCCAGCACGACTATACATTGCACATAACATTTTTACCTTCCCATCGCAGTACCAATTTATCTACTCTCATTTGCAAGCTTTCAAACTGCTACGTTGGCAGGAGCTGGGCAAGTAACAAGAGCTCACCTTGTGCGGTGCTTGGGTCTCAAACCCAGATTTCCAGCTGACAAGCTCAATGCTTTTAACCACTGAGCCATTACTTCCCGTTATATTTTATATACTGCATCAACTGACA
This sequence comes from Natrix helvetica, assembly GCF_964273705.1. Classification (NCBI taxonomy): domain Eukaryota; kingdom Metazoa; phylum Chordata; class Lepidosauria; order Squamata; family Natricidae; genus Natrix; species Natrix helvetica. The sequence continues at coordinate 136,882,549 of NC_138552.1, read as the reverse complement.
ATTTGCTAGCATAAGACACTTTTAAAGTAAACAATCAATATTGACATTTTAAAAAGAATGATATAACTTCATAGTCTTTTCAAAGTTTTTGTTCTTTATGCTTTTGCAGTCCTTCTTCTGCCTTTTGGGTGGAGATTTGCATTAGACAGCTAGAATTTTGAGGTAGCTATTAGGTTGTAAAGTAATTAAGAATCTCCCACTGTGAAAATTCACAAGACAGTAATTATGATTTTACAAGGATAATATTTGGGATATCACTAAAACCTATTAAAGAGGTTAATACGTTAAAATCCCAAGTATAGCAACATAAAATTTTCATATAAAATGTGTCAATTAAAATATGTAAGGCTAAACGAAGATACTGCTTCCCCCCGCCCCCCCAATCTTTTTATCTTTTATATAGGTGCTGTATAGTTAAACTGCAGAAATATCCCACTTCTGCTTTTTAGAGAGAGGGGAGACAATAGTTGTAAGTAATGAAAAAGAAGTCCAAACACTGATGTTTATAAAAAAACTAATCTATTAATTCATGTGTGTCATTCAAAAGCTAGGTTAAAAAGATACATCCTACTAGGTTTCCATTAAAAAGTTACAGGCTACAATTGGAACCCAAAATAATTGGTGACTTTCAACAGCACATATGGGAACAGGAGAAGACGAGAAATGGCTCTCTCATTCTTATATTGAGGGCTTATCAGTGGCAGAAAAACATTAGTTGGATTTCATCTAGTTTCTTTCAAGTATGGATCATTTATTTACTTGCAAACAGACATTTCTAAATGTTAGTATGGAAAAAGAAATCTATTTTTTAAAAAAGTAGTATACATACATGTTTAGCAGCATTCTTTAAAGAAGCAATGGTATTTTCTCGAATTTTAGCAAGTCTGAAAAGACCAACACATAGAGAAAATCAGTGCAAATACAAATAAAACAGATATGACCTACAATATGTAAAGATTCATCTTAAGTCATGTTTTCCTGTTAATGTATATGAACATAAAATCTTACACTACAGAATTTTACAAAAAAACCAAAAATATTACTGCATTCAGTAATTTAAAAGTCATACACAGAGTTGATGATATTGCACTATAAATATTTTATTACTACAAAATAAACATTACTTACTCCAAAGGTTTTAATTTTATGAAGTTAGTTGAAGAGTAAATATTTGGGGAGAGCACTTTAGAATGTGTTGAATTGAAGTTCTAGCTTTTGCCTTTATAATTTGACTTTTCCCCTTCAGACAAATGAGGGGAACAAGGGATTTTATTTCATGCAGACTGTACTCAGCAGTAGCACATTAGAAACTTCATTTTTTCCTGCGTTTACTGCCAGGTTTGTGATTCTTCCTCCCTTTCCTTTTTCCATCCCTCCCTCCCCCCTTTTCTTTCCTTCCTTCTTTCTTTCTCAGCAACAAACCCTCCCCCGCCCCCATTTTTGGCCTAGCAGGCCTCAGGGAAGCCTCCTGGGAGCAAAAACGGACGCCAAATGCTAGAAAAAAGTTTTTAAAAAGTTTCTACCATTGCGCAGCACAGCTAATTGTCAGAACCTTTTTTTAGTTTGTTAAGCATTTTTTTACTACTGGTTCAGGTGAATGGTAGCATTTTTTACTACCAGTTCGGGCAAATCGGCCCAAACCGGTAGAATTTCACCCCTGGCATGAAAGCATGAAGAAGAAATTATGAAAATTTAAGATCTAGAATAATTTTTACATTCATTCTTTCCCCACAATTTCATCTGCACGTATTATAAAAGTAACAAGCTTTAAAAAAGTTTTCCAATCACAAAACAAGTAAAGAACCTGGTGCAAATGGAGTCAATTTCTTTCAGTGGGAACAGCAGTTAAGCTGACCATGTAAATATGGTTTTCCAGAGGAAATGAACATATTATCAGGGAGATAACAGATATTAATTTTGTTGTCACTTTTTTCTTATGATACTATTGCTGCTTCCCCAAATGTGCTATGAAATAATTTCTGATATTTAATATTTCCCCCCTTCAGACAAATGAGGAGAACAAGGGATTTTATTTCATGCAGACTGTACTCAGCAGCAGCACATTAGAAACTTCTATTTTTCCTCACAAAATACATTATTTTCTTTGAAAATCTTGAACTTCACCAATGTAAACCCAAGAAGGTTAAAATACCTTATTTTAAGCAGTAGCAACCATAATACAGTGGCAGATTTCATACTTATATGTTAGAGTATCCATGCTAGAATATCCATGTTTGATTGCTTTATATATGCTGGAGATTGTCTCCATTGCAAGACCACAGAAGAATTACCATATTTTGGAGTATAAGATGCACCCCTCCCCCGAGAACAGCATGGAAATGTTGGTACATTTTATACACCGAATACAGCCATTTTTGGCCTCCCAAAGCCCCGCCCCCCATCCCATTTTTATGAAAAACAGGGGCATTTTTGCCTTACCCCAGCCCTGCTGAAGCCTGCAGAGTGCTCCTGGGGGTCAGGGAAAACAACTTTTTTTTCTTACTAACCTCTTCAAAATCTTGGTGCGTCTTATACACCAGGGCGTGTTATAGTCCAAAAAATACAGTAGTTAATTACAGATTTGGCTATTTTAATTCCTTGAGTGATCATCTTTGAATTCACACAGTGTTATGACTGCACAGAACTCTGTTCAATACTTTCCAGAACTTACAGAATTATTCACAAATACCCCTGGCCTCAAACTACTAAGTCAGTTCCTAAGACCAGCACAGCGATGTAAAGCCTACTAATGTCAGGGAAATGCAGGTTGCTTGAATTTATAGATGACTACTCAGAAGAATTCCACCACAGATAATCAATTCTTGTAGTCTCTACGGCACTTAGCTAGTTGTAGGTTCTAAAATTCACATACAAAAGTATTATCTGGAGGATCTGGTCATCATAAGGTGATCAAACGTCTGTGGCCTTGTGATAGAAAAATATCACAATGAAAGGCTGGCAATATTGTCATCACTGTTGTTGAATGTGTATGCTCAGAAGAGGGTATAATTATTTGGAAGTTCATTGTAAAGCATGAATTGCCAGAAATCATTTGAAGAAATGCTAGTGAAAAGACTATGTTTTAGATTGGCCTTGGTAGGTTAGACATAAATGGTGTTCTTGGTGAAATAATGCTACACCACACAGGTAAAATGATGGACATCAGAAGCATGAAGCTATGTTGGAATAACCATGGGCTGGATTTTTCAACACTGATTGGGATGAGCCTTGAAGAAAGGAGCCAAATGAGCAAAAAGACTGCATTGCCCAACCAGCAAAAAAACCCAGCCAGCTGAAAAGGATACCTTAGTTGATGGTATTAAAGGTAATCGTCATTTGTTGGTCTGAATTATAATATAACCCAAGTCTAGCATCTAAGAATCCATTGTCCCAACCTTTCATACAGAACACTTCAATGTATGAATTTATAATTCAATCAGATGATCTTACTTAGTTGTAGTTGTAGAGTTTCCAGCACCCCTATGGCCAACATCCAGTCCTTTTCTTGGTTTCCAGTATTTGGCATATGAAGCTTCCATATTACAGGAAAAACCATTAATGGGCTTAATAATTATATAGTCCACTGTGGAAAAAGAGTAAATAGAATTGTTTTTTGATTCTTCATTTTTAACAATTAAGCTACATTTAAGTCCACTGGAAAGAAACCAAGCTTCCCAAACCTAAACAAGATAGTTTCACTTATATCAATAATCACTAAATGGATCCTTGTTACTTTCATTGCAAAAAAATGCTTTTCTTCCTTAAAATTGCCTCTTAGTGTTTTGGTGGAGACATTAGATTACTACCCCCCTTCCAGCATGCATATAATTCTATCAAAGTGCTAATCGAATCAGTATTTAAAAATCAAGTAGTGGGAAATGTATTTAGCCTAAGTTCATGTTTGCATTGCTACCAATTTTTTAAAAGAAAATAAACATACCTCTAACTTTTCCTATTGTTTTTCGTGAACCTCTGTTCATAATGGGAAGCGTGAGAATACCAGCACTCTTTCCTGATTCTCCAAGGGTGGAAGATAACAGACAAGCGGAGCCCACATGGCCTGGAATCTCATCTCCTTGGATAACTGGTTCACCAAGATCTTCCTACAATTACAAAGTTATTATGTATTTAAAGTTGCTCTGCTTATGCAGGTGGTGAAAGCATTTCCCTTAATATCAACTTTGCCTAAAATTGGAAAGCTATTCCACAAGACAAGGAACAATGGATGGAAACTAACTAAGGAGAGAAGCAACCTAGAACTAAGGAGAAATTGCCTAACAGTGTGAGCAATCAACCAGTGGAATGGCTTGCCTTCAGAGGTTTTGGATGCTCCATCACTGGAGGCTTTCAAGATGAGACTGGACACTTATTTGTCTGAAATACTATGAGGTCTCCTGCTCAAGCAGAGACTAGATAACCTCCAAGGTTCCTTCCAACTCTGTTATTCTATGTTTAATTAAAGTCTTTGTTATGTTTGATCTATAAATTACTCATCTTGTCACTATTTTTAAACCCCCAGGCTAGATTTAGATTTAAAATAATAATTTCTTGATAAAACTAGATGATCTGTCTAAGTTCTTTATATCTGGTAGTATATTCAATGCTTTTGAGAAGGGCTAATGAACTGTGATGCCGATATTTAAGCCTAGAGAAATTTCTCATTAAAGCAGTGCTTCTCAATTATTTTCTGTCATGCCCCCCCTAGGAAGAAGAAAACATTTCGCGCCCCCCTCCCCGCGCGACTGTAAATAGTATCATTTGTCTATAAAATTGTTATAAGTACACCTCTGCATAACATAGCACACCGGTCTTTCCTCGTCTCCCACCGTAGTCACATGCTTTCTTTCCTCTTTCCCTCTTACTTGTCTATCCTTCCTTCCACCCTCCCTTCCTCCTTCCCTTCCTTCCTGCCTCCCTTCCAGTTCCCTCCTTCCTCTTTCCCCCTGCCTGCCTGCCTTCTTTCCCTCCTGCTTATCTATGCTTCCTTCCTTCCTTGCACCTCCCTCCCTTCTGCCTGCCTGCCTTCTTTCCTCTTTCCCTATCCTCCTATCCTTCCTTTCTCCCTCCCTCCTTCCCTGCCTCCCTTCCAGTTCCCTCCTTCCTCTTTCCCCCTGCCTGCCTGCCTTCTTTCCCTCCTGCTTATCTATGCTTTCTTCCTTCCTTGCACCTCCCTCCCTTCTGCCTGCCTGCCTTCTTTCCTCTTTCCCTATCCTCCTATCCTTCCTTTCTCCCTCCCTCCTTCCCTGCCTCCCTTCCAGTTCCATTCTTCCCTCCTTCCTTCTGCCTCCTTCCTGCCTGCTTGCCTTCTTTCCTCTTTCCCTCCGGCGTGTCTGCTTTTCTTTCCTTCCTTCCACCTCCCTTCTGCCCTCCTCCCCTTCTTCCCTCCCTCCCTGCCAGCAGCTCCTCCAGCATCCCAGCTGGAAGCAGCAGCACAACAGTTGCCGTTACGAGGGGCGAAGGGGTGGCGGTGGCAAGATCGGGCGACCGCCGCCCCTTTGTCCATTCCCCAACAGCGGCTGTTGCGCTTCCCGGCTTGAAGTGGCAGCGCTGGGGACTGCTCAGAGACTCATCAGAGCCGCGGGCTGGAGCTGTGCAAAAAGTCTGCTTGGGCTGGGGGGGGGGGGGGGAAGGGAGGGAAGCCTGGGACAGCCCGTCCTCGCCATCGCCACCCCTTCGCCCCTGGTAGCGGCGGCTGTTGTCCTGCTTCTTCCAGCCGGGATATATTCTGCCAGGCCCTTGGCAGCATCCCGGTACGAGGCGCGAAGACGGGCGGTCCCATGCTTCCCTCCCTCCCACCCCCGCCCGAGCAGGCTTCTTGCACAGCTCCAGCCCGCGGCTCCAATGAAAATCCACAGTCCGAAGTGCTGCCACTTCCAGGCGGGATATATTATGCCTCGCCCACGCCTTCGCCGCCGTTGCACCCAGATGGAAAGGGAGCCTTCGCGCCCCCCTTTACGGAGCCTCGCGCCCCCCCAGGGGGGCGCGCCCCACTATTTGAGAACCGCTGCATTAAAGTAACACCATGATGTCTCCATTTGGATGCTAAGTCAAGGTATAGATAACATATTACTGTCTGGATGTTTTGAACCATTTAGATCCATAGCACTATTCAGGCATAACCAACAGATAACTATGAAAACTATAATTCAAAATATCTGGAGGATACTAAGCTGCCTAGTCCTACATCAATTTGAGATTTGTGCTATATGTTATCATGTTGTGCTAGTAGAGACAAGTGTTATTGAAACATAGAGGGAGATACATATCCTTCCAGTCCATAACATCTAAAAGGTATCAGGCTTCCTATACATACTAAACAAGAACTTTAAATAAAAATTGTAGTCCAATTCAGGATGACATGAGCAAATACCTCATTCTCTATTAGGGCATATTTTAAAAAATGTCTGCACATCAACATTCATTAGTCATCAAAACAAAAGAGCCAAGTTTTATACATAGCCAAGTCTTTACCTCAAAAAAGTCAAAGATTAATTCAAGGTTGTCTGGTTCCATGGTCTGTATGGTATATTCTGTCCAGCGATCTGGCTGCAGACCATATCCACATTCAGGCTGAGAATGTCGAGACTTGAATTCAGTATCACTTATAAGTGAAATCTCTAACGTATTTGCCATTTTATGATGAAGCATAGGTGAAAGTCTGTCATCTTCATCATCTTCATCCTCTTCCTCCAAACCTTCAAGGGTGAGTTTCACTCTAAACAGTAAAAAAAAAAAAACAACCTAAGTTTGATGTAGTATACATGATTGATCAGCTGCCCAGCTGCCCTTCAAAGGCCAGCATGAAAAAGGTTATTACTCTTATACCTTACTTTATGTTTCCCTAGAAGCATTTCATTGGCCATTATGGAAAACAAGCTGAAAGAGACAAACTCCTGACTGATCCAAATCTATTTTACACAAGACATCCAAGGTTACTCTAATAGTACATTTACTAAAAATGTACTTTTTTCTTACACTTATTAAAAAGTTATGCATGACTATGCTTAGTATAGACATTGTTCCAGAGGTTCAAGAGAACCAGTTTTAGAACTGTAACTAACTTCAATTCTCCCACTGAGAATCGATGTCAGCATTGATTTTACTATTGCTTTTCTGAAAGAGTCCACACAAAGCCCATACAAAAGATACACATATAACAACCACTGCATTATAAAAGCAAAGACAAGCACTTTAATAAACTGTAAATGGACTAAAATAACCATACCTAAACCTAGATTTCTTGAATTTTTTCTTTGTTATCGATACAGGTGGTTTTTCAGAAAAATGTAGCCGTAACCTTATTTCTGTCTGACATGTCAGCCATCCGGAATCAACACTCTCCACATCATCTGACAAAACAAAAAAAGTATTGTAAAAACATCTTGCTACATTCTGAAATACCATTAAAACTTGTCTAAATAAAACATTTGGGTAGTTTATACTATGGAGAAGCTGAGTGTTTTAGGTTAAAAAAATATAACTAAAAAGTTGTGTTTGGCTTATCCACAGATGTGCTTAACCACAAATGTAGACAGTATGCAATAAGGTACCTCTTTATATTTGTAGACTAGCCCATCAGAGAATAAGCCAACCCTTCAATTATAACTGAAATACCATGAGAAGTCCATCATCTATGGATAAGCCAACTGCCATGGATGGGTTTATTTTTCAGAATATATGGTACTATTTCATTAGTATCTGTTTCCACAGGGAAAATCCATCCTAAGCTTATAGCTGCTGAACTAGTCAATATGGATCCACATCAAAATAGATTTGGGTTGGCCAAATTTTAGCAACTATTACATGGAATACTAGTACCATTCAAGTTTGGATTTCTAAAATCAATCCTACATACCATGTTTCCCCAAAAATACAACCTGTCCTGAAACTAATGCCTTGCCACATTTTTCGCGTGGACAAAAATATAAGCCCACCCCCGAAAATAACCCCCCTGGACAACCCTTCCCCTCCGGCCAGGCAGAGCACCGCTCACCGACCTAGCGGTATCCAGAAGTGCCAAGCCGCGGGAGCCGGGAGGTGGAAGGCGCTCACGTTGCTTGGTGCCTTCGGGATATCGCTAGGTTGGGGAGTGGCGTTCTGCCTGGCCGGAGGGGGGAGTTGCTGGGCAGCTGCTCCCTTGTGAGCGGGCTCTATCCCTAACGTGCCAAGCCGCAGGAGCTGGGGGGCGGGCAGAGCGCCACATGGCTTGGCGCCTTAGGGATACCCTCTAAGTCAGTGAAAGGCGCTCTGCCTGGCTGGGGGTTTTCCGGGCGGTCCTTGTGAGCATGGTCACCTCATGGCTGCTTCGCCCGAGGCTGTGCCTAGCTCTTCGGGAGCCCGCTCGCAAGGGAGCAGCTGCCCGACAACCCCAAAACAATAAGCCCTCCCCCTATAATAATCAAGGCCATATTTCGTGGGGCAAAAGAAAATAAGATCCTGTCTTATTTTCGGGGAAACACGGCAGTAGAAAGGGGATTAATTTATGTTTTTTTTCTTTTTTTAATTAAATTTTTTAAATAAGTTTTATAATTATTACCCCCCTTACCCTTCCTTCTTCCCCCATCCCTACCCCTCTTCCCTCCCTCCCTCCCCCCGACCTCCCAGAGCAAAATACAGGGTATAAACATTAGACAACCATACGCTAACATAAGCTAACTAATTTTAACATGTTACTATTCTTGTGCTTTAACTCCCCCTTTATTAAACTAGCTTTGAATAAATTGTAGCATTCCTTATGCCTTCATTCATAAGCTAACTGAAATTTTTTAGTCCGGTATTTGTTTTGAATATAGTCAACTAATACATACTCAACCCAGCATTACCACCAGCAAATATAGTGTGTGGTAGTACTGGCTATAAATTAAATTGGATGAATTTTGCAGAAGGTGGAAGGAGGTACTGCAGGGATAGATCTTATCAGAGCTTTCTTTCCTATTACAGGGCTTCCTAATGTGAATTTACCTGTAGGAAGGATTCATTTGTGTTATATTTTAAAATAATTGGAATTGAATTTTAAAAGTAGGAATCCAAGTTACTCCTATAAACAATGTGACAGTGTGCATTGAAAGGATCAATGCAACTGCTGTGACTGGTTTTGTTGATTGTCTCCAAGTTTTCTGGGTATATTGGCTAACTGAAGACATTTCCACTGTGGATGACTGCCGTGTAGGACAAAGAACGGGCAAGTACATCAGTTCTTTGGAATCTCTCCAGATAGGAAGAAAACAGGAGATCACCCCTGAGTGTTCTGTCTGACAGCTTCTTGTGAAGAGACCATACAACAGTGGTCTCCCATGGATTTGAGCGCCAGAAGCCCAGGGAGACAACATCTTTGCTCCCAACAGTGGCAGATAAGCCAAATAAGTTCACTTTTTAATCACATTTGGAAATGTTCAATTCAACTATTTTACGGATATTAAAGAACTTCAAAATCTGACACCTGGTGAGTCTTACCTTCTTTGAATTAAAGGAGTTTAAACAGTGATTTAAAAGTTTAAAATAATCAGTGGCGTGCAGTCAGGTGAGGCAAGTGAGGCACAGCCTCACCACTCTCATCATGAAAAAAAAAAGTAAAAGGAAAAAGCTGAGCTAGTTGCTGCCTCACCGTGGATGACTCTGCTTAACCTCACTGGTGCTCTCCCTCCCCAAGTGTAGTGACTTCCTCCCCAGGCCCCCATTCAGTTCTCTCTCTCACACACACAGCTGGATAAAATTATATAAAAATCTAGCCCAGCTTCACTGACTACAAGTTTGAAAAGGCAACGTGGCTCCACCTGCAATCAAACTACACTTGGGGAGGGAGAGCACAAGCGAGCACTGAGGAGACCACAGGAGGAGGCAGGAAGCCAGGCAAAGAGCCATGCTGTAGTACACACACTTCCCCCCAGCCTCTTTCTTTTGGAAGGCTCGGCTCGGCTCCCCTCTGGCTTCTCTGCTTCTCCTCTCACCCCAGCCTGCCAGCAGGAGGTGGTGGGTGGGCTTTATTGTGTTCCAGGCATTTCCCACCCAGACAGCAGGCTGCATTTGTAATGGTGGAGGTGTTTGGGAAAGGCAGCAAGGGAATTGGGAGGGGGGGGGGATGGCAGCTGCTTTCAAGCCACTGGAAAAGATATCCAATCCAACTTTTGTGTGTGTGTGTGGGGGGGGGGTTGTTTGAGAGTGAGTGAGAGAGGGAAGGGGTAGGAGAGATAGTCCAATCCAACTTCTGTGTGTGTGTGTGTGTGTGTGTGTGTTTGTGTGTGTGTGTTTGAGAGAGGGGGAGGAAGGGAGAGAGGGAGGAAGGAGGGGAAGGAGAAGAAAAAGAAAAAGAAAGAAGGAGCAAAGGAGAAAAACAAATGCTGTCACTTTAAATTGGAACTGAGCATGCCTGGCTGTGGAATTCTGGGAGTTGAAGTCCACAAGTCTAAAAATATTTGAAACCCAGCACTGTGTCAGTGCCTCACCAGTCATAAACCTCACCGAACGTCACTGAAAATAATATACAACTGGCAAAAAACCAAAAAAAAAAAAATTGATTTTAAGTTTTAAATGGATTGGGAGACCTCAGAGATTTGGAATATTTGTTATTTTGCTGTAAGATTTGAAAATAATTATATAATTAAATAATATACTCATGGGAAATGACTGAAACAGAAGTAAACTTGTATTAGGAACTGAGGCTTGATGAAGGCTGCAAATGAGCACTAGAGGAAACTGAAGGACCAGGCAGAAAAGAGTTATAAGGCCAAGCCAGTTATTACTTTTACTTGTCTTAAAATAATCCTTCAAAAATGGGCTGAGATAATAACTACTATCTAAGAAATGATACAGATTTCAATGTTAAACATTTAGAATATGGGTGTTTTTTTTAAAAAAACAACTCTTTTACCTGATACACACATTATACAATTGTGAAGGCATGGAAGACAACAAAATTGAGATTACCAAAATGCAAGAAACAAATCAGGAAAAGAATCTGGGCATAGAACGGGTGTGACAAGAAATCCCAAAGTAGGCTGGTGAAAGCTTTGAATGCTCCTTTTGAATTTCAAAGACTCCTTTGATGAAAGATCAGATAATGTGATGCCATTGGAATGATTTAAAGGTCAAGATTATGAAGAGCAAAAAATAAGAAACATAAACTTGGACTATTTGATCAGGGTAAACTATTTCTTTGATATTTTTGGTAATTCCTAATGGACCTTTTGCTGAACCATTTCACTGCCTGAAAAGATTATTATTTGTGGACTATTCTTCTATATATATAAAAGTGTGTGTGTGTTTGCATGTGTGTGTGTGTGCATAATTCTGGAACGCCTCAAGCAATTTTAACGAAACTTGGTACACAGATGACTTACTCCCTGGAAACAAGTACTGTGAGGGTAAGACACCCCTAACACCCCTCGGGGTATGTGTTCTGTTAAGATACAGCCTGTTGTGCCTTAAAATGGCTTCAGTGGAGTTGCCATGGTAATGGCTTCACAGTACTCCACAAGGAGGCTCCCTCTGGTAAGGGGTAAAATCCAACATTAGAAATTACATTTGGTCCGGACATTTTCAACAAGGCTTTGATCATTCTAAACGCCTGTAAATAAAATTACTTTGTTTTGACACTGCATATAATTCATTCCTTTTCTTGTCTAATTGGGATAAATAAATACCTGGGCAATGCCGGGTTATCAGCTAATATCTAATAAAAATTAGGCTATAGTAAGAAGTTATTTTATTCATAATTTTAAAAAAGTGAAGTTACTATATTAGCTGAGACTCGGTGTGGTGAAAAAGATGGAAGCCATTTCTTTATTTGTTTTTATTTTTATTTTCTCCTTTTTTCTTTCCTCTGTATTTCTGAACTTCTTTTACTTTTCTTGTTTATTCTAGTTTAGTCTTATTACATTTTTTTATGTTTACTAAAACTTGCCAGTAATTTTTCTGTTTAAAACATGGAATCTTTCCAAGTCATATAGCTTAGGAGTAGTGCACTTGAACAGAGCAGTGCAACTGCTGTGAATAGTTTTGTTGGTCCTCTGCAAGTATGTACACGTATTTGCACAGCTACTTCAACTTTTGCAGTCAAAATGAAAGGGTCTCTGCATACCCATTTAAGCAACTAGGAATTCTTACAAGCAGCCAGATTAAGCCTTTCATAAACTTAAGATGTGATGTTTTGCATGAGTCACTAGGCTTTAAAATGCTTTCCACAGCCATAAAAATCAATAAGGTTACACCTTTCTTTGTGGCACATTAAAATGAAAATTTAAAAAAAGATTTTTGGAGTTTTAGGGGTTTGAAAGAGTCTACTTCTCTACCATTCTAATTACTTAAAAGCATTTTTTTCATTTAAAGTGCACTTTGTTATTACTAGGGTGTTTAACATTTTAAAGTTAGGACCACTTACCAAAGACTCCAAAGAATCCATCATCAATGGAAATATTATCTAGAATTAAAAGGACAAAGTGTGAGAATAATTCACTTTCGCACATTATAATTTAATTGTTAGTTTAGGCAGCAATATTACACACTTGCCAAAGAATAAATTCTCTGGACTTAAGCAACTTATTTTTGATTAGACAACTAGTGGTTTACACAATTAACAATACCTCTAATTCAGCACTGTTTTCAACAGAGCATTTAAATAGGAAGATACTATGTAACTTTACTGCAACCTAAAAAAATACTGCTTAGCTTTGTTTACATCCTTAGAAGGATGTTATTTCTTTCCATCCAAGTTATCTAAAATATGAAAATAATAGGTCATCAACTTGACAATGTATCATATATTACTAATGGAATGAATCAGAAGATGGTATCAGCTAAGAAGATAAAATATCTGATTTGCTACTTGTTTATGGTTTGAAGATTTTATTAAATGTTTTTTTCTTTTCAAGCATTAGTCTTCATATGCTACAGAAATGTAAATAATGAATTCTTTAAATATACAATAAACTCAACACAATTATATGTTTTTGAAAATAAAACTTTGACATATTGATAGCTATATTTAACCCTCTCTTAAATTTTAAATATTTATTATTCATCTCTCAATGTGAGAACAAGACACATTTCTTCCACTATTACAAAGAAAATTCTGTTTAGAATAATAATAATCCCCTTCATAGATAATAATGCATTTTTCTATTTGATTATTTTCTCCAAGATTGAAAGGGTAAATAAAAAAACCTTTAATACTAGCTGGAAAATATCACAAATATCTTTTCTAAAATGTGTGCAAGTTGAGTCACTGGTACCTAGAGACAGTCTAGAAAATATTTTGATTATAATAAGTTACTAATTTACCTTTAAAGGCAGTTGAAAGTTATTTATGTTGTGTCACAAAGAGTCTACCTGAATTTAAGATGTTATCTATGCTTGAACAGGATGGAATCTAGACTATCAGAGAATGAAAAAAACTTTTATTATGGAAGGACATAAATCTCTATTTATTTAACTAAAAATGAATCAATAAGTCAAGGTAACTTATTACAGGCTTGTTTCTAATCAGAAAGCCAGAAAATGAAAGTAAGCAGCAGATAACATGTATACCTACTCAGACACTGAGTAGATATAAAGGGTCTCACTGACTTCCCTTTGACTTGTCCTGTGTAAACATGAACACAGCTGTAGCCTAAGACTATCTACCTAGGTTTAATAATTTGAAGCCTTTTTTTAATAAATGGAAATTACTTTTGAGCAATACATTTAGATTGAACAAGAAATGATGTCTTTAAATTATAATAAAGGTGTAGAATGAAAAGGCCGGTGACAATATTTTCAGGTTCATTGAAAACAAGCTACTTCATAAAATCACCTTTTTAATGGAGGCAACAGATTTTACAAGGTTTCCAGTTGCATTGTTTCTCCTAATTTAATGAAACGATTTATGCTTACAGTAACCCATGCTTATTTTAAAACCTGTTTTATTCATGAGTATGTTTAGCATAAATCTTCTGGTCATTGTTCTCTTTAAGAAAATTTAATTCGTATTTAAATGTCAACTTACTTACAACAATTTGTACTTTCTATCCCTCAGGCATGATTTTTGAAAATATCAGCATGGACTTTCAATCTCACAATATAATGATTATCAATAGTATTTCAATGTCTTTAAAAATGAACTTAGGAGTCCACAACTTCCTTTTCCTTTCTGAAAGCCGAATAAGATTCAGTGTACTGAATCTCCAGACCATATACCTGTGCTAGGATGATCACCATACCTTTTCCTAGCTTCTAGGTTGAAGATAAGAGAGCCGGGATCCAACCATGCCATATGTTAAAACCCAGATGTGCAATCACAAATTTTGGCAATGAAAACCTGTGGATACCTGATAAAAATGGACTCATGATAATACTATTCATAAGTCTTCTGTCATATAAATTCATTTTACAAAATTTGTGCTCATGTTGGCTAATGGAGGATTCCTTTGTAGTGGAAGATTAATGTTAATCCTACAAAATAACATCAACCCAATTAAACCATTTTGTAACATTAGTAATCTTATGCATATGTTTCAAACAGATGCAGTTGATGCCCATACCTAAAGGGGTTATTGATCGTGCTGGTAGATGAGTCTCCCACTTGTGAATTATGACTTGGCATGGACCATCGATAGTCTGTAATTTAAAAGTTAAATGACTGCAATAATTTTTGTTAAATTAATGTTTATCTGCGATTCCATTTACATTCTTTCATGAGCCAAATTTGCTTGTACATCCTTTGAAGTACAACGACTGTCCTCAATTTAGACCATGTTTATTATAATAATCGATGCTACTATGATAACCTTAAGCCCATTGTAAAATCAAAATCCAATCTATTATACTTCCAGACAAAGAATGGTATCGGTGGAATCTGATGGCAGCTTTTTACCATATTTCCCATATATATGCACTCATCCCTATCGCTTATAAAATCTGCATATTTCAGCCATTCAGAGGCTAGTTTGAACATGTGAAAATCTAAAGACTAGGGGATATAATCCCATCCAAACATATCCTTCTACCATAGTCATATAAATAGGCTTCTTATAAAATGGAAGCTCAGACTGGGAGTAATATAATTCTCTTAACATACAGTAGTTTAGGACAACATTCTTTCTAAAATATGATTATAAAGTATGAATACTTCATACTTATGAATAGGATTATATTTTCATGATTATTTTGCAGGAAATCACAAATTATGCAGGTATTGCAGCCTCTGTAATTATTAATTAGGCTGCAAGTCTATATAATTTGCCACAAGTAACTATGGAATATACAGAATATATCACTGAGTGGACTTTCGGCTGAAAATCGGTGGCAATTACCTAGATTCAAAAGAAAACTTTTTCAGTGTGAAATATCCAAAAATTAACAAAAGATTCCATCAAAAGTAGCCACAAGCCTACTACTTATATATATACAGGTAGTCCTCAACTTACAACAGTTCATTTAGTGACTGTTTGAAGTTACTACGGAACTGAAAAAAGTGACTTCTGATCATTTTTCACACTTATGACCATTGCAGCATCCCCGTGGTCATATGATCAAAATTCAGACCTTAGCAATAGATTCATATTTAGGATGGTTGCAGTGACACCGGGTCACATGATCTCCTTTTGCCACCTTTTCACAAGCAAAGTCAATGGGGAAGCCAGATTCACTTAACAACCGTATAACTAACTTAACATCTGCAGTAGTTCACTTAACAGCTGTGGCAAGAAAGATCGTAAAATGGGGCAAAACTCTCTTAACAAATGTCTCACAACATAAATTTTGGGCTCAATTATGGTCGTAAGTCAAGGACTGCCTGTATTTGTTTGAAAAGTATCAACATTGCTCAGCTGCTCTTTATAGCTTTTTCTAAAATTATACTTTAAAGCATAATCTGTCCAAAGTCCAGTTAAACTTTAAATAACATGCAATTTTTTTTTAGGTTATGCGTAGTTCCTTCTATTATTTACATAAATGTCTAAGATCTATTTGAACTAGCAAAGCATTATTTAGTAAATACAGGTCCAATCTCAGGATTAGGCCTTAGGAAGACAAACACTACATATTTTAAGTTAAACATATTTTTGAAAAGGAATTAAGTAAGCCACCGATCCAGGTTTGCCATTATGTATAGGGCGGGAGACAATGAAGCTGCTTTGATTGCAGATTCCCAAGAAATAGTAGTATTGAGAAGACAATAAATCTGGATCATGAAATGAATTTAGACTGACCATTTCTGTTTAGTATTTAAAAGCAAGGCCACCTGGAGAATATAAAACCATTAAGTAAACAACAGTTCAACTGGTAAGCTGATTTTTTTTTGCTGAAGAAAACAGTCTGAACCTTTGAAGTTCTAGCTAGAGTGACTCTAAATTTCAGGACAGATCATAAGGCAGACATCTTGCTATGAAAGGGTGAATATATAAGCACAAGCTGAATCAAGCAGTAAATGGTTTTATTAAGAGATCTGACCATCACCAAAATGACCTTGTAAATCATCCTGTAAATTAGAAGCAACAGGAAGCAGGAAAAGATAACTGTACTGCATCTGACTGTTAGGAAAATCTGGTGTGGGGTTAGCATCATTTGGGAGGTGGAATGTTAGCCAGAATATGCTATCTAATTATACAGCGGTGACTACATAACATATATCAATTAATTTAGAAATCCTGTCCCTGGGTGGAACATTAACTCAATGCATATGGCATAACACCCCATGTTCAGTATGTTATATACCTCATGTTGCTTATTTTGGTAGAAGCAACTAAATATGTATTTTCTTTTCTAGGATAAAGTTTGTTTAGGAGTTTTATTAAAAACTACCAGAGAATTTATAGGACTAGCACTTAAAGCTTTAATAGAAAGAGAACAGAATCACAGATGAGGTAATTCATGGACACAGTCATACATATTAGTGAATTACTTCACCGAGGTCCTCCACATGGCCAAAGGTCACTGTATAATTATCAGATAACAGACAAGGCACTGATCTGCTGGGATAATAATTTTACAAAACAGAAGGACTGGTCTGGCCAAAGAAACCTGGCATTGTAAATTATTTCCTTCCAGTTATGTGGAAGGTGGCACAAAAACTATGGAAAACTATCCTTATGTCTGTGATTCAGCATCTACAGTATGCCAGCAGGGATTTTCCATCACTTAGTTCTTTACATATAGGGCTGCAGATTTTCAGCATACTTCCCATTGAAAGCAGAATACAGTAGAACCTCTGGTCACTACGATAATTTGTTCCATAACTTTGGTCGCAACCCGATTTGGTTGTGACCTGAACCTAATTTTGCTCACAAAAAAAAAAAAATGGCACAAAAGGAGAAATCAGAAGGAGAAATTCTGGGGTATTTGAATTACTGACACAATCATCTGCTGAGATTTTACAAATTAAATATTTATGATCACTTGTATCTCTGAATTATTAGGTACAATACTCATACAATTTATTAAATGTTTGTATTAAGCATGGCCATGGTCAAACAAAGTATTTCAAATTAAAATAATTAAAAGTAGAAGATACATTTTAACTTATATATGAAAGCATTTTGTGTGCATTATATTCCTCATCAATAAAAAGATTGCAATGGGATAAACATCCCAAATGAAAAATAGTAAAAAGGACATGAAAATAACTTCGTCTACCGAGGTTTCAGTTTTCAAATGAACGCTCAGAGATGCTAGGAAGGAGATATTAACTTCCATTGTTCAAGTCAAAACTTACTAAAGAAACAAATAGCGAGTTCCGGTTCCGGCGGCGGCGGCGACGGGCAGCTCTTTGCCCGCTCCGGCTCCCCGGTGGGCTTCCCCACTCCTTGGGGGGCACAGGACACCCCGCAGAGGGGTCCTGCCGGAGGGGCGGCATCGCGGAGGTCTCCTGCAGCGGCGGCAGCCGGCGGGGGCTCTCTCGCGCGCCCAAGGCACCGGGGAGCAAGCTCGGAGGGCGCATCGCGTTTCCACGCCTCGCGCCTCGCTACAAGCCGACTGGAGAATGCTACAATGGAAGGAAGCAGCTGCGGTGCGGTGAGGTTGCCTCTCTCTTCATCCCTTACTTTGCATGAAGATTTGATTCAGCTTTTAAAACTTTAAAACAACTTTCGGAGCATTTTGGAGGTGCGGCTGGAGGGAGGGGGGTTTTCCCCCCCCCCCTTGGACAAGCGGCAAGAAACAATTTTGCTCTCAGCCCCCGGGGAAGGAGGAGGGGGGAGAGCCAACGAATGAAGCCTCACTTAGGCTGAGATGATTTTCTTTTCAATTTAATTTTACATATTACAATGATTTGAGGACTTTTGGAACTCTTTAAAACTTTGTTACGCCTCTGTGCCCAAAACTGGCAGGGCAAGATGGCACACTTCCGTTGTCTTTATGAACTCTGAAACCTGACTCCACCTTTAAAATTCAGGCTTCCGGTCTTTGTCTCCGTGTCTCCCAGAGGAACCTCTTGTAGATTGGTATTTTTTTAACCTTCTAGGGGAAATTTTCTATCTATTGCCAGACTTATTGGAGAGATTCTCTTCTGCCTGGTTATTCTGCTCCCGGATTCACCTGGCTACCCTTCTTTTCTAATTGCTTACTTCATATTTGGACTGAACTTTTAACGTTATAAAGGATGGCATCTAAAAGACCCCCTCCTGGAAAACCTGGCTTTGCCACTTCTGCTCCAACATCCGCAACATCCAGTCCAGCCACACAGTCAAAGATAACAGAACTGATGCAACATAAGACTACAGAGATGGACTTTCAACAAATGCTTCAACAAATTCTACAGGGCCAGGAGGAAATCAAGAAACAGTTAAGGGAAATGAAAGATGAAATTAAAGAAAATCAAGCCCAAATATATAAGAACTCACAAAGACTGAATCTTGTGGAAGGGGGGGTGGAGGAGGTGAGGGGGGTGGTGGAAGCTGTGCAGAAAGGGAACAAAGATCTTGACATCCAACAGATGAAATTAGAATTTGAGAGAATGTCCTATTATCTTAGATTTCAAAATGTTATAGAAGAAGATGGGGAAAATATAAGGGACATCATGACAAACATTCTGGCTGACTATACACACAAAGAAAAACAACAGATGGGGTGGGATATAGATCTGGTTTATAGAGTGAACTCAGCTTATGCTAGAACACACAATTTACCCAGGGAGGTTCACATTAAATTCCTTAGAAAAACCACAAGAGATGAAATTCTGGGTGTACAAAGGGGGCAAGCATTGACATATCATGATATGGAGATAACCATTCTGAAGCAGATCCCTAAGAAGATTAGAGAAAAAAGAAAAAATTATTCGCAATTAGCGAATAAATTATACCAGAAAGGGGTGTGGTTTAGATGGTTGATGCCTGAAGGTATGCTGATATTCTGGGAGGAGACAAGAATCAGAATTAATTCACCCATAGAGGCGCAGGCCTTTATGGAAAAAAATAAAACACTCCTAGAGAAACCACCAGACACTACAACGGACACGCAGGACACGGGAGGGGCCAGAGCTCTGCCAGTGGAGGGAGATGGGGCAATAGCAAGAAGACTCAGATCACAGAAATAAATATGAAAATCATATTATTATAAATTGACCGAAAGTGAAAATGGAATTATATTTGGATTTTATATTGTAATGTTTAATTTGATTGAATTTAATAATAGAACTAATATGCTGATTATAATCAATTATATACTAATGCATTATATATAAATGTACGCTATGGGTATGGAGGGAGGGGGGCCTCACACACTTTGCAACTGCCAAAATTTGTATACCTGTCCATTTACCCTTTTCCCTATAAATTTTGAAAAACCAATAAAATTTTATTACGAAAAAAAAAAAAAAAAAAAGAAACAAATAGCAATAAACACCTAAGTTCAAATTGACAAAATAATTGTAGATGGGGTTTTTGGTTGGTTTAAGAAACAGGAAGACCTCATCTCAAAACAAGGAAAAAAAGCGCCATTTATAGATTTCTCAAGATGCTTGAGCCAGAGAGGGAGGGTATGACATATATAGTTTCATTTTTCTTAAAAGTAAAAAAACAGATTCCTGCTTGTTATAATAAAAGTAAAAAGAGTTCACAGCCCATCTAACATTCTGCCAGCCATGTGTATTTATGCTAGTTTTTAATAGCTGTTTTTTAATATATGCTAATGAATCAGTGTTTCTTGAGTATCCCAAGTAGGTCCTTTTCTGTCAAGCAAGGTTCTTGAAGCATTAATCAAATGTGAATCAGTTTTTAAATATGGTAGCAAGAAAGTGAGAGAAAAGTTGAACTATTTGACAATGTTTAAATAATTCAATTTAATCCAAGGCACTGTAATCTAGTACATATGCAAATCATTATCTCTTGGCAAATCAGCCTGCTCATACTAATATTCCAAGAGTGTTATGTCAGTATCCAAAATATTTGAGACTAAGGGTCATTTAATAAGTTGCTGTAACAAAAAAAATATGGCACTTTCACAATCTCTAATGATTAAGTCCAAAAGCAAACTGCTGTTTTCTTTTCTTACTGCCATTCTAATCACAAATTAGGAAATCAAACTTAATGAACATGTAAAAGTGTTATTATCGATTTTAGAAAATTGGTAGCTTCCAAATACAATTCATGAAAAATTTAGAGATTTGCATCTCTTCTGTTAGAGGTCTCAAAAAACTTAATTCACCTTAGATGGGAGGGGCTTGACATCACAGTGAAACGACGGACTTTCCTGGATCTCCGGGATCACCACCAAATTCTGGTCGCCTGGACGGTCCACCTGGACCTAAACCATCCCATAGAGACGGTGACAGGTAGCGGTATACTCTGTCGATCCCAGAGACACCCGCAAAGTCTCTGGTGATCCTGGAAAAAGGCCCGCTTGCTGGCAACTATAAGTCAGCCATTAGGCTGCTGGTGTCAGGCCTGCAGTCATATTCCTTTTTAGCATCTTTGGCCTGTCCCACTCTCTATTATTTCATTATGCTGTTTCATTAGTGTAGTAATTGGGGGGGGGGGGAATAGTAAGGAGTAGAATTGTGGAATGTGTTGTTGTCATTCCTTTCTAGAAATCAAGGTCATCTTTTGTCTCCGCACCTCTGCATCTGACCGGAACTAGATGGGTGGAAATGCCAGCGTGGCCGAAGATTGGACCATGTGATGGATTTATGGGTGTGGGGATAAGATCATGAATTTTCAACTGGGTGGAATCCCAGGAAGCTTTTAGATTTGGGATTCCACAGATGTACCAAAATGTCTATCTTATTAAATTGGAACTTTAAGGATAGCTCTGCCTTGGACTCTGATTTAATTCTGCATGATATTTGGAATGCTGACAGCTGGAACTGCTGACAGCTCCGTAACGCAAGGGCAGGAGAGAAGCATGTCGTTTTGGTGAGAGTTTTAAAAAAAATTTTATTGGAGAGAGAACACCCTAAATCTGGAGATTTAATTCAAAATAAAGACTGATGAGAGAATAAGCGGTGGATCCAAGGCACGGTCAATTGAAGCCCCCCCCCTTTTTTTTTTACTGCCGGAAGCCTGATTGGACTTACATTGTAATTCACTTAAATTGGACTAGCTCTTTGTGCTTTATTTTACTCTTTATTGGACTCTTTGGAATCATTGGTATAATTAAGCTTTAACTGTCTTAAGAATTTCCTTTTTTTTTAACCTTTGCTTAATAAACTATCGTATTTTCCCTTTCCTGGCTTCCTTTTTTAATTTTTTTTAAAAAAGAAAGTAAAAGGCAGAGTGTAATAAAGACTGAGAGTGGGAAACAAGTATCACTGCCACCTAGTGGATTTGAAACAATGTTTTTATTCTTATATGAATGTTTGGAGAGAAGCTGTTCCCTTCAAGGTTATTTAATCAAGGCTTGATAGTGAGAGGAAAACAGGTGTCCCTTGGGAAACTTCAGTGTCTGGAAATTTACCTTGAAAGAATAAATAAAAAAAAATTTTTTTAAGGGAAAGCTCAGAGTGACCTTGGAAAGGCTTTCACTTTATAAAAGCTTTGAACTTTTTTTCTTCTTTTTTGGTGGCAGTGTTTACCTCACTCTGTTTTGGAAGTTGTGACTCCTTTCTGTTTACTTTTTCTTTTTTGAATTTTTTTCTTTGTTAGATTGTTTTAAGTGAATTGGACTAAGCGAAAATGTAAACACTTTTTTCTTTTTCTTTTTTCTTTTTCTTTTCATAATTTTTGCATCTTCCTATTGCTATATTTTTATTTGGGGACTGTTCCTTTTTTCCCTTTTTGCTCCCCTTTTTTTCCTTCCTTTTCCCTTTTTTAATTAGAATCAACTGGACAAGGGCATACAAGAGATTAAAGATTTTTACCTTTTTGGTTTTTTATATTATTGTATATTTTTCCTTTTTCTTCTTTTGGCTTTTTCTGTTGCCCCTTAACTTTTGTTTATTTATTTATTTTTTGACCTCCCCATGGTCACTCGGGATTATAATCCCACCCCACACTAGGTGGATTAAAACACAAAAAAGAAGAGTAAAAAAATAACAACTGTTGGCTCCGCAACAACAATCCCCTCCTCTTCACCTGCAGGAGGACAAAGATCAATACAGACGATGCTTCAACAGGAAAAAGACAAGGGAGTAACATTAGAGACGATTAGGCAAGGAATACAAAAATTACAAGAGCGGAGAACATAGAAAAGAGAACAGAAACCATTGAAAAAAGAACAGAGAACATGGAAAAGAGAATTGAGACGATAGAACAACAAACAGAAAATATAGAACAAAAGACAGGTAAAACAAGAAAAAATTGAAAATATTCAACAATGGATGATGAAATATGAGGACAGACTACAAAAAATCGAAGAGAAGGATGAACAAAGAGAGAAGAAAATTGAGGACACTGACACTAGATTTAGTACGGTGGAAAAAGATAACAGCGGAATATTGGGATGGGAGATGGATCAGTCAGAATTTTTCTTAAGATTTCAAAATATAGAAGAAAAAACAGGAGAAAACCTGGCACAAATAATATCAGAAATTCTGACAGATGTGTTAGCGATAACCCAAGAGAAGATGATGGATGGTATAGATGAGGCGTTTTGAGTTTGCACAAGATATGCAGCGAGAAATGCTCTCCCGAGGGAAGTTCATGTAAGATTTACTAAGAAAATAATCAAGTCACAAATTCTACAGAAAACAAGAGAAAGAAAACTGGACTATAAAGGCAAGGAGATTGTAGTTTTGAAACAAATTCCAAGAAGAGTGAGAGAGACGAGAAGAGGATATCAATTCCTGACTAAAATTCTACTTTAAAAAGGTGTCAATTATAGATGGCTTATACTAGGTCGTCTAATATTTGCGTGGCAAGGTGAAAGGTACAGACACAACCATAAAAGCAGAAGCATTCTTCATAGAACATCTGAAAGGGAAGGCTAAGAAGGTTGGAAAAGAAGAATTATTGGTAGAACTCCAAGAGACTGAGACACCAAGACTGAGAAAGTTGAAGGTGCTGTAGGCGGGATTGAAACAGAAGAAGGTGCTGTAGGCGGTGTTGATATTAGAGAACCACGAGAACTGAAATCCACTAGATTATTGACTGTAGAAGGACATGACTTACTATTGGGATGGCTTGCTTTCCTATGGTATAAGGGAACTAAAACACAGGGTTATTTTAGAAGACACTATTTACGGGAGGCTTTGTTACTAAATTGGGAGAAGATCAAAAGGCAATATTATTTTAAAATCCCAGTCTGGCTATCAACTATTGAAGCTTTTTCATATCCAATAATATACAAAAAGGAACAAATAGTTAGATATGGTGAAATATTGAATGCAGAGGGTGAACTTAAATCTATGCTAGAGTTGAAACAGGAAGGAATAGGAATGAATTGGTTTTCATGTGTGCAAATATAATCCAGATATGATAAAGATCGTAAAACGGAAGGTTTCTATGATAAAATGACTGAATTAGACAGAATTTTGACAGGTACTGATGAAAAAGTAATTAAAAAACTATATGGACACTTACTAGAGGTTGAGTTAAAGGAAGAATAAGTTAAAGAATCTATGATAGCTTGGGGGGGAAATTTTGAACATGGGATTGAACTAGAGAAATGGCAGAAATTGTGGTCTCAAAATTATAAAATGACAATGTCAACAGCATACAAGAAAAATTTGTATAAGATGTTTTACAGATGGCATCTACCCCCAACGAGAATAGCAAGAATGTCTAAGAACAAGTCGGAAAAGTGTTGGAAATGTCATCAGACACCGGGTTCATATTACCATATGTGATGGACTTGCACAGAAGCTAAAAGGTACTAGACTAAAATCCACACGTGGTTGGAGAAAATGATACAAAAACACATAGACCTTAAACCAGAGATTTTTTTACTGGGAATCATACCAGAAACATACAGTCAGGTCCAGAAATATTGGGACATTGACACAATTCTAACATCTTTGGCTCTATATACCACCATAATGGAGTTGGAATGAAACAAACACAACGTGCTTTAACTGCAGACTGTCAGCTTTGAGGGTATGTATATCCAGCTCAGGTGAACGGTGTAGGACTTATAGCAGTTTGCATATGTGCCTCCCACTTGTTAAGGGGCCAAAGGTAATGGGACAGAATAATAATCATAAATCAAACTTTCCCTTCTTAATACTTGGTTGCAAATCCTTTGCAGTCAATCACAGCCTGAAGTCTGGAACGCATAGACATCACCAGACGCTGGGTTTCATCCTTGGAGATGCTCTGCCAGGCCTCTACTGCAACTGTCTTCAGTTCCTGCTTGTTCTTGGGGCATTTTCCCTTCAGTTCTGTCTTCAGCAAGTGAAATGCATGCTCAATGGGTTTCAGGTCAGGTGATTGACTTGGCCATTGCATAACATTCCACTTCTGTCCCTTCAAAAACTCTTTGGTTGCTTTTGCAATATGCTTTGGGTCAATGTCCATCTGCACTGTGAAGCGCCGTCCAATGAGTTCTGCAGCATTTGGCTGGATGTGAGCAGATAATATTGCCCGAAACACTTCAGAATTCATCCTGCTGCTTTTGTCAGTAGTCACATCATCAATAAATACAAGAGAACCTTTTCCATTGGCAGCCATACATGCCCACGCCATGACACTACCACCACCATGCTTCACTGATGAAGTGGTATGCTTAGGATCATGAGCATATGATGATCCTTCTCCATACTCTTCTCTTCCCATCACTCTGGTACAAGTTGATCTTGGTCTCATCTGTCCGTAGGATCTTGTTCCAGAACTGTGAAGGCTTTGTTAGATGTTGTTTGGCAAACTCTAATCTGGCCTTCCTGTTTTTGAGGCTCACCAATGGTTTACATCTTGTGGTGAACCCTCTGTATTCACTCTGGTGAAGTCTTCTCTTGATTGTTGACTTTGACACACATACACCTACCTCCTGGAGAGTGTTCTTAATCTGGCCAACCGTTGTGAAGGGTGTTTTCTTCATCAGGGAAAGAATTCTTCGGTCATCCCCCACAGTTGTTTTCCGTGGTCTCCCGGGTCTTTTGATGTTGCTGAGCTCACCAGTGCGTTCCTTCTTTTTGAGAATGTTCCAAATGGTTGTTTTGGTCATGCCTAATGTGCTTGCTATCTCTCTGATGGGTTTGTTTTGGTTCTTCAGCCTAATTATGGCTTGCTTCACTGATAGTGACAGCTCTTTGGATCTCATCTTGAGAGTTGACAGGAACAGATTCCAAATGCAAATAGCACACTTGAAATGAACTCTGGGCCTTTTATCTACACATTGTAATTGGGGTAATGAGGGAATATCACACACCTGGCCATGGAACAGCTGAGAAGCCAATTGTCCCATTACCTTTGGTCCCTTAACAAGTGGGAGGCACATATGCAAACTGCTGTAAGTCCTGCACCATTCACCTGAGTTGGATGTACATACCCTCAAATTAAAGCTGACAGTCTGCAGTTAAAGCACATTGTGTTTGTTTCATTCCAACTCCATTGTGGTGGTGTATAGAGCCAAAGATGTTAGAATTGTGTCAATGTCCCAATATTTCTGGACCTGACTGTATAATAAAGATCTGAAATATTTGATTGTAAATGTTTTAACAGCAGCTAGAATCAATTGTAAACGTGCATCAGTTGCCGTACTTCCAATTTTTTTTTCATTTAGTTTAAAATCATATTCAATTCCTGTGTTTCTAATACATTAAAAAACTGATCTGAACTTTATCTTAATTCAGTTCTAAATGTAGGCAGTTTCTCAGCTCAAGATTAAGGAATATGAAACAGCCAAGGAATAGATAAAATTGCTAAAATGGGCATTGGTTCTTACCTGATACTCTCATTTTCTGTTGAAGTGGAGACAGCAGCCAGACTGGGTATGCTCTGTCCAGTAACCAATTGGACTGAGTCTACACTTATGTTGTCATTGGGCCCTTATGGCTCCTCCCCAGTTCAGACGAAGGAAAACTAGACTCAAGTGAGAATTGTGAGCAAAACGTATATGTGCAAGTCCATAGTCTCTATTTCTCTCTTCTCCGCACAAAAAAAGTTCCATTGCGTGACGCATACCAGGGTGGGGCTGGCTGCTGTCTCCAACAGAAAATGAGTGTATCAGGTAAGAACCAACGCCCATTTTCCTGTGATCGTGGAGACAGCAGCCAGACTGGGACGTACCAAAGACTGGGCTGTCCACTAGGGTGGGGATACTAAGGAAGGTCCATTAAAGCACAAACACTTCTTGCAGCACCCTGCGCCCAAAGGCTGCCTCAACCGACGCATACTTGTCTAACTTGTAACGACTTATGAAGACCGTGGGAGACGCCCAGGTGGCTGCCCAGCAGATTATTTTCAACGTGGCGGGCGTGGACCAAGCAGCAGTTGTCGCAGCACTACGTGTAGAATGAGCTGTAACGTTTAGAGGAACCTGCAAGGACTGGAGTTCATAAGACAGTTTAATACAGGCCCTGATCCACCGCCCCAGACTCGATGATGAAGCCTTGGTACCCAAGGAAGCCTGATGGAAGAAAATGAAGAGAGCTTCCGAGTGGCGGAACGAAGCTGTGCGGTCGATGTAGATCCTGAGTGCATGTTGTACATCAAGAGTGTGCCACTTATGCTCCCTCTCATGACGAGGAGACAGGCAGAAATCAGGCAAGCTTAACTCTTGTCTCCTGTGAAAGCAGCTATTCACCTTCGGTATGAATGTTGGGTCCAGTCTTAAAATGACTCGGTCTGGATGGAACACGCATAAGTCATGCCTGACTGAAAGAGCAGCCAAATCAGAAATACGTCTGGCAGATGTTATAGCTCCAAAAACAACATCTTAAAGGACAACAGTTTCAAAGAAGTGGATCTCATAGGTTCAAAGGGCGAGGCAGTCAGAGACTCTAGGACACGAGGCAAGTCCCAAGTCGGATACCTATGGACGGCAGGGTGACGCAGGTTGGACGCTCCATGGTGAAATCTCCAGAACAAGGGATGCAAAGGTAGATGGTCGGAGGCAAGACCGTCTAGGACAGAAGCCAGAGCAGCCACCTGTCGGCGTAACGTATTAAGAATAAGGCCCTGATAAAGCCCCTTTGTAAGAAGTCCAATATCTGTGGAATGGACGTTTTGTGTGGGTCAATCGTCTTGTTGGTACACCACAGTGCGAATGCCCGCCAAGTGGCATCATAAATGCGATTAGTAGAGCTTCTGCGTGATGCCTGAATCGTAGTAATGACGTTGAGGGAGATGTTATCGGCTGTTAAGGCTTGCCGCTCAATCGCCATGCGGTTAATTGTAGCCACTGGGGGTCGGGATGACAAACTGATCCTTGGTGTAGAGACAGGAGAAACCGTGGAATGTGCCATGGAGTGGAGATTGAGAGAGTCACTAGGTCGGCATACCAAGGCCGGCGTGGCCAATTCAGCACTAGCAGCAATAGTTCTGCCTCCTGGTCCAACATTTTCCGAATTACTCTCTGAATGAGGGGAAGGGGTGGAAATCCGTACAGGAGACCTTTGGGCCAATGGCACCCGAGGGCGTCTACTCCTTCTGCCAAGGGATCCATGAACCACGAGTAATACCTGGATACCTGGTTGTTGTCTGCCATCACAAACAGGTCTAGGACTGGGAGACCGAATCGTAGTGTCAGTCGATGGAAGAGGTTTGGATGGACGCTCCACTCCATCTGATCTATCCTTGTCTGGCTCACCAGTCCGCCTGGACGTTGGAGGCCCGAGATGTGCTCTGCCCTGAGAGATGACATGTGAGATTCCACCCACCGACACAACAAGTTGGACTCCTGCATTAGGGGCCAGGAACGTGTTCCCCCCTGCCTGTTTACGTGCGCCTTAGTCGTGGTAGTCTGTTAGGACTAATATGTGGCGGTCCTGAACTTTGTGTTGGAATTGTATGAGGGCGAGGCGAACAGCCGCAACTCTAGCCAATTTATGCTGTTTTGGCTCTCTTCAAAGTACCACTGACCCTGAGCCACTAGGTCCTGCATGTGTGCCTCCCACCCTGTCAGCCGTGCGTCCGTCGTAAGTGTGAGATGGTACGGATCCCTGAACAATGTCCCCTGCAGAATTGCCGGGGACTGCCACCATTTGAGGGATTATAAAGCTTGGCTGGGAAGGAGAACACGGAGAGGAGAACAGCTTCTGTCGGCCTTTTGATGTGGAAGCATGAACCATTGAAGGGTCCTGCTGTGGAACATGGCCCACGGGACAACCCTGAAGCAAGACACCATCTTGCCCAAGACTTGGGAGAGGAGAAGTGACGCCTTGCGGAGACATAGCACCTTCCTGACAAGCTCCTTCAGACTGAGTATGCGGTCGTTGCACAGAAACACCCTCTCCGCCATGGTGTCTATCAAGACCCCGAGGTGGAGAATGTGAGTTCTGGGAACGAGGTGACTCTTTTTGAGATTCACCCCGAACCTGTGATTCCACAGGGTGTGAATGGTGAGAGCGAGATCTCTTTCTGCTTGAACCGGAGACCTGGACAACAAGAGAATATTGTCCAGGTAACAAGAGAATCCGAACTGGAGATGTCCTGATGTAAGTGGCTAGGACTGCCAGTACCTTTGTGAAGACCCTGGGGGCCGAGGACAGACCGAACGGAAGAGCTCAGTACTGGAAGTGCCTCCCCCCCATAAGAGAAACAGAGATATTTTCAGTGGTCTATGAAGATGAGGATATGAAGGTAAGCTTCGGTCAAGTCCACCGACGTGAGGAAGTCACCTTTTCTGACTCCTTGCAGGATGGTGTGCAGGGAATGCATTTTGAACCGCTGGTAGACAATATGGCGGTTCAACGATTTTAGATCCAAAATTGCTCTTCATCCCCTGGAACTCTTCGGTACCACAAATAGGCAGGAATAAAAACCCAGCCCTTCCTGATGAGGAGGAACCGGTTGGATGGCCCGGATCTCCAACAGGTGCTGAATGGCCTGTTCCATCAGTGACCTCTTGCGAGGACACCGAGAGACCGGGCATGGCTCGAAGTATTCCTGGGGTATGGACAGGAATTCCAGCATGAGGCCAAATTTGAGTTTTGAGTACCCAATTGTCTGTTGTGGTCTCTTCCCAGTGGTGGGCAAAGAACGCCAGGCAGCCTCCGATCGGAAGAGAGTCCAGATAGTCATTTTCGACAAGAAAATTGGCAGCTGTTTCCTCCACGGTAAGACTTCTTGGGGGGGGGGGAACGCTGTTTCTGTTAGAGCTGTCCTGGTGAGATCCCTGTCTGGGAGTGTAGGATTGACGTTGCAGACGGGAGAAGGAAGAACCCCCGTCCGCCAGCCGAAAG
Source organism: Natrix helvetica (assembly GCF_964273705.1). Classification (NCBI taxonomy): domain Eukaryota; kingdom Metazoa; phylum Chordata; class Lepidosauria; order Squamata; family Natricidae; genus Natrix; species Natrix helvetica. Next base: position 136,852,869 of record NC_138552.1, on the reverse strand, counting down.
GGCGACCTCCTATAGTGCGGAGCGGGACGACTGTCCTGTCTCTTATAGAAAGATGAAAGGACTTTGCGCTTGTCTTTAGATTCCGTGAGGTACGGATCCAAAGGGGTACCAAATAATTGGGTGCCACTGAAGGGGGAGGCTGCCAGGCGCCACTTGGTACGGACATCCACCTGCCATGGCTTGAACCAAAGCAGACGCCTGGCCATCACCGAAGAAGCCGTGGCTTTAGAAGCAAACCTGGCAGCATTGAGGGAAGAATCAGCCACAAATTCAACGGCTGCCCTAATCTTGTTGTGGTCCCTATGTGATCTAGTGTCAGTAGGAGCAATGCGCTCCTGAAGTTGCTTAATCCAGACTAGGGCCGCTCTAGAGAAAAAGGAAGTGGCTGTGGAGGCCCTAACAGCCCAGGCCGCTGCCTGATAGTTTTTGACTAAGGTTTGATCTGACCTTTTCTCCTCAGGTTTGAGGACCTCCTCAGGGGCTCCAGAGACCACTGTAGGAGATGACAGGGCTGCAACTAGTGCGTCCACTAGGGGGGTCTCGAAGAATTTGGTGAGTTTCAGTGCAATGTTGTAGAGACGTTTGTCGAGGTTGGTTGGCTGTGGACCCGTGCACGGGGACTCCCACTGCTTCTGGATCACGTTCAGAAAGATCTTGAGAATAGGGATCACCTCCTTTTCCACAGTAGGTTCGGTGAATGGGTTACGGGACCCTCAGTTGTAGCAGGTTCTGTTGGTTTCTCCTGTGAAGTAGAAGCTGAAGCAGAAGATGGTAAGTTAGCAGCTTTAAGTAGAAGGGACTTAAAGTGATCGGTTTTGAATAATCCGGAAAGGCCGGGGCATCCGGGGTGACCACCTCATCATCAGACAGGTCTGAATCCTGCAGGTTATCTTGCTCCCCACCAAGGTAGAAGCAGAGGGATCGGGTTGTTGAGCAATTGCAGAAGATTTATGCTTGTGGTTATGTGATGGAGCAGGTTGGGGATGCTGTTGTAGGCCAGTAGCCATCACCTGCTTAATGGTTTCAGCATTGATGGTTGCCATATCTGTAGGAGAGGTGTACATGGCTTGAGGAATCCCAGAACCATACGCAACAGGGAGGGAAATCTGTTCAAAGATGTGTTCCCTATTGAGGGGGACATTAAAGAAATTGTCTCTGTTGTCAGGCTCTATAGAAGAGGAGGACTCTGAAGAAGACAGTTCCCCATCTGAATCAGCCATAGAAAGGCAAGGGCCCATGGGAAGCAAGACAGGTGGAGCTGGGGAGGCCACTTGAAGATCCTCGGGGGGGAGGAGAAGAGGGCTGGGCAATTAGAATTTGTTGTTGTTTCTGGGCCCTTTGAAACCCCTTCTCTTCTGCCATGGTAGTCGCTTTAGAGACCTTGGGGCTTACCCCTGAGCAAGGAGCCTCTTTGGCTTGCCTCTTCCTACTGCTCTTTGCCCCAGATGGCCCTGCCTCCTCTAATCCTTTATCTGCAGCCACAGCTTGGTCTGCCATCTCACCCGACATAAATCCAAATCACAATAAAGATAGGCAACGTTCTCACCCGTTTGCTGGCCTGGCGCTCCTGATCCGATCCACCTGGGTGATCCTGGGTCGCTGGGCACTCGTATCGCGCCTTTTAAAAACTTTTCCAAGCCTCAAAATGCCACCGCTATCTTCGCGGGCTTTTCTGACCCGCAAAATGGCCACCGACCCTCTTAGTGGCCGGGTGATCCATTGAATGGCCACCGACCTTGCCTGGAAACGCTGCGCGTGAAAGGGCCAGTCGTGCATCCCTCCGAGTGTCCAGAGTCGAGGAGCGCCGCAGGGAAACAGCTCCGGAACCGTAGCTCATGAGCTGGCCAATTTGACTGCAAGGCAGGCTTCCTGAGCGAACTCATGGCCACAGGCAGTCAGACGGCTGAAGAGAGGCAGCCAGAAAGCAGTTTTGAATTTCCCTCCAATTTGGCCAAAGAAAAAATTCAATTCAAGGAAAAATGTTTTTTTAAAAAAATCACCAATTAAGGTTATAAAGTTAAAATTTGGAGGAGAGATCAATTCTCACAGCCAGTCCTGGTTGGACTGATTCTGAACTGGGGAGGAACCACAAGGGCCCAATGAAATCATAAGTGTAGACTCAGTCCAATTGGTTACTGGATGGAGCATACCCAGTCTGGCTGTTGTCTCCACAATCACAGGAAAAATAGATATACAGCAAAAATAGTTTATAAAAGCCCTATCCTATCATTAATCCAATTCACAGGATACATTCATTTTTCATTGAATTGCAATCACACTAAACTCTATTTTTTCATCCTCTCTCATTTATTTTCACCTTGCTTGTACTATAACTCCCCCACTGAAACATATACTTCATGCAATATATCCTCTCCCACCAACTCCATCCATTGTTAAACCTTTGTTGGCAACCAGGTTCATGATGGCCCTTTACCGATTCTTTATGTATGTTTCTACTCTGCTATTCCATAAAACATATACTTACCACAGAAGCCTCTGCATCACACGGTACTTATAGCGTGCACGATACAGAGTACCTACTCAAAGGAAACACACTTACCAATACATATTGTGAAGTTTGCATGTATTATAAGGGGGTATATCTTATTACATTAGATCTACCAATGTTTAAATGATTTTAATGGTTATCTTATCATTTATACTGTAAGTGATTAACAAAATGATGACAATAATGAATTGATTTGGCAAGAGTTCTAACTTATGGATTTCCTGCCTTCTCTATGTCATTATCTATTTCTAGCATGTCCTTCAAACAGAATTTCTATTTTCTATTTTGAAAAAAGTTGAGAGTGCCATATTTAATACTTTATATTCAAATTTAAGTTATCAGCAACAAGGTGTTTTGAAGTTACCATTAAGTTTGATATTTTTTCTTAGACTACTTATGCTCTACACAGAAAACAACTGAATAAGAAAAGCATAGAATATACTAATTCTTTGCATTCCTCACAAGTATTTATTTGGATCAATGTATATGGATTGAGAAGAATGGATCAATTATCATTGCTATCTATACAAAAAATACATGCATTTCATTTGCCATACAGATTTTATGCTTATCTAAAATACTTTTTGTGTAAAAAAATGTGGATTTAAAAAGAGTGCTGGCAGGATATTTGAATTTCATTAGCTGACTATTAAGTACAGACATCCCCAGAGTTATGCAACACTTGACATATAAATTTGACTTGGAACGAATGTCTTCATAAGCCATATGTAAAGTTTTCAAGGTTTGAAAATTAATTAGCAATTAAGTCCCTCATTATCCACCACCAAACTTCCAACCTCAGATTCCTGTGAATATACTTCAGTTTTTGGACAGATGGTGCAATTCTGACTTGTTCAAAAATTGAAGTAAACAATATTTTTGGAATAGCTACATAAATCTGGAAGTGCCTGTAGATTACTTTATTTTTAAACATGTTACCATCAAATAGCCAAGACGTTTAATTGAAGTTCATTGATGTATATGTACCTTGGGTTCTAAGAAGCTTCCTTGAAAATATCGATATGTAATATTCTTTCCACTGGGAAGATCAACTGTAGCTTTCCACACCAGACTGCAGAAAAATATATATTTTAAAAAATATAGGAAAGTTAAATAACAACACATAAAAACCACTGGCTGTATAAGTGTATATACACATGCATGCACAATGGGATTTAAAAACCTTTCTATTACCTTTTCCTTTAATAGAGATCATAGCTTTTAATTACCTCTATAGGTTAAACAGAACATAAAAATTAATCCAGTACCCTAGCACAGTGGTGGGCAACCTTTTTTTTCAACTGAGCCAAATCTCGCCAAAACCACGATTGAAATTTATTTTGAGAGCCACATTTTTAAAACCGAAAATACATAGGATGGTACACTGTTTTTAGTTTCAATAAACTCTGGCATTTGAAGCACGCAAGTTTTAAAGCTGTCAAGTTACAAGATCCTTGCATCCCTAACTCTTTAGGAAAAAAACCCCAAGGGGTCTTCAAACCTGACAGCTTTAACACTTGTGGACTTCAACTCCCAGAATTCCTCCTCCAGTCATGTTGGCTCAGGAACTCTGGCATTGAAGCATGCAAGTCTTAAAGCTGTCAAGTTGCAAGACCCTTGCACCACCAACCCTTTAGAAAAAAAAAACCCAGGGTCTTCAAACCTGACAGCTTGAAGACTTGTGGACTTCAACTCCCTGAATTCTGAGAATTGAAGTCCACCAAGGGCATCAATCATATTAGCCCAGGGATCTGCAAAATTGGCTCTTAGGACTGGTGGACTTCAACGCCCAGAATTCTGAGAATTGAAGTCCACCAGTCTTAAAACAGCCAATTGTTACCTCTTAAAACTCCCCCATTGGTGGAGCCCCAAGAAGCGAGGAGGGAGAAAAAGAGACGGAGGCCAAGGAGCTTCCCCCCCGCCCCCTCCCAGCAAATATCTAACCGGGGAGCCGGGCGGGCAGTAGCAAATTAGCCGATCACGCATGATCAGCTAATTTGCTACTGCCCGCCCGGCTCCCCGGTTAGATTTTTGCTGGGAGGGGGCGGGGGGAAGCTCCTTAGCCTCCGTTTCTTTTTCTGCCTCCTCGCTTCTCGTCCCCGCCCGACTTCAGGATCCTCCCTAATCATTGTGGGTCGAAAAGAAAAAAGGGAAAGGGGCGCTTGTTTTGAAGTGCCCGAGAGGAGGGAGGGGAGCGGGTGCCCAGCACACAGAAGAGCCGCATTAAAATGTGTAAAGAGCCGCGTGTGGCTCGCGAGCCGCGGCTTGCCAACCACTGCCCTAGCACATTGTTCAGGATTTTTTAAAAGAGGCATTTAAGTCGCTTGCATGTTCTAGTAAAGCTCCTAAACAGTGAAAACAAACAAACAAACAGCTGTTTACATTTTAAAAAGATCTATGAAATCTAATGAATGTGAAAGAATTTTTTAGGTAACAATCTTGACTTTTACAATATTTTTACTCAAATATAAACTAAGAATGGTCAATATATAATAACTCTTGGATCCATTTCAAAAGTCCTCTGAAAATGACTCATTCTTAGAAAAAACAATGTATTTTCCTAAGCAGGCTACTATACTGCATTGAAAGGTGTAGAGAAAATTTTTAAAAAGAGCATGTGCAATTGTGCATCAATTGCCAACTAGAATGCATTTCCCAATTAGAGATTAACCTTATTGGAATGCAACTTATTCAAAGGTTTCATTTATGACAATAATACTGCTTTAACAGTATTTAACAACTATCCCAATGTTGTATTAACTGGGCTGATGAATGCCTATGACCAACCAGGCTATAATACAATTTATTACAATATAATCACATCTAAGTAAATGAGCAGAATATCTCCACTCACTTGGACTGAGAGAAAAAAACATTCCATGCTGAAAATTAATCAGAAAGTTCAAATTTTTGCAAAACAGCATTTCTTACTCCCCCAATTATGCAAGCTATTTAGGTAAAATGAGGATAATAGTAATGCAAAAGAAAATATGAAATTAACAGTAAGACCACATTGTAAAGGTGTGCTTTTAAGTAATATAATGATTACTTGGGATGCCCTGCTAATCCACAGTGGACTGAACTATTGTTCTCCCATCAGTTTGGTCCTTTAGTACAGGGCTAAGGAAATGTGTGGACCATGGGAAACATTTCACCTTATTCCATTACACCTTCCAGCTGCTGGCATAGTTAATGTAAGCATATCGTGGTTCTTTCATTCCTCTGTACCAACTTCTGTTATTTCTTAGTAATTACAAACAAGTGGGGATGGGGAAGGAGTCTCATGTTATTTCTCATTCTGGGTTCCACTTTCCAAAATTAGTTGCAGACATGTGAAATTTCAATTTATAATAAAGATAACAGAGAGGTGTACTTAGAAATTTAACATGTGTTATAAAAATGGATCCGGGGAAATCTGTTTTTAAACCTTAGGCATACTGTGGTTGTGCCCCTATGAATACTCAGGACATCAAATATGTCAACAAGCCAATTAAATACTTTGGCTACACAACTATGTTATGCTGTCAGATTAGTGATTGTAGTCAAAGAACTGGACTGAAATCTGGAGAGTTCAGGTCTTCACTTGACTACAGATAGTGACTTTGGGCCACTTACATTTTTTTCAGTCCAATGTATCTACCGGGTTGTTTCAATCCAATGTATCTACCAGGTTGTTTCAGTCCAATGTATCTACTGGGGAATAAAATGAGAGAGAGAGACCCCCATGTGTAACACCTGAGCACTCATACAGAAAAGGTGGATACAAATGCAATAAATACATGAGGCCCAATTTGTTGTAGTAAGTAAGGTGCTGAACTAGAAACCAGGAGATGGTGAATTCTCAGTCTTGTCCTTCTTTAAGTATGAAAACAATCTATGTGTCTATGTGTCTTTGGGCAAACCCTTCTCACAAGGTGTTAACTGTGGGGAAAACAGGAGATGGTGACATCATACATGCTGCCTTGAAGTATAAAAAAGGTGGGAAATAAATTTAAAAATCAATCAAATAATCCTCAACTTTTAGGCATGTAAAATCAGCTAAGAACAATGGAATTTGATACAAGTGAAATAAATGACACGATCAAATACACTTAATATTACCCAGACTACTGTTACAGTTATTATTGGGTTTTAATGTACTACTGAAAAGAACTTACGTATCACCAGCCTCATCTTCTGGGTGAAGGATTACTGCACACTGCGGATTCCAGTTTCCTAGAGAATAACAGCTTCCACATATACCCAAAACCTCTCCTAGAAAAGAAGTGCCAGAAAATAAATGATAAAGGTTTAAATATTGAGTATTCAGACTAACACAAATAACAAATAATATATACTGAAGCAAAATGATACAACCTGTACTGATATCTGATCTAAATAAGCTTAATGATTGAATTTCAGAGTTATTACATTTTTGACTAAGTTCTTATTTTTGTCATATTTGTTTTATTTTAAACACTATAATATAGTTGCTTTTTCCTTCACCATATAATCATTACATCCAAAGTACAACTACTTTAAAACATTATTTTGAAATGCCCCGTTTACACACAAAATAGCTGTTTCCTATCATTTTAAATTATTATTATTTTGGAAGTGCACTTAAGTGCTTTGCACACAAACCAGTTCTGTTTTCAGTTTAAAACATTATTTCAAATTCAAAATAATTCACATTATTTCATTATTTCAAATTCAAATATATTCACATCTAAGTAAATGAGCAGAATATCTCCACTCACGTGGACTGAGAGAAAAAAACATTCCATGCTGAAAATTAATCAGATTATTGAAGAAGCTTGTTTGAACTGTGTTCTGCACTATTTGCACATACCTAATTCACATCCCATCTTAAATAAATAATAGCACTAAAAGCGCACACAGCAGAACAGAAAATTCATAATTTTGTCTGAATTTTGCTGTAAAGATTTTACTGAGATACATTAGGATTACTGGTACATGTATTGGCATTATATGGCTATTGCACTTGGGAGCACAAGAGTGGTGTTTTTTTTTAATACTATGAACATCACTATGTTCTGTAAAAACATTTAAAGCTCATATGTTCTAGGCTAAAAAAAAGTCAGTTGCCTCTAATCTAAGGCATCCACAACTTGCTAGATGCTAGGGCAGTGGTTCTCAACCTTCCCAATGCCAAGACCCTTTAATACAGTTCCTCATGTTGTGGTGACCCCCATCCATAAAATTATTTTCGTTGCTACTTCATAATTGTAATTTTGCTACTGTTATGAATCATAATGTAAATATCCGATTGTAGGATGTATTTTCATTATTACAAATTGAACATAATTAATTAAAGACCCATTTTGAGTCCAACCACTAGTAAGAGTTCACATTTGCATTTACACAGTGAAAAATCCAACAATCAAATTGAGATATTTTGCCACGTCATTGCATCTGATTAACGACAGAAAAGACGATTTTCATAAAAAGTCTGAAAGGCCCACTGTGAAGAATTTTATGACTTCTGGAAAATGAAACCACTCAGATTCAAGAGGAGTTGAACTTCAGCTGCACAGCATCAACAGATGTAACTGGCCCTTTTCACAGGTCACTCACATACTGTATAAACTAAATGTATGTAACTAGAAGAAAGTCAGAAGGCTTTCTGGAAATTTCTTTATAAGCTTAGAAGGCTATCCTTTTAAAACTCATCACAAACAATTGCAAAATCTCTTCCATGTAATAATAATTCTATTGTCACCAACATATTGAATGAGTTCAGCCAATATCAAAATCATTATGGCTCACAGTGTACTTAGCCACCATAGTACATGACTACATAACAAATTATATAGTTTATAATTCCGTTTGCCACGAACCCAACAGTAGTTTGATTCATCGCTAGTGCAATATATGAATACAGGGCTAAGGCAAGAATTAATATTGATTATGGCTTGGGCTGAAGAGACCAGAAAGTAGCTGACTTGGGGCTGATAACACTCATATTGGCCTTCCTCAGAGGTTGCTATTTGAATGGCGATCCCCAGGCCAGGCACTCTAAGCTTTCAGAAGGAAGAGGGGATAGAAAAGCAATAATTAACTGAATATGAATTAGGACACTGACCCAACTGGATTCAAAACCCATACTCGAGCATCGTGCAAAGTTACAGATTAAATTCATGCAGCAAAGTAAGCAAAGTACGAGGGCGCCTCCTTTGAGACTCAGCGGGCTGCAGCCCTGGATCCTCACTTCCCTAGTTTGAAGTTAAAACCCGCTGCCTGGCCCAAGAACCTCAAAGGGGGAAGCTGGCACAATCCCCTTGCCACCACGACGGTTCCTCTTCCCTCTTGGTTGCTGGGGCAGACTGAAGGGAAAGCAGTGAAGATGCTTCCCTTGGCCGCTTGGCGCGGAATATTCCGTAAGATGGCAGAGGCGACTTGTGAAAAACAAAATGCCGCGCCAAACAGCCATCGCCAATCCGGCTTGCCCCTCACCGAGCAGGGCGAAGCAACCAACACGCCTCCCAATAGAGGCGGCTGCTTCTCCTTCCTGACTTGGCCAAAGAAAGAGCAGGAGCCCAGCAGATTAATGGAATCGGTCCCAGCCCTGCTCCCTTCATTGCCCGCTCTTCTCACCCGAGATCTTCGCCGGGCCATCAGGGGCTACCGTGACCAACCGAGGCTCCCTTTCTAGGAAAGAAGGGGCGACCGCTCAGCGCTTGTGGCTCAGAGCGGCTCTCCCAAAGCATATCAGAAGCTTTGCTGAGCAGGAGCAGCCAGCTGACACCCAGTCTTTCTTTTCCTGGCTCAGAAGGGGATGTCGGGAGCTGTAGTTTTGAGCTCGGTCTACGTCGTTCCTAAGACCATAGAAAATATGTGTTTTCCGGTGGTCTTAGGTGACCCTGTGAAAAGGTCGTTCAACCCCCAAAGGGGTCGCGACCCACAGGTTGAAAACTGCTGTGCTAGGGGATTTGTTATGAAATATTTCTGAATATGCTATCTTAGGAAGTTTTGAAAGGGATCAGTTACATAATTAGACAACATATATACATAATGCAATACGCATACGACACCCCCACCCCCGTGCATGTGTGACACCCCCACCCCACCCCGGTGCCCCGTTTTAGGCCTAGTAGGCCTCCCTGCAGCCTCCTGGGAGCAGAAACGGGCCACAGGGGGGGACCACCGCAAAACCCCGTGCTCCCTCCGCCCCTCCTGCATGCACCCCACTCCCTGCCTATGCACGACAGAGACCTGAAAATCAGCTGACCAGCGGGAGGCGTGCACGCATGCTCGATAGAGGTGAGCTGGTGTGACGGCTCCCATGCCCACAGAGAAGGCTCTGTGTGCCACTTGTGGCATACTTGCTATAGGTTTGCCATCATGGACACAGAATGATAGTACAAGCAAGAAATGTAGATGATAAATTGGTCTGAACATTAAATATAGAAATTCAAGTTTTCATATACTTACAAGACATAATCATAGAAATATTTGAAGGCATAATATTTGGAAATAGTATATTTGAACTAAGGAAACTTATCTTGGTCATTAAAAATAAGTTTTTACATACAGTAAATACTCATTAAATGCCAAGCATACCTACAAAATGTAACAAATGAAAATTTCCAAAAATCCCATCTACAACTACCTGAATATAATTTGTTACTTAGAAATTTAACTTTCAATTCTATTGCAAGTCTGCACTAAAAACTATTTTGTACCTGGTGGAGATATTCCTCTTATTTGAAAGGTAACCTGACAAGGTGCCATCTTCAATTATTTTCAAAGAGTGTAGTAATCTGTTGAGAAACAGAAGAAACCATCATGTTATTATTTCATTTATCTGCACACATTCTTTCAAGAAAGAACCCCGATTAAAATTGCAATACAAGCCAAAATAATAAAAACAGGGTAAAAAAGGTGTAGTGGGTAAGTCATGTACTTTGAATTTCAAAGGAAAAAAATGTTATTTAGTGCACATCAAAACAAAGCCAAATGTTAAATTTCTCTGCAAGGGGAGGGAAGCAGTTCTGCAATCTGCCACATTGATAATAACTATTGGCAAACTAGAGATGAGGTTCTATGAAACCAAATTGAAATATTCAAAAAGAATTGAGTAATTCTTCAAATGAAGCATATACTAAGATATTTAAAAGCCAACTATTTTTTTCAAGACTGTGGAGTAGTGCACAAATTATTGAAGCTATGCCCACCTTTTCCCAATGAAGCGTTTTTCACAGTTATCTTTGCAGCATCTATCTATGATCAAAATTCAGATACTTCACAACTGGTTCCTATTTATGACCATTGCAGTGCCCCAGGGTTATGTGATCCCTTTTTGCAACCTTCTGACAAGCAAAGTCAATGGGGAAGTCAGATTCACTTACGAACCAGGTTATTAATTGATCACCTGCAGTGATTCACTTAACAACTGTGGCAAAAAAGATCATAAAACAAAGTGAATCTCACTTAACAAATTCTCACTTAACAACATAATTTTAACAACATAATTTTGGGTTCAATTGTGGTCATAGGTTGAGGACTACCTGCATAGAAAAGGAGCAAACTTCCTTTAAGTAGAAATGATTTCAAGCCAAGAAATACCATTTTAAAGAAAGAGTAAAAAGTGAATTTGATTATGTGCCACCAAATCTTTTTTCCAACTGCTAGTAGCCATAGATTTTCTCCATCTATCCCTTCAATGGTGCACTGATTGTCAATGTAACTGAGTCCACCCACTTGCTGTTTTCTTCCATCTTTTCCAACACTACAGACATTTTCAGAGTTAAGTCTATGCATAATGTATCTGAAGTAGGATAAGCTGAGCTTGTTCATTTGTGCAACACATGAGAACTTGGATTGATTTGTTCAGTAATCCTTTTGTTAATTTACTTGCGTCTTCTCAGGAGTCTTCTCCAATCTTAAGCCTCTAACTACCTAGCTGTGAGGTTGATAAGAGTCAATACAGGTAGTCTTTGACCTATGACCACAACTGAACCCAAAATTTCTGTTGCTAAGTGAGATGTTGAGTTTTGCTTCATTTTATGACTTTTGCCACAGTTATTAAGTGAATCACTGCAGTTGTTAAATTAGAATAAGATTGTTAAGTGGATCTGGCTTACTCATTGACTTTGCTTGTCAGAAGGTGGCAAAAGGTGATCCATTGACCCAGGGACACTGCAATCATCATAATTATGGATCAGTTGCCAAGCGTCTGAATTGTGATCACATCAACATGAAGATGCTGCAACAGTCGTGTGAAAAATAGTCATGTCCAGTACTATTGTAACTTGAACAATCACTAAACAAATGGTTGTATGTTGAGGACTACCTATACTGACTTGATGACATATATTAATCAAGCCTCTTCTGACTGGTACAGATGTTTACTTTACATAATATATATACTATGTTTTAGTTTGTTTTAATCAAGAGTTATTGAACAAGTCATAGTGATCTGGTTCATTCATGATGTTAAATCATACATTATTTACAAACCATAATGGCTGAAACTACAACTGAACTATATTTATATTTATAATAATTATATTTCATGTAAATTATGGTGAAACTTAATATGAAATCACAGTTTCACCACGATTTACTGACTAAATCACATCTAACACGCCTAAATTCAATCATTCATACAGTAGGTTAAACTAAAACTAAAGCAACTACGTTATGACTTAAGACACCATGAATCTAATTTATTTAGAATTAAATTGTTTGATTCTTTAATTTCACTATTAATAAACCCAAGATGAACAGTCAACATTCCTGGCTCGATCTATTAATTTACTGACATCAAGAGTCAAAGGAAGCTCTTTCTCTTCTATATGACTGGCTAACACAGTCTTGGACAGAGACTTACACACTTCTTTACACTCAGGATATACTGCATATTCAAAGGACCAGGAAGTTGGGTATCCAGTATATGGGATAAGCTCTGACAAACCATTACTTTAAATCACAATCTCAGTAACTGTATAATATGCTTATTTTCCTTTACATTATTGCACAGCAGTCTTCAAATATTTCATTCTTTTGGGAAATAGATATATAAACAAACTTGCAACTTATATAGATCTATCAGAGTGTGAAAGCCCCACATAGAAGAAACTATATACCAACATTCAAGTATATTATTTACAGTCAAATCCTAACCCAATATAAAATATTTAATGTAATAGTAACTAAAGCATCTATTACTGCAAAAATTCTTTTTCCTGTGGACATCCTCTTGTCTGTATATGCTTCTTCTTCTCATAGTTTGCTTTAATCTGCAATGCAGAATTCACCGACCTTCAGCTTTGAGCATTGCAGAAAGCCAGTAGAACATGTCATAATATGCATTTCATCTTTGTGGAATACACAGTAAGCAATGACTTTGCATGAAATTTACTACTGTGAATTAATAAAGCATCAATGTTACAATTATATGAGATACAATCACCTTACATGGCTTAGCTAAGGAAAATCCATTTGTGAGTTATTTGAATTCTATTGACTTAAGTCTCTGTCTTGTTTACAACAGAGATAGTCATACATTGATAACAATAAACAACCATGTACTTAGGATACATTGTCTTTAACAAGAAAAGAAATACAGCACACCATCGGATGCCCCATGAAATCTACAGCAGCAACTACAGGAAGTCCTTGACTTATGACCACCATTGAGACAAAATTTCCATTGCTAAGCAAGACAGTTAAGTGATTTATGCCCCATTTTAATGACTTTTCTTGCCATAGTTGTTAAATAGAATCACTGTACTTATTAAGTTAGTAACACAGTTGTTAAGTGAATCTGACTTCCCCACTGACTTGGCTTGTCAGAAAGTCACAAAAGGTAATAACATGACTCTGGGACACTGCAACTGTCATACACGCCAGTTGCCAAGTGCCTGAATTTTGATCTCCCCAACCATAGGAATGCTGCAACAGTAATAAATGTGAAACATTGTCATGTCACCTTATTCAGAGCTGCTGTAACTTTGAATGGTCACTAAACAAATGGTTGTATGTCAAGGATTACCGTATTTTTCGGAGTATAAAATGCACCTTCCCCCCCCCCACACAAAAGAGGGTGAAAATCTAGGTGTATCTTATACACTGAATACAAACCCCGCCCCTTCACAAAAATGGGCGTGTGGAGGGTTTGGGAGGCCTGCAAAGTGCTCCTGGGGGCTGTGAAGAGCAAAAATGAGCGAAAAACAGGCCGTTTTTTGCTTGTTCCCCCTCCCACCCCCAGGAGCACTTTGCAGACCTCTCAAACTCCCTGCATGCCCCATTTTTTTACAAAAAAAAGAGGCATGCAGAGGGTTTGGGAGGTCTGCAGAGTGCAAAAACTTTTTTAAAAAACTAACATCTTCAAAATCTTGGTGCCTCTTATACTCTGAAAAATATGGTACCTGTATGGTTGCTTGGCTTAAGGCTAGGAAAGAGCAGGTTGAATTGAAATTTAAGCAGAAGTAATTAGGTAAAGAAAGTAAAGGATGGTTTATCATAGTTAATCAGGATGACAACTGAAGGCTTTAATGACAAAGACACTGTCCATTATCTATACACTACTAAATCCCTTGTGTCTGTAATATTTAAGTGGGCAAAATGTTAAAGCAGAAGGCCAAATCTTTTCAACCAAGGTACCTCAAATGTGCTTACAGAATACTGGGACTTAGGGAATGAAATCTGGGAAAGTTGTGACTGCTTCACTTTTAATGGGTTACTGCTTCTTTAGCGCTGCTGCCACTGCACTGTTGCAGTCCTGTGATTCTCTTTTTCGATGTTCTTTGACAGCTTCCTAGCCACTCACACAATTACCTGGTGCTCCACCCAGCATCAATCACTTAATTGTCTCTGGGAAGGAAGGGAAGGAGGGAGGGAGGAGCACAAAAAAAGGGAGAGGAAGGAAAAGAAAGAGCGGGGAAAAAGAAGGGAAGTGGGAGGGAAGGAGGGAGATTTTGGATGCTCACTGCCAGCTTTCCACAAGGAAATTCAATGGGAAAGCTGACAGTAGGTCAGAAATTACTCCTGCTCTGAATTTTTGCCCTCTGGTGGTCATTCTGTTTCTCTGTTTAGGTAAGGAAATCTGTCTGAAATGAGATTTCAGAGGATGTTTCCTGGAAAGTTAAAGATGACTTCCAACAACCATTCCAAATTGTTATGGAAAAAAGTGATCAGACTCAGCTATAATATCAAAGCAGCAGTAAACAGAAAGAACAAGTTCTTCTTTCATTAGTGTTTCTAAAGGAGCTCAAATCACAAATGATAGACAGATATTATAGACAGGCTAGCAAAGGAATTTCCACATACCAGGAGGACTGAAAATTACTTACACTCACACACACACACACACACACACACACACACCCCTTACATATTTTTGGCATGAAGAATTTATGTCTGTGTGTATGTGTAAAGTTTACCGCCAGACATTAACCATCAGAGACTTCACTTTTTAAAATATTTTATATCAGAATGTTGTTCCCTCAATAGTCCACGTCACCATAGCCCGGCTCTTTACACAAGAGTACTTAAGAATATATTGTAAGTTACACTGTATTACTGAAAATTTTTTTTTCCACATGTGATCTTTTATATTATAAGATAGGGACTGTATCACTGATTGTAAACTGTTTTAGGTTTTTTGGCAATATGTTTCAATTACATAAAAAAGTAAATACTTGCTATTTACTGGACCAACGAAAAGAATAAGTTCAACTTTAGTCTAGATTTATGTACAATACTGTATTTTTTTTAAAAAACAGGTTACCTAAAAAAATTACAATTATTTTCCCTATAATTCAGAGAAAGCATGTTCATCTTTAACAAAGGATCTCATTCATGAAAGAATTTCTAAGTCATCTTTTGATGGTTTCATTTTAAAAGCTACTTAAGGCTTAGTATAATATGATAGTCAAACTAGAAGTGAAAGCTTTGTGAGCATTAATATAATTCCATTCTTCCCAGACAGCTGTTCCATATCAGTTGCCTCAGTGAAGCAAGATTCTACATGCAGCAAAAGCTTTAAAATTTAGATCTCCTGATCTTGTCTATATGGATACAACATGGCAAGTGCAGTAATTTAAAACTTTTATATAGTCATCTTTGACTGATCCTTCCAATTCAATGACAAATGGGATCAAGGAGAAGAGCCTTCTCTACCATGTTTCATTCTCTGAAACATCTGTCTCCTAAAGCAAGGTCTGCCTCCACCTTTCTGGTCTTCCAGAAGAGCCTTAAAATCTGGCTCTGGTTGGCCTGGGGCCTCAAAGGAGGGATGGTTATGCCGAAGGTGGTTGATTGAGCATAGTACCATAAGATTTAACCTTTAATTGTTTAAACTTAATCTTGATTTTAATGTTTTTATATTTAGGCTTTTATATTATTGTAAGCCACTTAGAATCACTTGGGAGAATGAGAAAGCATATGAATGTAATAATTTTTCAAGAGGATTTGGTATCATTTTCCATTTGCTCTGCAAAGTGCAAACAATCCAACCAACTTTCATTGTTTGTTTTTTCTTCTAAGAGAGCAGACAACTGCTCAAATCTTAATAGCTGTCCTGAAATCTCTGTAGCCTAGAATTAAACCAAGGATTTTGTTTGTAGCACTAGCCATCATAAAAGGGCTTTGTCTTTCCTGATTGCAAATGGCTATATACACTTTCCACATATTAAAGACATTTAACTGTATCCTGTATGTGTGAAATGACTAGAACGTAATAAAGATGGTTGGTGGCTAAATAGGTTCCATGGATTAAAATATCTGAATAACCTTGATTGAATAAGCCATCACTCAATCCAATATAAAAACCCATTTTTTCTTTTAGATTTTCAGGTGCCAAAAATACGTAGAAATTTACATGTAGACTATTATCCTGATTCCCTGAAAATAAGACCTCCCCAGATAATAAGCCCAATTGGGCTTTTGAGCGCATGTGCTAAAATAAACCCTCCCCTGAAAATAAGTCTTCCCCCCAAAAAATTTGCAACACAGCAGCAGTCATGAAGTGGCCACACTTGCTGCTTCCTGCACCTCAAAAATAATAAGACCTCTCCGAAAATAAGGCCAAGCGCTTATTTTGGGGGTCAAAAGAAAATAAGACCCTGTCTTATTTTCAGGGAAACACGGTAATTTTATTGGGAAATTGTATGTCATGGACAATTAATCCATCTTAACCTTCCTTCTGACATATCAAAGCTACTGTTACATGACACTGAGTTAAATATCAAACCACTACATTGTAGCTCAGCATGTTATGCCAACTATACATATGTTCATATACTACAGCATATTGCAGAAACCTAGAAAATTTGTTTAGATAAACCACAGTTAAGATAACCATGAGTAAAGCATATTGTGGAAATGCAGGGTGTTTTTTATTTATTTGCAGCAATTATTTTGGTATCAAGTTGACTCAATCATGGCAAATTTTCACATTGAAATTTGTGGTTCAAATCAGATATTAATCAACTCTACTCATCTCCCAGATAGGCTGTATTAACATATTAAGATAAAGTGTGTCTGGTAATTTGCGGCTTACTGCACTGTATGGACTATGGTTACTATATGGCTCAGTGCTTTGTAAATCCAGATTATTTGAATTAATATAGTTTAGTTAACCCTGGTTTAATTTGTTGTATAACTATATCCATACACACATAATGGAAAAAAGGGTATTAAATCAGAGAACCCACACAAGATCAAAACATACATGACTATGACATTCTTTTAAACAAATGTCTATTTTTGTACTCGGTTTTCTTCTCACAGTTCTTAAAACCATAGGAGCTCTAATATCTCCCTTTACATCTTGTCAGAAAAGGGGAAGTTGGCAATCTTTCAGTTGGGATTTACACCAGTCCATAATCTGAATTAAGAGATTCCTACTGATGTCAAATATATTTTATTTGCTACATCCGCCAAATATTTTTATTTCATTTGCTCCTTCTCCTACTGTATTCCCAATTATGGTTAAGCTAAGCAAAAAACTTTAATTGAAGAATAGTTCTCTTCTAGAGTAATACTAATATGCTTGACTGCTAGAAGGAATCTGGCATTAGACACTAATTGTGAAAAAGGCCAATTGGAGAAAAGTAGGATACTTTTAATATCCCCCTCCCATCTTGTACTATACAAGAATTTCAACAGCAACTCAAAATAACAATATTCAAAAGAAGCCAAAGATATCATTTCCCAACCAAGATTATCCACACATTCCCTCGACTTTTCCATTTTCAAAATAATGACTATTGTATGCATGGGTTTGGCATACAATTTCCAATGGCTACAGCAAATAAATAGCTGAATAAAGTTGTCAGAGCCATAAACTCTTCATAAGCAGTTTTTTTTGTTATCAGAGCAATAGGCACTTTAAAAAAAAACCTGGCTTTTCCTCCCTGGAATCTGTTATTAACAACAACAACAACAACAACAACAACAAAAGTGGGGGTGTTAGGCCCAGAGGAATGCCATTTACCCAGTGCAAGCATCTGGCCTTTTTCATCTTTTTCTATCAACAGCTGAAGTCACAAAGGAGGACTGCAAAGAATCAGCTAGCCTTGAGCTTTCCTCCCCATCTGACAGCTTTTCCTTTCCCAGAAGAAATATTTTTTAAATTTCTGCAACTAAACTTCTCTCAGTTACTGGGCTTATAAGTCCACAGCTTCTTCAAAAAATATGAATCCAGAATCAAAGATACAATATCCTCATTTCTAACAAATCCTCATCTTTTAACTAGTCTAAGTCTCTAGTTTTAGGAGTACTGTGTTTTCACAAAACCAAGAAGTACACTTGAGTAAAACCAAAACACGCTCACATAGGACACACTATCTTAAATTGCTCCAAAGGTTAAGACTAATTTAACACTGACCTTGAAAGAGTAGCACTGTGCACACAACCTGCAAAACTAAGTAAACCCCACACACCCCCAGTCAATACAGTGGCAGAAGTCTCCAAAATATAGTTTTATTAAGCAACCATTAAAATATCATAAAGTAAATCACGTGTGGAAATACCATCTTCTCTGCCCTTCTCTGAACTCATCTTTGTCCCATTAAACTATTACTCTCAGAATTTCTTGCCTTTCTTTCAAGTGAACTGAATAGTGTGCAGTAATCTATTAATCTACGCCCAAGCTGTTTATTTAATTGCTTTGTGTGCCAGTATCAAATTCTACTTGTGCTACTTCCTCCTCAATGTGTTGTTTATTTCATTTTTTTTCCTTTCCAGAACACATAAGTCTGCTTAGAGCTGTTTCCCCAGTTCATACAAAGGCTGTGATAACTAACACGTGCATCACTGTCTTACCCTTCATTGTGCATAGCTCTTTAGTCAAGCTGGGCAGTTCACTTTAGTGTAGTTGTCATATAAATTGGCATTGTTTTAGGTTTCCTGAAATCGATTTGAAGCCGGGATTTGTCATAAGTCTGAATTCTCCAGAACTGTTTGGGGTCTAAATGAAATATAGCAAACTAATCATCCTACAATGTCAGATTGTCAAGAACACGAAGAGCCATCACATCTTGTCTGGCCATCTTGTCTTAAGCCTGCAACTAGTAAATTGTGCTTTATTCAGTAAAAGTGCCTCCTTACAACAAGCGCCCAGCAACCCCGTCAATTCTTGTCAGTGGCTCTTTTGAGTAACCGGTAGATCACGAGTGAAAAATAATGGGGGTAAACCCATCCGTCCCCGACACGGTGATCTCTTCCTCCCAAGAATAGCATTGCTGAGGGAGGAAAGAGCTCCATTATGTACCGTTAACAGCCAGCTGGGGAGGGGGATGCAAAAGTGTCCCGAGGTGTCGACAAAGGAAGAGGCGGCAAAACCCTTTACGGTACACGAGGAGCTTATTTGCTTCTTTTCCTTCCCCCCTCCCTCGGCCCTTCACATGGGCTCCTGTTCGTCTTTTCCCCCTCGTTTCGCTGCCGCCACCGCCCGAAGACCGGGACTAACCTGTGCCGGCAGGGGAGGGCGAGAACTGCGGACGGAAGCCGGGCGGATGCGGCAAAGCACCAGTTGGCTCTCGCTTCCTCCCTCGGGCACAACCACCTTCCTCCGCAGCAGCAGGGAAGCGGGCGGCTTTAAACGTCAGCGGCAGTCGCGAGGAGGGGATTAAAGGGGGGGGGGGGCGCGGCGCAGTTGTTCAGTTGACGCCTCAGCTTCTCCCGGCCCAAACCGGTTACAGCCGCCCGGCTGAAACCGCCGTCGCCGGGCGGCGAGAAAGGAAAACAAGCGGCACCAAGAGCACGTGAGGCGGGCGGCCAATGGGAGACCGCGCGCGGAGGGGTGTTTGTGTGTATGTGTGTCTGGAAAGGCGGTGGGAGGGGCGGAGTGAGTTAGGGGAGGGGAACGACGTGAAGGCGACACCCTTCTTAGGAAAAAGCGCGCGCGGGCGCTCTCGGGAAAACGGGAATGGGGGTGGGGCCTATCAAGGCCGCGTGGCCGAATAAGCAGAGATGGGAATGCGAGAGCGGCAGTTCTGTTCTTATTGTGGCACCTACTATTGCTGGTCTAGTTGACATTTATTATTAGACCATTTATAAACAACACAAGCATGCAAAACGGCCTATAGTAAACTCTTTGGTTGCTTGCAGTTTATTTTCTAAGGAACTGTCACCAGCCCTTACCCAAGGGCAGGTCATTTAAAAATATATTTCTTGTTGACTTGTGGTCGGTACTAGATGTGCTCTCGAATAGCACTTAAGTCATTGATAATGTGGGAAGTCCCCTCCATCCTAGAGAATGAAATATCAAGGGGCAGAATATTTCCCCAAAGAGGAAATGGAGAAAAATATTAACAAAGGCGAAAAGCAGCCTCAAGTAGAACCCCAAAATTTGTAGAGATGGATATTTTTTGCCCATTAAGAAATCCAGGCCTGCTGCCCCAGAGTGGATGGGATTAAGAATTTACATCCCCCCACCCAAATTCTAAGGACAGGACATCACCTTTAGGACATACTGTATAGGATTAACCCATCACCATTGGAATGGTAAAAGACCAAAGGCTCACTACATTGCACAACCCCCTGGAGCTTCTCAATCACTAAATCCCAGAACCCCATAAAGATACATCCATTCACTCAACCATTTTGTCAGCCACCCCAAAAACATGCTTCTGTCATGTTTTGGCATCCAAATGAGCAAGAGACCTTCTTTTCTTGTGGCCTACATTTTATTTCCAGCATCTTTCTCCTGGCTTGGAACTGGATCAGATTTTTCTTCCAACAATAACAAGCAGATATAGGTCCATGATGTGAGGTGCTTTGAGGTGAAACCCACAGCCTGACGAGTCTTTTGGAGACCGATGCTGCAAATAGCAACACGCAGATGGAAGGGCCCTTGGAGGTCTTCTAATTCAGGGTCCACAACCCCCGGTCTGTGGACCATCATCAGGCTGCAGCATGCCAGCAACCGGGCTGCACAAACAAGTGAAGCCCTATCCGTGGGATGCAGGCAGCATGCAAAACCACGCTCCTTCCGGTCCATGGAAAAATCTGGTTGGGGGCCACTGTTCTAGTCCAACCCCATGCTCAAGCAGGAAGCCCTATACCTTTTTAGACAAATGTTGTCCAATCTCAAAAGCATTTAAGGCTGTTGGAAGAAATGTCCTTCTGGGTTCAGTTCCAAATGGGGAAAAAGACACTAGAAATATGGAGGCTGCTTGGAAAGATTGTTTCATGGTGAACAGGATCACATGGCTTGAGCTCCTGAACAGAAAAGGTGATCACATGCTTCCAGATGTTGGTTGAAGAAGAAAAGAAACAGAGATGCTGAAAGTCCCTGGTTTTATGCTCTCTCTGGGCTTTGAACCTGAGCTTGTATTCTGATTGGTTGTCAAACTCCCATACAGGGGCAACTCTGTAGGCTGTGTTTTGAGTCCAAGTTTGGTTGAACATTGCTTTTTCCCAGGCGCCCTGTGGTGAAGGTAAAGGGCTAATACTGTCATGCCTTAATCCCATCACCCTGGAGCTGAAGGTGGGAGATCTTTGTTATGTTTTTAATGGCCCATTGACAAAGGTGGGGGCTATTAAGAGTGAGTCTATTTCCTACCTAAAAACATGTTTCTCCATTTCTGATCCAGGGAAATTTAATATTCTCCCTTTTCAGTATTTCCCAGGATATTTCATTTTTCTAGGAGAGGGCTGGGTTTTAACTTCCTACAATAGTATCAGTACACATGGAAAAATTCATTTTATGGCATTTCCTTCATGCCAAAATCAATTTACATGCCTTTCTACTGCATCTTCTTTAGATCAGACTTTTTAAGGGAAGAAGTGAAGCACATTCAATTTCAGTTCCTTAGAACAACCATGGAATTTGTACATGTCAAGTTTACGCTTGCATAAGCATTGTACAGAAGCAAAGAAAATGACTAGAATCAAGTCCATTGCTATTAGAAAGATCATCCATGCTTCTCACATTATCCACTCTGCTACAGCACTGGTTTCCAGGGGGAAAGGACACTTTACTCTTTGTTTACTAGAAACCAGAGAAAACCTGCTGTAGGAGGACAAACCCAATAAGAGGGTAGCTTGGATCTTAACTGAGGTATGATACAGAGCATATGAGCCAAAGTCTGTGTATCCTAACACTGCGCCCTATCTAATGATTGTCAATGAATATTGAAGCCATATTACAATATGTGAAAATAGCTAAATATCCTTAGTAACTGCCAGTCTGGTCTCTTACAGTATATACATTAAATATTAATAAATTTAAGAAACAAGCGTAAACATCCATGCAATTGCATGATTTGCTTTTATATTCACACTATTTGTTTTCTCTCTCCTATCTCTTAACTGGCATATTATTTTTATACTAGGAATTCTACTTTCAGTTCTTCAAAAAGCATCCTGGAAGTCAGCAGCTTTTGATACCATCAACCACAGTATCCTTCTCAGAAGTGGGCTGCAATTATGTTAACAACCAGTTCGCATAGATTTCTATTGAAGGCATCTATTCCTAACCCAGGAGTCTTGTTCATAGTCTTGTATTCCTTGGTGACTTCTTGCCTGGATTATTGCAATGTACTCTACATAAGACTACCCTTGAAGAATATCCATAAATTGCGAATTGGTCTGGAGTAGTTTTGAAAATTAAATAACCTTTACCCATGGGCCAAGAAGTTATCCAGTATTTTTTTCTGCATTCTGTATATTGTAGATTATGATTGGGTTCACATATTCCACTGCCATGGTTTATTTGAACATTATTTTCTGAATTACAATTAGCTGAGATTACACAGCATATTAAGAGATAAATCATGGTTTACAAGCCACGGTGATGGAGTCAAAGTTAAATCAAGCAATATATGACCCCTGACTGTATATTACACAGCTCACATCCAAACCACACTTCCATTTACTTCAGTTTTATTAATCTAGCAGAACCTGAACTACCAGATCAGAGCCAGATGTGAACCATTTATATTGCTGAAATAAAACTCCTCAGTTTATTATCCATAATAGATGGTGTATACATTCCTTAAATGTGTATTCTTAGTGTGCCTTTGCAACAAACTTTTGTCTAATCTCTCTAATTTGCAACTTTGATGATCTCAGAAGTGATTTTAATTAAATTTTAAATGAGAGACAGGATAACATTATGAATACTGTGGAAAATTAATTAAAACTGCATGACTGTAAAGGAGATATTTAATCTGAAATGATGGGGGTTGATATTGTCCAATTACCATTCCTGGTAAAGTAACAAGAAAAAGCAGCTTAGATTTGTCTGATTTGTAAAATCTCCCTTCTGTGTTCCAGGTTTTTGAAGCAGCAGCTGTAAATTAAGAGAAATGGGTATTCAAATGGAGGTAGAATATCTCACATCAGGGAAGATACTCAGAATAAAAGAGATAACCTGTGCATAAAAACAAGTACATCTCGAGAGTAGAGTCAGTCTTTTAGGAGCAACCTTCCAACATAAAAAGTAAACACTGATCCATTTAGTGCAGTGATGGCGAACCTTTTTTCTCTTGGGTGCCAAAAGCGCTTGTGTATGTGCCCACACCGTAATTAAATGTCCCCCACGTTGTGCCCACCTGCACATGTGTGCTCCCCTGCTGCCCCCACATGCATGCGCGCATGGCTTTCTTGGAACTTGGGGAGGGCGAAAACTCCCCCTCCCCCTCCCCCAGGCTGGAAACAGCAAATTCCCCGACTTCCGGTGGCCCACTTTTTGTGCTCACCAGGCTCCAGAGGCTTTCCTGAATCCTGGGAGGGCAAGAACAGCCTCCCCACCCCCTCCGAAAGGCTGAAAATTAGCTGGCCAGCATGCACATGCGCGCTAGAGCTGATGTAGGGCAATGCCTTGCGTGCCCTCAGATATGCCTCTGTGTGTCACCTATGACATGCGTGTCGCAGGTTCACCATCATGGATTTAGTGGATTAGAAAGACACAAATATTTGAAGCTGGCAATATTAATGAAGAATAAACGAAGGAGTTGGATCTTAAAATAGCTCTGGAATCCCTGTGTAAAAGTTGGAGCACCAATATGATAATAGACATCACCTTTGACATGAGCTGGGCTATCTGCCTTTATTAGATTTCTGTATTGTTTTACAAAGCCATTATCATAAAACGGAAAGCTGCTGTACTGCAAAACAGAGTACCACTCTTCAGGGTAGTATTTATTTCTAAGAATACCTTTTGGCCCCCAAATCAACTCTTTAGGCTTTTGTAGGAAATAAAAAGGATGGATGGCTATAGCTTACTGGTTTCTTGTGTTCTCTGTGCATCTTTGCCCAGAGAAAGGAATAAATATGGAGTATCTCATAAGCTAGAAAAGATGCAGTAAACTGGTGCTTTATTCCCCTATCCCTGAATAGCATTAATTTTGTGAATGGGTAAATTTCCCTCCCCAGCCAAAAGTACTCACAACGTAAGTTCTACATACTAAATTCCTTCAGTAAATCTAAAAAAGAATATGGAACTCTAACATTATTGACAGCCATAAATCCCTTGGGCACCAAAAACAAAATAGAATCAACAGTCTTAAATCATCTTTGGAATCTTTTCTGTTATTTTTATCCTAAACCATCGTTCTTTAGCATTTTATTAGAATTGATCAGCATTTGATGAAACTGATTTTAATTCAGGAAGATTTGTCCTATAGTAAATATGTTGGTTTAAAAGATTCCACAAGCTGCTTCTTTTAACAAGGTTTTTTACTTGCTTTTTTCTCACCCACTTGTGCTCACATAAGCGGGTGGCTACTCTCACACATTAAACCACAACCAAAGAACTATGGCTGAATAAACCTATAATTGGACCTCTGTGTCACAAAATCTTTAGATTTTTTTTCCTTTGGGTGGGTATAAGTAGGAATATGAATCATCAAATCAAGTGTTCTTACTGAAAGTACTAATAACCAGACCCTAATTATCAATTTTGGATACACTATGTACAGATTAGCTCTCTTGTGAAATTTATAATCCACATAGTCCCTGGTTTACAGCCATTTGTTTAGAGACCATTTGAAATTACAATTACAATGAAAAAAGTGACTTACAGGCCCTTGCACCTTCAACTGTTGCAGCATCCCCATGGCCACATGATCAAAATTTGGCTACTTGGCAACCAGCATGTATTTCTGATGGTTATGGCATCCCAGGCAATGGTGGAATTCAATTTTTTTTACTACTGGTTCTGTGGGCGTGGCTTGGTGGGCGTGGCAGAGGAAGGATACTGTAAAATCTCCATTCTCTCCCCACTCCAGGGGAAGGTTACTGCAAAATCCCCATTCCCTCCCGATCAGCTGGGACTCAGGAGGCAGAGAATAGATGGAGGCAGGGTCAGTCAGAAGGGGTATTTACCGGTTCTCTGAACTACTCAACGTGTCCGCTACCGATTTTCCAGAACTGGTCAGAACCTGCTGAATACCACCTCATGTGATTCCAGGGTCACATGATTGCCATTTGTCATCTTTCTGGCTTCCAATAAGAAGTCAATGGAGAAAATTGGATTTGCTTAATGATTGTGTGATTCACTTAACAATTATGGCAAAGAAAAGTCATAACATCAGGAACGTCGATTAGCAATGTCTGGTCCAAATTCTGGCCCTAAGTTATGAATTATCTATACTAGGAAAGAGAAAACAACAACCAGCAGTAAGATGAATGGAGTCAATTATAGAAAGGATGGCTTCACTGTTGGAAGATCTAAAGGGGCGGATTGAGGATAGATCTTAGAGAAGGTCTATTTATATTATAGCTAAGTCAACAGTGACTTGGTGGGACATAATCATAAGATAGGAGTAGCTGTGATTTGCATGAGTGCAAAAAGATGCAGTCAAATCCAGGGCAAAAAAAAGGAACACGAATACATGAGGCATTTCCAAGATCAGAAGTGTTGTCTGTTGGCAGTTCTTGAAATATTGTTGGCAGAAGAACTTCTCTGCTCTGACGCAAATGTTATGCTTTGGGCAGTTTTTGGCTTGGCTTGCATAAACTGCCAATGACCTTCCTCCAACTTGGACTTGGCAAGTGTCTTTGCTGAATTACAGCTAGCAATTTGAAAGGGTCTGTTTGCTTAAGCTGGCACTGCCTATCTTTTTCAATTTGGTCAGGGTGAGAGAGAGATTGATCAACTCAGAATATATTTTGCCTTGTTCTGGGCAGAGAAATGTTACTGCATACACATCTTAAGCTAGTTTTAATCAAAATGTGTAAACTAAATTTGTAGGTCAGCGAGCACTCGTGCCACTGTAAATCCACATTAACAGTGGCACATCAGGCCACCCAAAAGCTCTTTTCAAGACTATATTTAAGATGGAATAGTATGGGATATTCTGCTGTGATGGGGGAAAACTGGGTAGAAAAAAGGCATTGCTTGGAAAAGGGATAAAGAATCTCTTGGGACAGAAGGCTCCATTCCTCTCTGAGATTCAGTAGGGAAATAGCTCACTTTTAGGAGGGGATATCTCATGTGATTAACAGGAAATGCAATGCCATATTACAACTCTGTAATTAATACAGATGATTTATTTGGAGCTTATGTAAACCTGGAGCACTTTTCATTTCTGATTAGTGTTAAATGCTTTCTGATGGAACAAGAGAGGCAATAAACAGTAAGCAGGTGTTTAATAAACATCATAGTAAACTCTGTGTCCCCCAAATCTATTAAAAAAGAGAGTAAAGTTAATCTTTATTGTTTACTCTTTGGAAAAAAAATGCTCCCTTTGGGAAAAACAATTTGGCATGTGTAAAACATTTTCTTCTCCTAATATGTGTCAATGTAAAATGTAATCCTTTGACCCTTTATAGAAGACAATGACCTTATTGTCATGCGGGATAGTTTTAACTAGTCAAAATTCCAGTTGACTTAAATGCTAGTACATTTTTATGATGTGTATGTTGGCACCATTCATATATGTTGCGATAAAATTCCCAGAATTACCAGGCAGTAAGGCTTTGGAGCCCAACTGGGCAGGTGCCAAGTTGAAGTGACTTTTGAATTTAATTTTCTGTTTCACCTAGGGACAGTTTGCATAATTGTGTCTAAAGCCAGTAGCACAGATTAACTAATAGAAATTATACGCTACTTGAAAAATGGAAGATGGAAGCACACATTCAGTTTTGGATTCATGTTGAAAAACCTTTAGTTCTAGGCAAGTTTGTGGCTATTGAGATGTTGCTAAATCCTAACTTTGAAGTAGACTAGGAGCAGTGGTAAAGGTTAAAGGGAGTTATATCTCCATAAACATATGCATTGCTCCCATTCTCAAGATGTTCAGGGTCTAAAAACTTGGTTTTGCTCCCAGGTCTGGGAGTAGGATGGTTGCTTAACCTCTATCTGTTTTGTGTTTGTATGTGTGTGTAAAGATAATCCTTGACTTACAACCATTTGTTTAGCAACTGTTTGAAGTTCCAATGGCATTGAAAAAGTGACTTACGACCAGTTCTTGCACTTATACCCTTTACAGTAGTCCTGTGGTCTCTGATCAAAATTTGGGATGACTTGCAGCATCTTGGGATCATGTGTCCATCCTTTGACACCTTCCCTTCTAACTAGCAAAGTCAATTTGGGGAGCCAGATTTGAACCTTCCTGAGGCTGGTGATTGGAGCTGTTTTCTACAAGGGGGGAGTCAGAGAGACAAAGGTAGGGTCCCTTTAACTCCGTTTCATTTGAACCTTCCTGAGGCTGGTGATTGGAGCTATTTTCTACAAGGAGGGAGTCAGAGAAACAAAGATAGGGGCCCTTTGACTCTATTTCATTTGAACTTCCCTGAGGCTGGTGATTGGAGCTGCTGGCTACAAGGGGGGAGTCAGAGAGACAAAGAGGACTAGGTAGTAGCCTGCATGCCTAATGGCGTGCGAATTATATATTGATAAACCAAAATAGCAATAATACATTCTAGATTATTGCGCTTGAGATTGTGATTTTATTTTATTTCAAAATCACCGGCTTAGTTCAATGTAATAGCTTTTTTGCACCTGTCTTTCGCAGTACTCTTTTCAAATTTGGATACTGTCTCCTTTGTAAACAAATTACTAGTCTACATAGACAGATTACCTATCTAGAATCTCTAATCTGTGCTCTCCAAGCAGAAATTAGGTGCCCAATTCGGCCATTCCACACTATGGAGATGCCACGCTATCAACCCCCTCTACCGCAAAGATCCTGCAGGAGAAGAGCAGTCTGGACAACCGTGGGATCTGGCAGGGTGAGAGCTGTGAACCATAAACACAAAGCTTTTGCTGTGACCCAGCATAACAGATATAGCGCCCTTACTGACCTTAATGGGGACACTAAAGAGAAAGGTCAAGGTAGTTGTGATAATGATGATCATGATCCAAAATGAAGAACTTTCTTTGGAAAGGCGAAATGGGGACCCAGGTATCACACATCAGTTGCACAAGAAGATCAAGGTATGTAAAAAGAGAAGTCATCTTCTGGTTGGTGATTCAATCGTAAGGGATGTAAATTTAGGAAAGGACATGGAGGTTTTAAAAGAGGTCAGATGTCTGCCATGTGCTACTGCCAGCACAAGAGGTTTATTCTTAAGATAGTCAAGAATGCAAATAAAGACTGTGACGTTGATGCTATTATACATCTTGGCACAAATGATCTGTCCCAAAAAGATGTACTTTCTGTAAAGAATGATTTCCAGAGCTTGGGGTATAAACTTAGTAGTGTAAGTTGTAGGGTTATCTTTTCAGAGGTTTTACCAGTACATAAGGAACAAAAAGGGAAGGGCCAGTGTGTAGCAGAGTTTAATGTGTGGCTAAAGGAGTGATGTAAAAGGGAAGGCTTTGGTTTTATTAGTCACGATGCCTGCAGCTGGTCCAATGAAAAACTGTACAAAAGAGATGGTTTGCACCCATCCAAGAAAGGGACTGAGTTACTTGACATTAAATTCACAGATTTTCTGGATAAACATTTAAACTGAACAGCGGGGACAGAGAATTAATTGATACAGAACATTTCTGTCCCCAGCAATCTAAAACTCATAAGGTTATCAGTGCATGTAACACAAATGTTTGTGCGGGTAAGATTATCACTCCTGCTGTCAAGCAAAACTAAGTATTTAATAGTGAGTGCCATACCATGTGCATGAATCATACAAGTGGCAAGAAAATAGGGGCAGACAGGCATAACACAGGTTATGTAGACAGTAAACACAAGGTCAATCAAAATGGACCCAAATGTCTATACACCAATGCACAGAGTATGAGGAATAAACAGGGTGAATTAGAAATGCAAGTAAATGAGGGCAGATACGATATTGTTGCCATTACAGAAACTTGGTGGGATGAAACCCACAAATGGATCATACAGCTAGAAGGATTTAAATTATTTAAAAGAAATAGACCAAATAAAAGAGGAGGTGGAGTTGCACTATTTATAAGAAATAACTACATCTCTACAGAAATAGAGCACAACAATGATGAGAACTACTGTATCTTGAATGCATTTGGATCAATATTAAAGGTTGGGGGGGAAATGACATTGCCATAGGTCTATACTACAGGCCACCCAACCAAGCAGAGGAAGTAGATGAACTTTTTGCTAGTCAGCTATCTAAGGTATGTAGGAAGCACACCCCAATAGTAATGGGGGATTTTAACTACCCTGACATCAACTGGGAAACAAACTCTGCACCAAGTGGAAGATCCAACAGGTTCCTAACAAACCTAGCAGACAACTTTGTTTCCCAAAAAGTAGAGAAGAGAACAAGGGGATTGGTCATATTAGACTTAATTGTCACTAACAGAGAGGAAATGATAGAAGGTGTTGAAGCCATAGGAACCCTGGGGGCAAGTGACCATGCAATATTGGAATTCAACATTATGCAAACACAAGTAGCAGAACGAAGTCAAACTAGTGTCTTGGATTTTAAGAGAGCTAATTTCAATAAACTTAGAGAAAACTTGGGAAGAATTCCATGGATGAGAATCCTCAAGGGGAAAACAACTCAAGAGGCTTGGGAAATTTTGAAAAATGAGATTACAAAAGCTCAGTCTACCACAATACCAATGAAGAAGAAAAATAACAGCTCCCAAAAGAAACCTGCATGGCTGCATAAAGAACTCTCTGACAAATTGAAAGTCAAAAAGGTTAAGTATAAAAAGTGGAAAGTGGGGACATAACTAAGGCAGAATATCAACAAATAGCCCGAGCCTGTAAAGATGAAGTAAGGAAAGCTAAGGCTCACAATGAAGAAAGGCTTGCCACAAAAGTAAAAAAAAATAACAAAAAAAGCTTCTTCCAACATGTTAAAAACAAGAAAAAGGTTAAGGAAACAATTGGTCCATTGCTGGGAGAAAGTGGCAAGAAGGTGACAAGCAACAGGGAGAAAGCAGAACTATTTAACTCATTTTTTGCATCTGTCTTTACACAAAAGGATAAAACAGTCCAACCTATCAAAAACAGCACCCCAAAAATCAGATTAGGAACGCAAATTGAAATAGGGAAGAAAATGGTAAATGAGCACCTGTCTACCTTAGACGAGTTCAAATCACCAGGACCGGATGGATTACACCCCAGGGTTCTGAAGGAAATGGCAGACGAGATCTCAGAACCACTGAACTATTTCTTTCAGAGATCCTGGAGCATCGGGGAACTGCCAGAGGACTGGAAAAGAGCTGATGTGGTTCCCAT
Source organism: Natrix helvetica (assembly GCF_964273705.1). Lineage (NCBI taxonomy): Eukaryota > Metazoa > Chordata > Lepidosauria > Squamata > Natricidae > Natrix > Natrix helvetica. The sequence goes on along the minus strand of NC_138552.1, from coordinate 136,822,287 downwards.
CTTCAAAAAAGGAAATAAAATAGATCCAGGAAACTATAGACCTATCAGCCTGACCTCAATACCAGGAAAGATTCTGGAAAAAATAATCAAGCAACGAATTAGCAAACACCTAGAAGTAAACAAAGTAATAGCCAAAAGTCAACATGGGTTTATCAAAAACAGATCATGCCAGACTAATCATATTGCATTCTTTGACAAAGTGACAAAATTAGTGGACCAGAGGAATGCCATCGATATAGTTTACTTGGACTTCAGTAAGGCAGTTGATAAGGTACACCATAACCTACTACTAGATAAAGTAGAAGAATGTGGGTTGGACAGCATCACCACCAGATGGATTCGTAACTGGCTGACCAACCAAACTCAACGTATAGTCCTCAATGGAACTGCATCTACATGGAGGGAAGTATGCAGTGGAGTATCCCAAGGCTCTGTTTTAGGCCCAGTACTCTTCAACATCTTCATCAATGATTTGAATGAGGGAATAAATGGGAAACTCATCAAATTTGCAGACGACACCAAGCTGGCAGGAATAGCCAACACTCCAGAAGATAGGCTAAAGATACAGAAGGGTCTTGACAAACTTGAATATTGGGCACGATCTAATAAAATGAAATTCAATGGTGAAAATAGTAAGGTTCTACAATTAGGCAAGAAAAACGAAATGCACAGGTACAGTATAGGTAGTACCTTGCTCAATAGTAGTAACTGTGAGAGGGATCTTGGAGTCGTAGTGGACAACCATTTAAATGTGAGCCAGCAGTGTGCAGCAGCTGCCAAAAAAGCCAACACAGTTCTAGGCTACATAAACAGAGGGATAGAATCAAGATCACGTGAAGTGTTAATACCACTTTATAATGTCTTGGTAAGGCCACACTTGGAATACTGCATTCAGTTTTGGTCACCACGATGTAGAAAAGTTGTGGAGACTCTAGAAAGAGTGCAGAGAAGAGCAACAAAGATTAGGGACTGGAGACTAAAACATATGAAGAACGGTTGCAGGAACTGGGTATGTTTGGTTTAAGAAAAAGAAGGACTAGGGGAGACATGATAGCAGTGTTCCAATATCTCAGGGGTTGCCACAAAGAAGAGAGAGTCAAACTATTCTCCAAGGCACCTGAGGGTAGAACAAGAAGCAATGGGTGGAAACTAATCAAGGAGAGAAGCAACTTAGAACTGAGGAGAAACTTCCTGACAGTTAGAACAATTAATCAGTGGAACAGCTTGCCTCCAGAAGTTGTGAATGCCCCAACAGTGGAAGTCTTTAAGAAGATGTTATATAGCCATTTGTCTGGAACGGTATAGGGTTCCCTACCTGGGCAAGGGGTTGGACTAGAAGACCTCCAAGGTCCTTTCCAACTCTGCTATTGTATTATATTGATTCACTTAACCATTGTATGAATCACTTAACTGCAGCAGAAAAGGTAGCCCAACCTACTTAACAACTGCTTTGTTTGGCAAAGGAAATTCTGGGCCCAGTTGTTGTCGTAAGTCAAGGACTTTCCTGTATGAATTGAGTTTTTGACTTTCAGAACTTATGGCATGTGCGCCAGAGGGGGCTCACAGAGCATATGCGCCGTTGTCCCAGGTCAGATCTGCGCGGTGTTTCTTTTGTGAGCTTCTGTTTTCCTGCAAACAATGAAACAGAAGCTCATGAAAGGAAAAGATCTTACCTCTTGCCACACTGCTGGTGTTGGGATGCCCTGACTCCCTCTGACCAGCTGGTCTTCAGGTCTCTGCTGCGCATGTCCACGCAGGAATGTGTGCATGTCCACAAATGTCCGCACATGAGCATATCCACGTGTGCGCATGCACCTTTCAGCTTGGGCATGTGCGGATGTGCAGTTTGGGGATTCAGTGTCTAAAAGGTTCACCATCACTGTCCTATACCATCTTTATAAAAGGTATTTTCAACAGATTCATGAGATCTGGTTTTCTCAATCTTTTGCAAAGAATTCCAATTGTCCATTCTTGGTATGATTCATGGCTACACGTTACACCCACAGTGTCACACGTGTGCCTTGCTTGTGTGTAAATCTTCATGCTGCTGTACTTGATTTTGTCTTAATTTGGTTCTGTCTGGTACAACTGGTTTTACCTGAAAGCTTAAAGTGTTTTCAGAAGCTATCTTCCTGATCAGTGGGCTGATGAAAAATTACAAAAATTCCCTAGTCTTGTTGACTGTAGAATCACAAATCCCAGATTAGAACAATCATTTAGGTAGAAAAAGACTATAGGATTGAAGATCATTCATAAAACAACAGCAACTTAATGGTTAGTTCTTAACATTCATTCTGTGCCCCGTCAGCTGAAAATTAAAATGGAAACCCGTTCAGGACATAATCACATGTTTTTCCTTTACTAAGAACACAGTTCTTGACTAATCTCCCAGACCCGTATGTGTGGGAGAAGAAAGGGATAAACTGTAGGGTTTCTAAATTCAGCTTGCTTTTTAAGAAAAGGGGAAAAAATGTAAACCTAGCTTCTATAGCAGAAGAAAAGAAAGTAACAGAAGTTAATATCTCCGTCATTTTTCCATTTGGCAATTCTTGCTTTTGCTCTATGTATTACTGCATAGTTTTTTATATTGGTCAGCTGTGAAAATAAATGTTTATTCCAACCAATACAAAATGAAGAGACAAAGCATTCAAAATTGTATTAAGACTCAAGAACTTATCAGCTTTCCAGTGCAGTAGAACCTCTGGTCACGACCATAATTCGTTCCATCGCTTGGATCACAAACCGATTTGGTTGTGACCTGAACCTTAATTTTGGAAATTTGGCACTTATAAAAAAATGGCACAGAAGGATCAGCCAAGAAAAAAAAAAGTGAATTTGTTGGTTGGAAACCGATTTGATTGTGGTCAGAAGTGTTCGTGACCAGAGGTTCTACTGTATGTTATAATTTAAAAGCTTTGCAAGTTTTAGCTTTACTTTAGTTTATAGTTCCTTGAGTTCTATGGTATTGTAAGATGATATTAGTAATATCGAAACAGCAAAACAGTCCAATTTGAAGCATCAGACCTGCCCTCTGTATTGTGGGTCTTTGCATATCCTTCAAAGGATAGTTTGCAGCAGCTCCTAAAGAGCCTCAATTAGCAGATAAGTGAGGAGATTTGAAGGCAGATGAGCGGGAAGAGAAGCTGTTGCACTGGCCTTTAGTCAACATTAAATCAAAAAGAGCCTCTTGATGTGGGTGAAGGAGGAGAGTGTAAAAGTTGGCTTTAAACTCAACATTAAGAAAACCAAGATCACAGCATCTGGCACTCTCAATTCCTGGCAAATAGATGGGGGAAGAAATGAAGGTAGTGACAGATTTTACTTTCCTAGGCTCCAAGATCATCGCAGATGGGGATTGCAGCCAAGAATTAAAAGATGCCTGCTCCTGGGGAGGAAAGCTATGGCAAATCTAGACAGCATACTAAAAAGCAGAGACATCACCCTGCTAACAAAGGCGCTCATAGTCAAGGCTATGGTTTTCCCAGTTGTAATGTATGGCTGTGAAATTTGGACCATAAGAAAGGCTTAGCACCAAAGAATTGAGGCCTTTGAACTATGGTGCTAGAGAAGACTCCTCCGAGTCCCTTGGACTGCAAGGCAATCAAACCAGCCAGTCCTAGAGGAGATCAACCCTGACAGCTCTTTAGAAGATCAGGTCCTGAAAATGAAACTCAAATACTTTGGCCACCTAATGAGAAGGAAGGACTCACTGGAGAAGAGCCTAATGCTGGGATAGATTGAGGGCAAAAAAAGAAATGGACGACAGAGAATGGGGTGGCTGGATGAAGTCACTGAAGCAGTCGGCATGAGCTTAAATGGACTCCAGAGGATGGTAGAGGACAGGAAGGCCTGGAGGATTGTTGTCCATGGGGTCGCAATGGGTCGGATACGACTTTGCAACTAACAACAAAAAATCAAAATCATTGTTATCACCATAAATTATTATACAGTATATAGCCTAAGGAGGCTAGGCTTATGTTCTGTTACCTTTTTTAAAAACAAAAGCAAGCTATATTAAAAATCCCTACAGTTCCTCCCTTCTTTATCTCTACTGCCAGAGAACAGCATTCCTAGGTTGTTTCTAGAGCTCAACATCAGGTACACTTGTGATCTGCAGATGAAATTTCGGTTAAGGGTTCTTTAAAAAGAAATAATCATGCTAGAGGTAACGGATACAAATAATGGCAAAGAGTACATCTTGCTATTTCCTTGCTGTGTTGCACACATTAAACCCTTCTATTACAGACTGTTTCTTTAGAACAACAAGTATTGTTCTGTAGGAAGTTATCACCCAGCCCTCTCCCAGAAAAATGAAATATCCTAGGAAATATTGATAAGGCAGAATATTATATTTTCCTGGATGTGAAAAAGGGAGAAACACATTTTAAACACTAAATTCCTACAGCTTCCTGCCCATCCCCACTTTGTCAATGGGCCATTAAGAAGGCCAAGCTAGTCCACTTTACATAATAAAGAGTTCTCCTCTTCAGCTGTGATGGGATTAAGGCAGGATAATAAGCCTTTACTCAACTGACCACATGGCATCTGAACTCAATCAAACCTGAATTCAAAACAGCCTAGAGGGTTGCCCCTGTATGGGCCCATGTGAGTCTGACAACCAATCAGAATACATTTCTTACACAGGAACAGGAAACAGATAGGTGGGGCAGAACAGATTATAAAAATCCCTGCAAGCCCTTCTTCAGTCCTTCTCTTCCCTTCTCTTCTCTTCTCCACCAACATTGAAGCATGTGATCACCTTTGCTGTTCAGGGCTCAGGCCATGTGGTCCTGTCCACCATTAAAACCATCTTTCCAAGCAGCTTCCATGTCTCCAGTGTCTTTTTCCCCACTTGGAGCCGAACCCAGAAGGACATTTCTTCCAACAATTGGCGACCCAGATGGGACTCCAAGCTAGCCTAACAAATGGATATGGCCCAGGTAAGCCTCCCATGCCGGCACAGACCCCATTGAGTCTGTGGGTGGACTTTATCTTGGCCTTAACCATTTGGATCTAGGCTTTAAAGGGGTTTTGAGTTTGAGCTCAAAGGCTGCCTGGAAAGAAGGTGAGTACCTCTAAATTTTAATTCTCTAAAATTTAATTTTAAAGCATGGGAAATGTGTGTATGCCTGCCTGTGTGTGACTAGTGTGTGTGAAAATGGATGGAAAAGTGAATGGATTTTTTATTTTTTGTTGTTGCTGCTGTTTTTGTCCTGTGAGAGAAAAAAGCTAAAGCCCATAAGAAAGTTAGTGAGAAAAAGGGAGGTATGCATACCCGCTCCGACAGCACCCCTCCTGGGTCACTGTGCGGCTGGTCCTCCGGGTCTCTTTCCCCAAGACTTGAAACTGTAAGAAAAGTCCCTGCGTGAAAGGGCGCGAATCGAGAGAAGGTTCCCGCGGTGAGGAACGCGTCAAAAGTCCCTCCGAAGGGCACCCCCAGAAAAGTCCCTCCGAAGGGCACCAATAAGACCCTCCGAAGGGCAAACAGAGAAAGTCCCTTCAAAAGGGCGCGAAAGGTCCTCTAAGGACGCGAAAGTAAAGTGGGGAAATACGAAGTGGCAAACCCGGCTAGGACGAAGTGAACCCACATCTAAACGGGATCATGGGAAGCGGTAGCTCGAGGGTAGCCATGGAAACCCCCCTAGGGGAGTTGTTGGGGGCCTGGGACGAAAAGCAAATGCCCGTCCTGGCCGGAATGAAGAAAAAAAAGAGCAGATTGTAGAAAATGGGCTTTGCTGAAAGATGATACAGGAAAAACTAATTTGGCTGAAAAGGTACTTAAAAGGAAATGGTGGGATTTCTTTTTTTTTTCTCTTGTCTGTCTCTTTCTCTGTCTTCTATGTAACCACGTGGTTTTTGTTTCTTAAGATTTGTGCCTTCCCCAATTTAACTGAAATTCATGGTGGGAATGATTTTGTTTTTCCCCTCTTTGTCTGTGTGTGTGTATGTCTAAGTCTTTGTGCACCCTCAAGGTAATTGTAACTAAGATGTCTCCAATCCAAAAGACAAGAATTTTAAAGTGTTCAAAGAAAGAAAGGAGTAAACTGGCAGAAATTGCCTTCGCTCAGTTTGTTGGGCCTAGAAAACTAACTGAAACTGGGAAGGGTCTTCACTTTGTGTCTGTTTTGGCCAGCAGAAACAGAGTAAAGATATATATATATATTTCCTTCCTTCCTTGCCTATACCTTAAAGTAACAACCCAGGAAATGTTTGCAAGAAAAGTTTCATCCTTGCATTTATTGTGTGACTAAATGATTTTACCTGTTCATTTCTTTCCTGGAGCATGTGAATCCATACCCCATTTCTCATCTGTGATATCCCCATAATATCTGTTTATCTGCTGAGTAACTGATGCTTTTATTTTTCAAACTCTGCCTGCAAGCTATCTACCCCCCCCCCCGCCCCTCCCTTACCTCTAATCCTCCAACAATGCCTTTTCTGTGGGGGAGGGAACCTTGTTCTCATGTCTTTCAGCCCTAGAAGATTGTACTCTTCAGGTGAGTATAGATTTTTTTTTCCCTTTGGGGGGAGGAGGAGAGTGTTGCCTTGTGTGTGCATGTATGAAATGAAGGAAATTCCTACTAAAGGTTTGCCTTCAACCTGAGTAAAAACCCTCTGCACATTTTTCTGACCAACCTACTCTATTAGTCCTAAAGTAAAAACCTGGCCTCCAGAAGGCAGTTTTGATTTAGATTTTGTCAACAAATTTGCTGATTTTCTGGCCACCATCAGATGAATCAAGGGCCCCACCCAGATGCAAATGATGTGTTAATGAAAGTCTCCATACATCTTGGATCTTTAAAAATATGCCAGCATGTGCTGGGAGCGCCAACCTAGAACCCTGGCTGAATGCAAACAATGTGTGGACAAACATCTCTGTACATTGTTTCTATACATCTTGATATTTAAAAATGCCAGCGCGTGCTGGGATATCAAGATAGAATTTGGATCTTTAAAAATTAGCCAGCATCCGCTGGCAGGTCCAAATTAGAAACGAACACCCCAGGGCAGAGACAGGCATTAACAATCTAGTGCGTGATCATTTCCAGACCTGGAGGGAAGTTGAGATCCTTTAATAATAGAAAATGGAGCTCATTGGCTTATGTACAGCTCCCTGAAGTAATTGTAATAACTGCCTTGCATGAAGAAAGAATGAAATGGGATTTTTGTATGTGAAATTAATGATTGCAGTGCAAATGTGAGTATGTTGATGGTAAAGTTGGTATGAATGTAGTTTGATTCCCTTTCATATAAAGAAGCAGTCAGTTACAAGGTTGTTTAATGGTATGTGTGTGTATGCATGTGTGTTATCATTTCCAAACCTGAAGGGAGGGTGAGATCCTCTAATAAAAGAAAATGAAGCTTGGTGGCTTGTAAAAAAAAAAAAAAAGCTTCTTGAAATACCTATGATTGTTTGGCATGAGCAAGCATGAAGGTCTGATTGCAGTATGAATATGAGTATGTGTCCCCCATGCCCCAAGGAGTGATAAGTGAAGGGATCCAGAGAACCACGTGATTGCCTGTGTGAATTCCCCCCCACCACCACCAATCTTCCTTCTGGGTCATTCTTTGGAGGGAAGTATGAAAGGCGGGGAGAATGAGTGTCTGCTCATTTTTACCATGAGTGTGTGTATGAAACGCCCCAGTGATACCTGTGAATGCCTCTGGGCATTCCCCCCCTCCTTCTTTCCCTCCTTCCTTTTGGGTCATTAAAGGCTGAAATTTTTTCTCCTCACTTTAACCACTTTTTCCCCCTCTCTTCTGAGAAATTTGGAGTAAATGGGTGATCTGCTCCGCTTACCTTTCACTATTGTGATCTTTCATCTGCATATAAAAATTATGCAGTTACATTTCTTTGCTCTGAATACAATTTTGATTTTTTTTCTTCTTCTGGAAATTTTTGAGGTTTAAAATGCTTAATTAAACCTATAAAAAGGAATGATTTTGAGATATTTTGCTTACATTTGTAAATGTTTTAACATACTTGATGAGAATTTGCTTCCATCTGAATGGAATTTGATATTTTGGAGTGTTGACTCAAAGTACCTTTTTTTTTTAAATTGCAATTTTTAAAAGCTGTTCTTCTTCCCTCCCTCTTTTACACCTGTGCATTTTTAAATGTTTATGAGTCAAGGTGCTCTACCCTATGATATTTTATTTGTTTGTTTGTTTGCAACACAAGTTGTTGTCCCTCTTGGAAATTTACTCATCTTACTGCAAAAGTGTTTCAATCATACAGGCAGTGGGAATGCCATGTTCCATGAAATTTACCTCGTCTGCCTCCTGAAATAATGTTTGGATTTCCACACTTGGACAGAATGGGTGAGATTCCACAACATGAGACTAAAGATATGTCTGTAAAGAACTGTATTCTTGGCCTCTCCTCTTTTTTTTTTAACCTCAGAAACAAAGGACTGCTATCTCAAACCATAACTCTCCAATTTGCTGCTTGTGATTGCCTCCTGATAAAATCTGACATGAGGAAAAAAAACTTAGCCAAGCCTGGGACAGACTGTCAAGACTGACTGACCACTCTTACCAGCAAGCCAAGCCTAGTACCATCCAGCAGACATGAAAGAACCCTGAAGGAGATGAAGAAGTAAAGACCAAAAGACTCTTTTCAATTCCCAGAAGACAGCTGAAAAGATTATGGGGAGGGTGGAATTTGATAAAGTTTTCTTTCTCTGTTTCATTCACAGAAATTTATTATGCTTTCTTCCTTGCCTCATTTATATTGTAATCAGTTTAATGTACTCATGTAAGAATTGTATTTGAGAGTGGCTGGCACAGCAAGATCTGAACACCTTAGATTTCTGGCTGGTGGGAGGGAAATTTATCCAAAATATCTGTATTTTCTGTATTTTGAAGCACGCACGCACACACACACACACACACACACACACACACAAGAGAGAGAGAGGGAGAGAGAGAGGCCCCATTCAGAATTAGATTGAAACTATCTCCTTGACCCAACTCCACAAAGCTTTTCCTACGTTGATTTTTGCCTTTGCACAAAAGCCTAAACAGTGATATCTCCCTTTTAATCCCATGGGGGAAGGGAAGTTCCCCTCAGGCAATCCCCCCACTTGAAGAGTAGCAGAAAGGATCTTCAAAACTCAAACCCCGACTGACTCAAAAAAATAATAATAATAATGATGCTGCCCAGTTGCCCAGTAAAGCAGGATATGTTGCACTGGTGGTCTCAGGAGGAGGAATCCCAGGGCTCATTGTGTGTAGTTTTAAAAATACTAAATAGTCTGGATTGCACACTAGCTAATCTCAATTTGGCCTCACTAAAATAAGAGCTAGGGCAGATTAAAGAACCATCCCCTGAAAATGGGTAGCCTGTACTTCTTTAAAAGGCAGAACCATGTCTGTGAAGGATTTTTGGGATTTGTGGTTGCTTGTACCCTGTCTGGAAGCTCACAGAAAGTGATATCAACCATCTGAAAATAATTGGCATGGTAAATTGGATATTGTAAATTTCTTTCCAGAAATTGTGCCCTGGTTGTTAAGACCTTCATGGTTGAAAGCTCTCTGGGAGCCACTGAAGTGATCCTTCTGCTGTCTCTTTCAATGTCTTTCCATCAGAAAAAAACTAAGTTTCCCTGATCTGACCAATTTTATCTTTTGTCAAAAACATGTGCGTTCCACTCACATTTTTTTGAAAAAAAAAAGGAGGGATTGTAGGAAGTTATCACCCAGCCCTCTCCCAGAAAAATGAAATATCCTAGGAAATATTGATAAGGCCGAATATTATATTTTCCTGGATGTGAAAAAGGGAGAAACACATTTTAAACACTAAATTCCTACAGCTTCCTGCCCATCCCCACTTTGTCAATGGGCCATTAAGAAGGCCAAGCTAGTCCACTTTACATAATAAAGAGTTCTCCTCTTCAGCTGTGATGGGATTAAGGCAGGATAATAAGCCTTTACTCAACTGACCACATGGCATCTGAACTCAATCAAACCTGAATTCAAAACAGCCTAGAGGGTTGCCCCTGCATGGGCCCATGTGAGTCTGGCAACCAATCAGAATACATTTCTTACACAGGAACAGGAAACAGATAGGTGGGGCAGAACAGATTATAAAAATCCCTGCCAGCCCTTCTTCAGTCCTTCTCTTCCCTTCTCTTCTCTTCTCCACCAACATTGAAGCATGTGATCACCTTTGCTGTTCAGGGCTCAGGCCATGTGGTCCTGTCCACCATTAAAACCATCTTTCCAAGCAGCTTCCATGTCTCCAGTGTCTTTTTCCCCACTTGGAGCTGAACCCAGAAGGACATTTCTTCCAACAGTTCTGTTCCAAATTGCCCTAAAGAGCTGTGAGAAAAACTAACAATCCAGTCCATACATAATAATCTTCTACATCATTAAAGGAAACAAACTGGCTGTTTTTCTTATTACAGAGTCAGTTGCATAACTAATTCTGGGAGTGGCAGCTGCCCTCAAGAACTTATTATGTGACAGTGCATGTGTAGCAAGGGCAAACAACGAATTCCATGATCATTGCTGATTATCTCCTTTTTTCATGGTACCCATAACAGTTGTGTAAAATATATCTTCTCTTTGGCACTCAGATCTTATTGGATCATCCTTAGATCTGGCAGAAAAGGAGATATAGATAATAATTGTGTGGGTTTATATTTAGCAATCAATGAAAACACAAAATGTGCAAAACATCTCAAAATATAGTTTTAAGTTTGAAACACTTGTGATTAGTTTGAAATGTGGTCTTCTGAATAGAGATATTCCAAGTTTCCAATATCTGGGTTTCAAGTTCAGAATAGTTACTGAATGGTTGAAAGCAACAGCCTATTTTGATTCAAAAAAAGTATTTTGATCACAACAGGTTCTTTCAAATTGAATATGTTTTACACGCTTGTGTATGGAATTCTTTGTTCCAGATCAGAAGCACCTGGAAAACAGCAGAAGTCTGTTTTTCATGTCTGTGACATTAAAGTTACCTCTTGCTTTTCCCTACTCGCAGCTCTAGGAATCTTCACAAGGGAGCAAAAAGGATCCTTTCCTTTTATTTTGATGCAGGTGAGAAATTTTAGGGTGACTTTTAAATATAAACTGTTCTGCTTGTCCTGGGGATTGTGTTGATATAATTGATACTGGATTATTAATTTGTTCATTGGATACGAATGGTACTTACTTACCGTTCATGCACTAGTAATACTGTGAAGTGTTACAACAATTGTGTCTGAGTTTCATTGTGAATGAACATGTGATTTGTTGAAACATTAATATGCAAATAAATGAATTACATTTATGAAAGGAAGGAAGGCAGTCTGAGTCATAAAAAATATAATAGGGTGGATTCAAAGGTCCCAGACTTTGCTTGGTGCAAAGGAAAGCCCTCAACCATGAAAACACTGTTTTTTAGCCACTCTCCTGCTCAGCGGGGCCATTTTCCAATTTTGGCCATATTTGGTGTAAATTTCAACTCTCAATAATACCCAGCTACATAGTATTAGCTTTTGCAGACATTTCTGAGAGGACTGCCATAATTTGGGTTGTTCCAATTCCCCCCAATTTTATAACACTATAGAACCAAGGGAAAAAACTCCTGTTTGAATGTTGTACTTTAGTAATTTTTCTCCATGCCTGCATAAAGGGTTTCAATGAGAAGGGTTAGTTTTCCCATGGCTGTCCTGGGCAGATATTGCATATACTTCAAATCCAGCAGTTTCTGGACTTGACTCATTGTGAAATATCTAGGGAGTTTTCTTAGCAACAATATGAAAGTAGATGTCACAATCTTCAAAGCAGGTTGATTCACCCCCCCCCCACTTTATTTTCAGGGTACCCTGTTATAACAATAGTAATAGCACTTAGACTTATATGCTGCTTCACGGGTTTATAGAGTCAGCATATTGCCTCCAACAATCTGGGTCACCTCATTTTACCAACCTTGAAAGGATGGAACGCTGAGTCAACCTTGAGCCAGTCAGGGTCAAATTTTCGGCTGTGAGCAGAGTTAGACTGTAATACTACATTCTAACCGCGGCTCTTAATGTAAGAGCCATTTACTAGGCATAATGTTTTGACTGTATTCACATGGTTATTTAATTTATGTCTGGGTACAATGCCAGCTATTAATTTAATCTTTGCTTGCAAAGTTCTTACAGTACAAACTTTGCATAGGATACTATAAATGGTTTTAGCAAACAAATTACTGGGAAAATTTTGAAGGATTTCCAAGCCTATTTTAATCTGAAATGATTTGTGCACAAAGTACACCCTTTGTCCAACAGTTTTAGCTGAGTATGGAGGGGTGACTGGCAGATGGGAGCATTGCCTGCCCTGATTCAGCATTCTTAGCCCTCTCAATTCACAATTATATATCCAGAACAACTCGGATTAGTGGCTTTATTATGATGCATAAAACTGGAAGCTTCGTGATCCATCCTTTTTTGCTTTATCCATTAAAATATGTTGGTGATCTATATATCCAAGAGCACACATATTAACAGTCTTCATAAAACTGTATGTTTGTGAAACTGACAGGATGAGGTATCTCCTCATTCTTCTAGACCTGCCTGCTCAGCCATTCCAGCCCATGTACCTCTGGTGGTTTCACTGGATATCCTTTAGCAGCTAAGGATATAAATCACAGACCTCATCAAATGCTGCAAATTTTTAAATAACTTTTCTGTTATTTTAAAAAGATAACTTTTTAAAAATAACTTTATGAATGTTTTCATAACCAAAAGAACGGGATTTCAAATGTTAGGCAGGTCATTTTCTGTAAGGTTTTATATACTACATCTTTACAGATATACAAAACACGTTATGGCTCAGGATATCGGAATGTTTTCTGCAATAGCTCCAAGACATTTAACAGAATGAATCTTTGTAAATGAGTCATTGAAGTGCATTATGATTCAAATCAAGTATAAAGGATTCATAGTTGAGAAAGTAACTTCATTTACATACTGTATCAGTCCCCGCAAGATCAGTTTTCAAGTCTGTGGAAATATTATTTTCCACTGCCTGGCTACAGATCTTCAGAGAATCCTAGTGCTCACTTTAATCTAAAAGTGATAATAGGTACTCTTGTGGAGGTCTATGACACCCCATCCTATTTAATAACTAAATATAAGTGACAAACATTATTCAGGAAAAAGGCCTCGGACAAATAGTTAGGCAGTAGCTTGATACTATATAAGGAAAATAGGTTTTTCTGGCGAGTGAACTGTATAGCTGCCAGAAGATCTTTGTGTCTCTGGAATCAGCTTATTCATTGACAAGCCTCAGTCATTCAGCTGACTTTAGGACAGAAGAACGAGTTGTGTTTCTATCTTTGATAATAAATATACTTGGCTAATAAACACCTAGTGTCCCAAATGATACCCCACCCAGATACCCAGTTACATAATTTGATTTCCACAATTCTTTATTATCTTAAAAGTGTCAGTCTTGTTGCAATTACCTTTGCTGGAATATAAACAACCATCCAAGTTCATTCAACCATTTGGGCAAAACATGTTTTGCTAACACACATCTGTAAAAATATAACAGCTGTTTCAAAGATTGCAACCAACCAGCGAGAGTGTATTGTGACTGCCACCTAGCCTTTAAGCTAGCATGCAGACTATTTATTTTACACAACATAGAGGCTGCCCACACAACTCTGGACAGCTTTCAATAAAGATCTACACTTCTAAAAGGAAACAATATATAACAAACAAAAAAAGTCACCCATTGTATGTCACTGCGTTAAATGTTTGCTAGCTGAACTGAAAGAGTGACTGCGCAGGTCATAAGCCTTATCTGACAATGATTTATTGTGCATGCTTAACATGTTTATATATATCACACATTCCAGAGACTTCTTCCCTTTTGATCTTTGTTCGTCTGCCAGGAAGCTGGGAGACAAATTGCTTTTGCCAAAATGTAACAATTAGATTTGTTTTATTTCCTTATTTCTTATTTTTGTATTAAAAGTTTGTTTTTCATTAGAACACGTTTTCGGGTTTTATTTTCATTTTTCACTTCTTGAAGAATATGCCTGTTTGGAAAAGCCACGGTCTAAGCCTCATTTAGTTCAGGGTGAAATCTTCCCCTGACATTGTATTCCAAGGCCTGGGAAAATAATCAGGTTTTCAGTGATTTTATTAACATCATGGGGTGGGAAACCTACAGATCTCTGTGGGGGTGTTATTCCAGATGGCAGGCCCTGCACTACAGAAGATGTCGTTCCTACCTAAGTTGTGATAAACACCACTGTTTGAGAAGAGCAACTAAGACGATCAAGGGCCTGGAGACTAAACCATATGAAGAATAGCTGCAGGTTTGCTATCTGGCTTGTCTAAAAAAGAAGAAGAACTAGGGTTGACAAGATAGTATTTCAGTATTTGAGGGGCTGCTACAAAAAAGAGAGGGTCAAAATATTCTCCAAAGCATCGGAGGGCAGCAAAAGAAATAATAGTTGGAAACTGATCAAAAAGAGAAACAACCTGGAATTAAGGAGAAACTTCCTAAGGATAATTAACCAGTGGAACAAGTTTGCATTCAGAAATCGTGGGTGCTTCATCACTGGAGATTTTTAAAAAGAGACTGGGCAGTCACTTGTCTGAGATTGTATAGGTTCTCCTGCTTGAGCAGGGAGCTGGACTAGAAGACTTCCAAGGTCCCTTCCAGCTCTATTATATTCATTCATTCGTTTGATCGAAAGAACTTTGAACGTGCCCAGTCTCTCTGGTTTTACAGGCCAGATAGAAGTTATCAGGAGATACCGGTTGGTGTTCCTTCTAATAGCCAGGTCTTATGACATAAGGACTTTATAGGTGATAACCTGTACTTTGAATTGTATCTGGAAGCCTATTGGTATCATCTGGACATATTTCTGCATGGCCATTACTTCTGCTGCTGCCACATTCTAGCTCATTCGGGGTGGTCTTCAAGGTCAGCCCAATGTAGGACACATTGCAAGAGTCCCAATTGTGACATCTTTAAGGCACGAGTGACCACCTGAATGGCTTTCTAACCTCGGAAGAGATGCAATTGGCAGATCAGATGAATCTGTTCAAAGGTCCTCTTTGCCACAGTTGCCACTTGTTCTTCAAATAGGGGCTATGAATCCAAGGAGACTAATAGGTTATACAGCATTCTCAAATGAGATAGTACTACTATCTTATTAGATATTAGACATGGAAAAACCACAGGAAGGGAAGAACCAAATATCCACAACTTCTTGGTCTTATCAGGATTGTCCAAGTCTGTCCCTATCTATCCAGACATACAGAACTTCCAGATACTGGGACAAGACTTTTGAGCCCAGGTCAATTACAATGATCCCAAACTGGTTTCAAGTAATGATTGTTTTCTTTATTTACAATTTGATTGCATTGTTGTATGCCATCCAGAATCACTTTCTGTGAGATGGGCAACCATGCACATTTGATTAATAAATAAACCAGCAGGTGATCTCTTACAGTGGTTTCATGTAGCTACTAAACAAAAAGGGCAAGGATATTAAGCCCTACATCACCCCATAAGGAGCCACAGATCTCTTCCCCATCAACACTGACTGGAATCAACCACCAAGAAAAAACTACTAACACAACATTTCTGCCAACTCCCAATGCTTATAGTTCATCCAGAAAGCTATTGTGATTAATATTATCAAAAGCCCACTTGAGAGATCAAGGCAGTTTTTCTCATGTTACACTGATCTAGCTTATTTTATTTATTATTATTATATTTTTTGTATCAAGACTGTTTCTATTTATTAGGTCTTAGTCATGTTTCACTTTGTTTGGATCTACTTCCTGCTTGGTCACCCTAAAATTACTGCCCCAATTTTCAATGCAAATAATGGTTGATGTTGTTTAGATTTTGCAATCAGAGTAGAAGCTCTGTTTACAGCAAAGGACATTCAGAGTTCAGATTTCACACATTTTCACAATATGTGCCTGAAACAGGAAACACTTGAGCAGATTACTGTAAATGTTTAAAGTGTTGTAGTCTCACAGTGCAAGCTCAAACATATTCTGAGACAGGAAGATAATTATGGCTAATTGCTGGAGATCTGTTTATTTAGCCATGATTGTTACTCTGTGATTAACTGCTTCATTCAAAGTTAAACTTTGACTAGAAATATTCTTTAATATATATGAGATAGCAAAGTGGGAAGAACCAAGGACAACTGAAATATTTATTTTTGGCACAACAAGGTTACATTTCACACTGGCAGGAATTTATAGCATTAAGAGCTTGGTGCCAAGCTGTCATTCAATCTAAATTCTTTTCTAGGATAGTTGGAAAAAGAAAACAGGGCAGCGAAAGATGACAAACATGAGTTGCAGTACAATGGCAAATGCCTTATTTGTATGGATTGATTTTCAACTTGCCTCAAATAGCCTTGAATAAGCAATTCATTCAACACAAAATAAACAATACGGCCCTTTATATTTTACTACAATGGACTTCTACATAATACCATTGTCTCAGAGGTCTACTTAATTTACTCTTGTTAGATATTTTGGAATACCACTACTCCTGTAGAAGGTAACCTAGTGACTCAGCAGTTACGAAGCTGGGCTTGTTGGCTGGAAAGCTGGTAGTTCAAGTTTGAGACCCAAGCACCATGCAACAGGGTGAGCATCCGTTACTTGCCTCAGCTCCTACCAACCTAGCATTTCAAAAGCATATAAATGCAAGTAGATTAATAGGTACTACTTGGTGGGAAAGTAACAGTATTCCATATCATGCAACAACTAACAGTAAAATCTGTAGGGACACCTTTACTTTTACTGATTCTGTAGAGGTTCGCCACTAAAACAAGCTAATTTCAAAACAGGAAGAAGTACTGATGGTACTTTAGCATGTTTTATATTGCTGCAATGAACAAAGCGTATAATTTTAACAATCCCATAAAAACTTGCATTTAAAAACTTTGCAGGAGAGGGAGACCAAATCATGCTATACAAGTTATTTATTTTGTTCAACTATTTTAATTAAGTGATATAATGATTCATTTGTAAGGTTTGGGCCTGCTAGCTATCATATGCAACTGAAATACCTGAAGCCACTTATATCAATTCTCTACAGCATTTCCCACTGACTCATCACTGATACACTATAGCACATGCTAGCCCAATAAAACAATTAGTTTCTGGTTACTTTCAGACCAGCACCACCCTGTGGCTTTATCAGAGGTTCAAGGTCAAGTGACTTCAAACTTC
The DNA here is from genome assembly GCF_964273705.1 of Natrix helvetica. Classification (NCBI taxonomy): domain Eukaryota; kingdom Metazoa; phylum Chordata; class Lepidosauria; order Squamata; family Natricidae; genus Natrix; species Natrix helvetica. The sequence goes on along the minus strand of NC_138552.1, from coordinate 136,805,089 downwards.
AAAAAAGTCCTTTTACTCACAGGAAGATAGTCAATCGTACACAGCAACCGGTACACATTAAAATAACTGCAAAAAGGGATACAGTCGATGTGTAGAACATAAATCATGCTTATTTAGCTAAGAGGCATCTGCTAACAATGAGCCTTAAAGGCACAATATCCTTTTGCCACAGACATTTGTAATGGTCAAGGGAAATTAGGGAAAATCCTGAGAAGATGGGAAGTTATAGGCTGGTTGAACCTATAGGCCAGTGATGGTGAACCTATGGCACGTGTGCCACAGGTGGAACGCGGAACCATTTGACAGGGCGTTGCCCTGTCAGCTGGCCAGCGCGCATGTGCGCGCTGGCCAGCTAAGTTCACCCTTTTTTAAAGCCATTTTTCGCCCTACCCAGGCTCCAGAGGCTTTATAGGAGCCTGGGGAGGGTGAAAAGAGCCTCCCCCACCCACCCCCGGAGGCTTCATGAGCTTCCCTGACGCCTTCGGAGCGCTCAAAACGACCCTCCGAGCAAACTGGGAATCACTTCTGGTTTGCTCGGAGGATCGTTTGGAGCGCTCCGAAGGCATCAGGGAAGCCTCCGGATAGTCCCTGAAGCCTTTGGAACGCTTAAAACAACCCTCCAAGCAAACTCGGAGGGTCGTTTTGAGCGCTCCGAAGGCTTCAGGGACCGTCCGGAGGCTTCCCTAACACCTCCGGAGGGCGTCCGGGGGGCGGGGGAGGCTATTTTCACTCTCCCCAGACTCCTATAAAGCCTCTGGAGTCTGGGGAGGGCAAAGAAAGCATGTAAAAAGGGGGGGAAGCGCCTGTAGTGCGTGCATGCGCAGTGGGTGGGTCGTGCATTGCATTATGGGTGCGGCACGCCTGCACACGCCCCCCCTGTGCTCCCCCCACTTATGGCACACAAGCCAAAAAAGGTTCGCCATCGCTGCTATAGGCTCTTGCCATACTACAGTCATATTACATTATCCGCAGCATATCCAATTTGCTCACCTATCTTCCTCTGATTTTCAAACATCTTCCTTTCCTCTCTGATGTCCTTCTGAGGTAGAAAAAAAGGGGCTGGGAAGATTGGGAGGAGCAGGCTGGTGGGTATATCATGGATGAAGTTAAGTAAGGAAAGAAAGGCATTCAGGACACATACAGACAGGCCATAGAGGACCTAGGGACACCATATTTACCTTCCTTGTTTTATAAGAACTCTCTGGATTTGTTTTAACCTGAAAACAGGAATATCTAAATCTATTTTGGAATAAACTAATATCAATTTGGATCACCTCTGATAGACATTTAAAAAAAACTAATCTGATTTACCTCAAAATGCTGCTTGGCAGATTATTCCACTCGTTCATTATTTGAACCACATTCTCCAACTGTTGGAGATTTTAGTGCAATTAACTAATTAATTCTAAACCATTAATCCCTTTTAACAGAAAGTTGAAGAAACTCGTAATTTACTTGGCCTTTTCATAATGAACTAGGGCACCCTGCCCTGGTCAGCCAGTGGAGCTGCAGTTAAATAATGTGAAATCAGAAATCAGATTCCTATACTATTAAAATGAGTTTAACCCAGTAGGCCCCAAAAATGTACACCTCAGAGAAGTCAGTTGAAAAAGTAATTAAAATGGCTTGGACTTGTCCTATTAGAGCAAAAATTGGGGCCAAAATCAATGGGACTATTAACATGATTCTGTGTGTACTAGAGAGGCATGTGATTTTGATTTTATCACTAGTATTTGGAATCTATTAGAGGGATTTTTCAAGTATTGTGTTTCATTAAGATAATTTATCAGGAGAACTCCTCCCCTAACCCCATTTACTAATGGAGTGTTAATATGTTATGCTTATCAACATACAAACTCATCTTTTGAGAAAGAAGAAAGACTTCTCAAACAAAATAGTAAACATCAAGAATTGTCAATTTTGAAATTACATACTTAATGTAGTTTTTTTTCTTTTTTTCTACCTCTCAGTTTGTCATAAATTACACAAAACATCCAACCAATATTTTATTCCTCTACAGGGGAAAAAGATGCCAAAAGGAAACCTGGAAATGAAACAAACAAGCATATTGTTGTGTCTCCTATTATGAGCATAGGGAGATTTATCACTTCTTGAAATGAAGTCAATTTGGCTATAATAATTTTTAGGCAATAAATAAATGCCCAATCATATCCTGCCTTCTTAAGATAATTTAAAGCAAAGCAATGGTAATTCTACTTTTATGAAAATGTTTGTGTGACATTGAATTGAAAAAATAAGATAATATATTGTTATATATGCTAAATATTAATATTCCTTGCTTGGTTTTAGACCTTTATATAAAGTCAATATTTATGTTAAAAGAGTTCATAACCATTTTTTTATTCTTCAGAGCAGAATAATATTCAAAATTTCATTGGTTTATTCATTATTGCTGAATTTTATTTTCTTGTAGTGCATAATCTTAGTGATACTATATAGCAGAGATGGCGAACCTATGGCACGCGTGCCACAAGTGGCACACAGAGCCATTTGTCAGGGCACGCAAGGCGCTGCCCTGTCAGCTGGCCAGCGCACATGCGCGTGCTGGCCAGCTGAGTTAACCCTTTTTGTGTAAAAAACAGGCCCTATGGGCAAACCGTAAGTTTGGGAACGGACTTCCGGTTTGCTTGGAGGGTCGTTTTGAGCACTCCGAAGGCATCTGGGAGGCCTCTGTTTTTTTTTTATTGTTTTAATTAAACAAAAAACACACACAAAAACATTCTTCATTACATCTTCCAGAAAGCATGTCAATTGGTTACAATTAAATTTCGTGCGTTACTACAATCATTCTTTGTATTTCATCCATATTGAATTGTACATTTTAAATCAAAAATCTTTATACCATCAATATACCAACATTCTCATTTAACTATATTTGTTTGAACATACTTTTGTCTAGAATCATTTATATTTATATTATAATAAATGTCATGATGGGTTATCTGTTAACGAATAAACATTTTAAAAACAAAAACATTCTATAAGCAGCTACAACGTTCTACTTATTTATCACCTGGAATTAACTAATTATTTATTTATTTTTTATTATTTTTTCCCCATTCGATTATGTTTTATTTGGGTTTCACCATTCTTAACTTTCTTATTTTACCCATAACTATTATTTTTAAGTTTTGTTACATTCCTTCATTGATTCTTATTTCTTTCCTCCATCCACCTATACCATTTATCCCATATCTGGTAGAATTCTGATTCTTCTTTTCCCTGAATTTCTTTAGTTAGCTTGTCCATTTCAGCACAGTCCATAACCTTTCTTATTATTTCATCTTCACTTGGAGTTAGTTTGTTTTTCCATTTCTGGGCATAGGCAATCCTTGCCGCCGTTATTATATGTAGTATTAAATACTGGATTTCTTTTTTGTATTTCGCAGACATTATTCCTAATAAGAAGATTTCCGGTTTCCATTCTATTTTAACTCCCGTTATTGCCTCCAGCCAATTTTTGATCTTTTTCCAAAACCTTTTAGCCTCCTCACAGGTCCACCATAAATGGTAATACATTCTGTGTATCGATTTGCATTTCCAACATTTTGGGGAGGTATTTGATGATATTTTAGCTAACCTTGTTGGTGCCAGGTGCCATCTATAAAACATTTTATACTGGTTTTCCTTGTATGCAACTGAGAGTGTCATTTTTAAGTTTGTTCCCCAAAATTTTTCCCATTTGTCTAATTCAATATTATATCCAAAGTTCTGTGCCCATTTTATCATTTGTTCTTTCAGGGAGGCCTCTGGACGGTCCCTGAAGCCTTCAGAGCATTCAAAACGACCCTCCGAGCATACCGGAAGTCACTTCGGGTTTGCTTGGAGGGTCGTTTTGACTGCTCCGAAGGCTTCAGGGAAGCCTCCTGAAGGCCCTTGAAGCGTCCAGAGGGCGTCCAAAGGGGCGGGGGAGACTGTTTTCGCCCTCCCCAGTCTCCTATAAAAAGTGAAAAAAGCATGTAAAAATGGGGGGTCATGCCTGAGGTGCGCATGCGCACTGGGGGGTCGCACATTGCATTATGGGTGCAGCACACCCGCACACGACCCCCCCTGCGCTTCCCCCCACTTATGGCATGTGAGCCAAAAAAGGTTCGCCATCGCTGCTATATAGTTTAGTTACCGTTGCTTCCACTGAGTATCTACAAAAATGCCTTAAAGATACAAGAAAGCCAAGTTACCTTGATCCAGGGGTGAGATGATACTGGTTCAGACCAGTTCGCCTGAACTGGTATTAAAAAATGCTACCGATTTGCCTGAACCGATAGTAAAAAAATGCTACTGGTTTGGGCGAACCGGTAGCTACGACAGTCAGCTGTGCGACAATCAGCTGTGCTGCACGCTAAGAAATTGGGCAGAACAGCTGATTGTCATACAGCTGATCGTTGGAACTACTGGTTTGCCCGAACCGGTAGCATTTTTTTTACTACCGGTTTGGGTGAATGGCGCACATTCGCACACATTTCAACCCTGCCTTGATCTTTTAACTACTTGTATGTGATAGGATGTGAACACTGCAGGAAGAGAGATGCGTTAGTCTACAGCAATCACCCCCAACCTTTTGGTCACCAGCGACCGGTTCTGTGGAGAGATTTTTCCATGGACTAAAGGGCCATGGTTTCATGTGCTGCCTGCACCCCATAGATGGGGCTTCGCTTGTTTATTTGGCCCAGTTTCTGGCCTGCCATGGACTGCCGGTTCACAGATCGGGGTTTGGAAACTCTGGTCTACAATAACCAAAAGACATAAGGAGTCTGATAGCACCTTTTCAGAATACCACATTTTGTTAAAAGACTTTTCAAAGAAAATTCATCAGTCTAAAAACGTGTTACCAAACTCCACAACCCAAATGTTATACATGTAAAGTAACTTTTTGACAAACAGCACAGGAAATCTCTCTCTCCCTCTCTCTCTGTAATGGTTTGACTATATGCTTCCTCTAATTATACTTAATATTTCTTCTAATTATACTTAATAATTAATAATAGACTGAAGACACTGGATCAAAGAGGCTGTTGCTCTTTAATTTTACAGTATTTGTGTAAATTTCCTAGAGCAGGGGTGTCAAACTTGATTTCATTGAGGGCTACATCAGGGTTGTGTTTGACCGGGGGGGGGGGCTGGGTGGAGGGGGCTGGGGGGGCGTGGCCAGCTCTACATCACTTCTGTTGGGGGCACCTGTGGTGGCCTGAGCACTCTACCAGAGAAAACAAGCTGTTTTCACTGGCAGAGGGTTGCAGGAGACTGTGGCAGCCGAAAACGGAGTTTGGGAGCCTGTTTTTGCTGGCAGAAGCACCGCGAGCCAGTCTTTTGCTATTTCCAGGGCAGCCCCACGGCCAGATCTAAGTACCCCGCAGGCCAGATACAACCCGAAATGATGTCCCGATGTTTGGAAGCCGTACGGATCTGGATGGGTGACAACCGACTCAAACTCAACCCCTCCAAGACCGAGTGGCTGTGGCTTCCGGCACCCCGGTTCAACCAGCTAATTCCAACACTGGCCATTGGGGGCGAACAACTGGCCCCCACGGAACGGGTGCGCAATTTGGGCGTCCTCCTGGATGCCCGGCTGTCCATGGATGACCATGTGGCAGCCGTGGCGAGGGGGGCGTTCCACCAGGTTCGCCTGGTGCGCCAATTGCGCCCCCTATTGGACCGGGATGCCCTTCGCACAGTCACTCACGCGTTGGTGACGTCCCGCCTAGACTACTGTAATGCTCTCTACATGGGGCTTCCCTTGAGATGCACTCGAAGACTGCAGCTGGTCCAGAACGCGGCCGCGCGGGTGATTATGGGGAGTACGAGATACTCCCATATAACACCTCTCCTGCGCGAGCTGCACTGGCTCCCTGTGGTCTATCGGGTGCGTTTCAAGGTGTTGATCACCATCTTCAAAGCGCTCCATGGCACAGGACCTAGCTACCTGCGGGATCGCATCCTGCCCCATACATCCCTACGACCAATTCGCTCTCACAGAGAGGGACTTCTCCGGGTGCCGTCCACTAAGCAGTGCCAAAGGGCGGCGCCCAGGAGTAGGGCCTTCTCTGTGATGGGCCCAGCCCTCTGGAATGACCTCCCCCCGGATATTAGGATTACCACCGACCTCCGCTCCTTCCGTTCAAAACTCAAGACCCACCTTTTTCAACTAGCAGGCCTGGCCCAACCATAGTTTCATTTTACTCCTCCTGGCAATTTTTAAACTCATAATCTCCATTGGGGTATTTAATTTTAACTTATTTTAATATTTCTATGTAATTATAATGATTGTATTGTGTTTTTATACCTCCTCCGTACAATGTGTAATTTTTATAATATGTGTTTTTATTTATTGTACGCCGCCCCGAGTCCCTTTGTGGAGAGGGAGTGGCTAACAAATTTAATAAATAAAATAAATAAATAAATAAAACCCTTTGAGTTTGACACCCCTATCCTAGAGATACCAGATTTCCCTTTGTAGGATCATAGTACTAAAATAGTACTATGATTGTGGTTTGAATACATGACTTTGGCAGGTTCATACTCTTCATGAAGTACTAAATGAACACCAAACCAAAGCCTCATCTTTTAAAATGGGCATTCTACAGATATTTGCTTCAAAGTGCCATCTGTCTTACTATATCTTTGATTCCATATGGGATTTTAAAACCTTATCAAAGTATTAAACAAATAGAAGCTAACTTTTTGGGTTTTCTCACCTGAATTATTTTTTAAAAGACTCAGGGTTCCTCCATACTTACTGTTAACACTTCTCCTATGCACATTTTAGCTTCAGTCAGTGCATTCATCTATTTAAAATAAAATAGATGGAATTATAAAAAATAATGACAGTGATTCCAAATACAGAAGACATAAATTACAGAAAAGGGGGGAACAAAGGGATATGGTAAGAGAAACATGTTTTTTTATATTTGTATGTATTGAGAATATTTCAGTGCACTGATGTAATGTTACAAAGAGATTGTATCACATGGGACAAGTAGAGGTTGCTCAAGTCACTTGGCAGAATATAAACAGAAATATGTATTAAAGCAAAAAAGAATAAGCATGCCAGAAGAGTCCAAAGGCCTTTTTGGTGCAGTTTACTAGACTACTCTGCTTATTTCTTCAAGCCGGTGTGTATTATCAGCACAGTGATCACGTTTTCTTGGGGGAGGGGGGGGATAAAAGCCAAACCTGAAAAAAGACAAAATCTGAAAGAGGTTCATATAAGGATTTTTTAAAAAAAATGTTTATGTTTGTAACTGCAGTACAAAGAGAAATTCAAGAACCAAAACCAATACAAAAATACGTATTTTATTTATTTATTTAGTTTGTTACTCATGTACAAGATAACAGGAATAAGAATAAACATGAGTAAGAACACAGGGAATTCTAATAAAAAATATCTAAAACCAAACAGCGTGTTACATTTAAAGGACTGCCCTTTATAATAAAGGACGCATGGTCACTGTAACTACCAGGGAATAAAGCTTTCCTGAAAGAGAGTAAAGAAATAGGATAACGCCGCTCTAACAATTCTAGCACCTTAGAAAAAATATGTCATTCTCGCTTCCTCCCTTCCTTTTTGCCCACAACCAAGATGGCCGGAACAGGGTCTTTTCCCACACCCCCATTTCCTCTTCATTTCCATCTTCAGAAATAAAGACCATTTCCCCCAGTTTCCTAAATACCTTAAGGAGGCATTATTACACACGTTTTAGTTGTTCTACATTTTAAAGCAGCATCTCGACCTTCTACACACCCCTCCTGCGAATGTTACATTTTTTTTTGCTCGGCTTGGGGACTTACAAGAGGAATAGGGGGGGGGGATTTCATACAATGCTTATTGATACCAGAAGTAGCAAAACAACAACAACGACAACCTCCTCGGTCGCCACAGACCCGAGTTTCTGTCTTGTTCTCACGTGCTTGTGGACTTGTGGCACTTCCGGTAAGCCAGGCTTGCAAGCGGAAGCGGCGCCTGGCTTTGAAATTGCTTGGTGTGTCCCCCGTTTGTACCTTGTGCTGCGAATTCGCGTCGAGGCGGGGGGGCTGGAAGAGAAAGCGTGGTAGGGCTCCTCTAGCAGATGCTGGGAAAATGCTGGGAGCCGTTTTTTTTTGGGGGGGGGGTGTTGGTTATTTGCAAAAACCCCTCGGTATTAAGCCACTTTTGCATCCTTAAACGGCCGCCGTCCTTTTTGCCCTGTAATTCTTACCCATCCCAAGTGCCCCTTAAAAAAAAAAAGCAATTCAGATTAGGAATGATGGAAATTGCAGGGATCGGGAAAACCTGGCGAAGATTAGCCCTTATTGAGTCTTAAGGGGCTGGCCTGAAATGACTGCAGTTTCTTGCTCAGCTGTAGGGGAAGAAAAGCTGCACTGATCTTAGATTGCTCCCTGAGAGACATTTAGGTAATTCATATTGATTCTAGATTGCGGGGTTGTGGGAATGTGAAGTTCTTCTGCCTGGTTTTCTCAATATGCTAGGGCAGTGTTTTTGCCCCCCAACTTTTTTCACTCTAGAACCTTTCCCGCTTTTAAAAATTATGGAGGATCCAAATACTGTGGTTTATGTTTTATCAATACAGATAGTCCTTACAACAGTTCGTTTAGTGACCATTTGGAGTTACAACGGCACTGAAAGAAATGACTTATGACCGTTTTTCACACTTAGGACCGTTGCAGCATCTCCGTGGTCAAGTGATCAAAATTCAGACCTGATTTATATATGGATGGTTGCAGTAACCCTGGGTGACGTGATCCTCTTTTGCGACCTTCTGACAAGCAAAATCAATGGGGAAACTAGATTCATTTAACAGCCGTATTTAACAACTGCAGTGATTCACTTAAGAAATGTGGCAAGAAAAGTCATAAAATGGAGCAAAACTCACTTAACAACATAAATGTTGGGCTCAATTGTGGTCATAAGTTGAAAACTACTTGTACTTATGTTAACATTTAAAATGAATGCTTTTGTTGCTGCTACCGCTTCTCATTATTGTTTGATGGGATTTTAATATAGGTAGTCCTCAACAGGGTATCAGAATTGAGCCCAAAAGTTTTGTTGCTATGCAAGACAGTTATTAAGTGAGTCATGTCTCATTTTACTACCTTTTTTGCCACAGTTGCTAAGTGAATCACTGCAGTTGTTAAATGAACCATGCGGTCATTAAGGGGATCTGGCTTTCCTGCATTGCCTTGGCTTGTCAGAAGACAGCTGGGAAGGTTACAAATGGTGATCACATAACCATGGGACAGTGCAACTGTCATAAATGCAGCCAGTTGCCAAGTGCCTGAATTTTGATCATGTGATCATGAGGATGAGGCAATGGTTATGTGAAAACCAGTCATACGTCACTTTTTTCAATTATGTAACTGAACAGTCAATAAAATAGTTGTAAGTCAATAACTTCTTCTGTCATTAGTTTTCAGCATAGGTTGGCAAATAATTCTGATTTTGGAGACTTCTGGGAAAAGATCCTAGGACCATATTAAGCCAAATGGTTTGGTTTTGACATAACAATTTGCAGGAGCTTTCTAAAGCATGAATTGAGGTGGATGGGTGAATCTTGCTGATTGTGGCTTATAGTATTTCATAGGCCATAATTTAATCATCCGTGGTTAAATGTGATACATGAATATAGGTTTCTCTTCCTCCTGCAGCTTTGTAAAGTGTCTTAATTCTATAGTGTTCTAACTTATTTGTTAGGTGTTTATGCTCACTTTTGTTTGCATTGTTTTTCTGGAGTCTGGTTCCTTGAGTAATGTGTAAGCTGTTTCTAGTCACCGTGAGTTGGGCAGCCATATACATTTTCTTAATAACGAAAACATTGGTGGTGGCCCACAGTGCCCATTATTCTAATGGGAGCAATTTGTTCTGTTTTGATTAGACTTTCCTGTGGCTTTCTTGATGTGCTATATTTTAGTGAACATAATCAGGAAGTGTACTACAGTACATGGAAAATTTTTAAGGGACTGGATATGCTTAGCCTGAGAAAGAAATCATGAAAGGCAATATGATAGCCAAACACATGATGGATTGATTGCAGATGAACTATGGAACAAATCTATTCCCTATTCCTGTTTTAGAATTATGCACAGCCTTTCAGGGTTCAACTGCATCATCATTGCTTCATCATTGGCCACAAACGCTAATACTGAAGGGAATTCATGTTACTCAACTGTTCTAAAGCTTAGGATCTAATTATCCAACTCAAATTACAAGATTTGGATTTTTATTAATTTAGAGAACCACTTTGGTGTAGTGGTTAAGACACCAGGCAAAAAAAGTGAGAGGCCATGGGTTCTAGTCAAAGCCAGCTGAGCGATCTTGGGACATGCTGTCTATCTTGGTCCTAGGAAAGAGACTGTGGCCAATCACTTCTGGAAAACCCTGCCAAGGAATGCAGGTATTCATTCAGGAATTGCAGGAGCCGAGGTAGCGCAGTGGTTAGAGTGCAGTCCTGCAGGCTACTTCTTCTGACTGCCAGCTGACTACAATTTGGCAGTTTGAATCTCACCAGGCTCAAGGTTGACTCAGCCTTCCATCCTTCTGAGGTGGGTAAAATGAGGACCCAGATTGTTGGGGCAATATGCTGACTCTGTAAACTGCTTTGAGAGGTCTGTAAATCACTGTGAAGTGGTACCTAAGTCTAAGTGCGATTGCGAATTCATGTAGGCTGTCGCCCAGGAGTCAACATTGATTCGAAAGCACAAAAAAGTTTTTTTTTTTTAACTTCTGAAATTTTACAGAGAGATGCTGTAATAATTATCACATTTGGGAAACTGTGATGATCCTTTACATAGCAATAGAAACAACCCCTAGACTTATGTACCACTCTATAGTGCTTTACAGCCTTCTCTGAGCAGTTTACAGAGTCCGCCTATTTCCCTCAACAATCTGGGTCCTCATTTTACCAACCATGGAAGGATGGAAGACTGACTCAACCTCGAGTCCCATCAGGACTGAACTCCTGACTATGGGTACAGTTTGCTGCAATATTGCATTCTAACCACTATGTCACCAGAGCATCACATTGTGAATACAGTTACCAATATCTGACTATTCTGGAGAAATGATGGTCCTAGCCCAAAAACAGCCTTGGATTAACCAATAAGTAAAACAAGCACCTGCTTAGGATACGAAGGCAAGGGAATACCAAAGAATGTTTTTCCCTAGCTATCATGCCCCTTATTTTTTCACTGCTGTTTGACTTCAATCATTTTTTTTTGGTAATTATCCTTATCTGCCATGTTCAACTTTAATCTGTAATGTTAAAAACATTGGCATGGTAAGTGACTAAATTTTAAAAGTTTGGTTGGAAGGTGTCGTCTGATATCACATTTGTTTCATGGCATGAGAGTTTTGCTTTTATCGAGAGACACCATTTTGGCCTGTACTTAGGACATCAATTGGCCTTAATCTAGCCTTGCCTAAAATAATGTTTATTATCTTATGCATGTGTTCATTCAAATATTTAGGTACTTATTAAGACCACGAAGAGCTTCCAAGAATTGGATTATGTTTATCTTAACATCTTTATCTTTAGCAGTGGAAAGAATAATGGCAACAAAATTGTCAACGTTTAAAATGCCAAATCAAACTCCATCTCAGTTATAAAACCCAAGCCTGAGGCTCAAAATGAACTTATTCATCGTCTGCACTAAACAAAATTTGAATTTTCTTAGCTTGATGGAGATCTCTTACCCCATTTTTTAAATTTAGAAGGAAGTTCAACAGAGTATGCATTTTTTATGACCAGACCAAATTAGATTCTGAGAAATGAATGCATCAATGATATTGTCTGCCCTGTTCCCTGAATGTAATTTTCTGAAATAATAATTACAGCATTTTGACTGGCAATTGCTAAGAACCCTTAAGCTTAACCCTATCTTCTTGAGCTACTTTTCTATCAAAATTGCTTTGGGGAAATACTGTTTTTTGTGGAGAAACTCGTGGCTTCTTCTCATTTTTAGGTTTAATTCTAATTTAAGTGCAGTACAGTGGATCTCATTGTGGAATGGCTTTAATGGAGATGGTCAGGTTGTGTAAATAATATGTGGGAATGACCTTGAGAGAAGAGGAAGAGCCACAGACCAGGGAATTGTCACATAAGAAGCAACTGAACCCACAGAAAGAGGGTGTGTGTGTGTGTGTGTGTGTGTGTGTGTGTGTGTGTGTGTATCAAATGTCTCAGAAAGGATCCTCTCTAGTTTCTTGGGCTGTAAAGCTAAGGAAGGAGAAATGTGCTTTCAACTTTGTAAGATTCAGTTAATGTCACCTTACAATAGAGAGTGAACGAGAGCTAGTAGTTCTGGATGAAAAAGATCAATATTTCCATGCCTGTTATCAACATTTGTACTGATCTAGGGTTCAACGTATGTGTGAACAAGAATATATAGTACAAGGTCTCATGAATGCCAAGAAGAGACTTTGGCTGAATTCAACCTTCTTAGCCTATTTTAAAAAGTGCCTATTTTAAAAAGCCTCCAATTGCTTTCAAGTAATTAAATAATTATCTTTTTTCCTTCTGTAGGAAGTGGTTATAAATTATATGGAAGTCAGATACATAGGATTTATAATCATTAAAGCTTGACTGAAGACTGTCATTAAAAAAAAACCAGAACTTTTCTTTCTAATATGAGTGATTCCTGCTTATAACATGTTCATAGCTATTAGCAGTGTTGAAGGCTTTAGAACTGATGTGGAAGCATTATTGTCTTCATTTTAATATACTTTTATTACTTGTTTCTTTTATCTCATCATGGAACGCAGGATATTGTTTAAGGGGGGGAAATCTAGCTCTATCTTCTCATATCTTCCTATCTAGCCAAACTGATGAGCTGCTGTTATTGAACTGTGAGTTGGCTAGTTAGGCATATTGTCTGTTATAAGGTTGGGCTTTTAAAATTGTGTTCTGCAGAACCCAGCATTCAATGAGAACTTAATGGGGTTCCATGGGAAGGTAAAAATAACGAGAATTCACTTATGCAGCCAGTGGTTCTGGCACTTTTTATTTGTCTTTTTTTTTTACTATCAGGTTTCATAGCCTAAAATGTTTTATACAGTATTATACAGGACAGTTCATTAAGGTGTTGAATAAACTCTCAGCTTTTGTATTGCTGCTGTGAGCCTGCTTCTTTCCAGCTGTAGCTGAAACAGTGGATCATTCTTTTCTTTGTAGGGGCTGTGGCAATGCATCTCTGTTTCTTTTAGAAAATAAGGATCATTTTTTTTTAAAAAAAATAACCAATGCACTTATCTTTACTTGATAAACAGTACATTTGTTTTCATGGTTGTATTTTTATGGATTTGTTTCTGTCATATTTTGATGGGAGATTTGCAAATGCTTCAGAAAGGAAAGTTGTATTCATTCTCTTTATTTTGTTCTAATGAAGGTGACCACGTTTCTTAGAAGGGGTATTTGTATGACGGCTGTTAAAGCATGCAGCTAATATGTTTCTCCTTGGCTGTTGCCCAGAGGGATTGTTGAAATGTCAGAGTGATCTTTGCAATGTCAGACGAGGGCCCCTTTTAGATCATCAACTCTCATTTAGGCTTCTGCCAGCTCATCTGCTTGCTAACCCCAGATAAATATTTGGGCTAAGTTTTTTTTAAATTGTTGCTTGTTTTGCTTCTTCTATTCTTGTTCCATTTACTTTAATGGCTAGAAATAATTGAAAGGGCAAATGGACAGGATGTAAACAAGTCTGTTACCTTATTGCATTTATTTACAAATGCTTTCAGCATTCAAACCTTGTAATGCATTTAAATTAAAAATGACAAGCTAGGTAAGTACTGAAGCTGAAGGCTTAAAAATTGTTAAAATCTAGGATTCCTGATATTCCTTTTAATCTCATTCTTGTGATAAACTCACATACTTTTTGGCCTAAATGAGCACAATTTATCAGTTGTTTTTCTCAGCACTATTGTGTCTCATTGAAAAATGAGATCTGGATGCCTTTCTGGAAGTTCATTTGCCATAACATAAAGAGTATCTTTCTTCATCCGGAAAGAACAATTTGGTTTTTCCTCTTCCAGGCTCTTTTATATGGAAGTTCAATGATTTTAACCTTGCCTTTGCTCTGTAGATCTGGTAACCAGATATGTAATATGAAAACAGATAATATGAAGCTAATGACTGAATATCATGCAAAGAAGGGTAAGTCAGCAGCCTTCTATAAAAAGAGTAGGAAACACATCAATGTCATAAAAGTTGTAAAAAAATGTAATTGGTGACAGAATAGATTTTGAGTACAATATTGGAATTGCTTATCACATTAACACATAATTTCAAGTTAAAAGTGCATTGAAATGTAAAGTCTCCTCCTTTATAAAGTTATATATAAAGATTTTCAAATATGTTCAGCATTTTTTTCTCACCAACACTAGGAAAGACCACTGCACCACATTTTTGGACACTACTTAAAAACTACAATGCAATGGAATGCAGTAACTTGATTCGGGCAGATAAAAGTAGTTATAGCCACGTGTCACCTGTATTCCAATACATTTTAGGGTAGAAGTGAAATGTTGATTCTTCTAAGCGAAGTCAATGGGGAAGCCAGATTCACTTAACTGGGTTACTAACTAATCAACTGCAGCAATTCACTTAATAACTGTGGCAAAAAAGGTTGTTCAATGGGGCAAAACTTACTTAAATATCTCACTTAACAGAAATTTTGGGCTCAATTGTCATAAATTGAGGATTACTTGCAAATCATCTTTATATAATGTCTATCACTATTTAAGGCTATAGGGTTGAATTTTTGTTGTTACTTTTAAACATTGTTATATTCTTAGGATTGTAAACTGCCAAAAATTATACAGCTTTGGTGATATAGGAGTAAAATGAAATGATAAATTAAGGCCTAGTCAACAATCAACAATTATTCAACATGATAAATTAAGGCCTAATCAGCAGATACAACAATCATTGGTTTCATTTGAGATGGTGATGAGTGAAATTGAACAACTAACCCTGTGGTGTATCCGGAACAATTTAGAGCTGAACATGCTTAAAACTATAGAGATGAGAGTAGATTTTAGGAAGAGCCCTCCTATTCGACCACTTCTTACTACCGGTATATTAGACAGCACAGTATCAACAGTAGAGTTCTTCAAGTTTTGGGGGTCTATAATCTCCCAGGATTTGAAATGGGTACCTAACATTAGAACCATCATTAAAAAGACACAGCAATGAGTGTTCTTCCTCCATCAACTCAGAAAGTTAAGAGTGCTTCAGGCACTCTTCTTGATAGAGGAATTATCTAGTGTATCATTTGTCCTTCTATTAGTGTTCAGCAACCTAACAGGACAGATACAGAATCCCAACAGATAATTAGTACAGAAAAAACAGTTACAACCAGCCTGCCTTCTGTTGAGGACCTGTATATTTCACAGGTCAGAAAGAGGGCTGAGAAAGTATCTACAGACCCTCTCACATCCTGGACATAAATTCAATTCCTCCTCTCGGGACATCATTACAGGGCACTGCATGCTAAAACAACTAGACACAGAGACAGTTTTTCCACTCGTGCCATCACTCTGCTGAACACCTAATTCCCACCGTACCATCTTATGTCTAAATATATTTTCCAATGTGATATGACTGTATTATTATCCTTCTCATCTTTCTACTAGCTTTTCCTATTGGTATTATTATTTATACATTATTATTATTGCATCAACAGAATTGTATCACAATGGCCAGTTGTTTCGCCGGATTTGGCATTAATTACTAGTTGGGCCCCACCAGGGGCCTAGGACGTCCTAACGTATTTTCGTAATATGTGTGCGGATCCAAGCAGTGCGGCCTTTATTATTATTATTATTATTATTATTATTATTATTATTATTATTATTATTATTATTATTATTATTATCATTATTATTATTATCATTATCATTATACTTTATTCGTTAAACATGAAACTCAACCAACTGAATATTCAAAAATGCATTACAAATACCAGTGAGTGGTGCTACCGTAATGGTTGATACGGTTTACTGCCAGCGTCCTAAGTATCAACCAAGTACCTTCTTAAAATATAAGATGTTTCGAGTAGCTCAGTTTTGGCAGTCCGCTGGTGTTATTGCAGGAAGCTGCAATTTGTTGATGTATCTTATAAAATTCTTGGATGTGGGGCCAAGTGCCCCAATGACAATGGGTATCACTGTTACATGCTTCATCCATAATCGGGTAATTTCGATGGCCAGGTCACGGTATTTCGTGATTTTTTCCTCCTCCTCTTCCTCCTCCTCCTCCTCCTCCCTCCTCTTCTTCTTTTGTTGTTGTTTTGCATGTATCTTTTCTAATCTGTAGGCGAGGGAGTGCTATTATCTGATGAAGAATGGTAGTTTTTTAAGGGGAAAGAAAGATTGGCTGGAGTGTTTTTAAGAATAGGCCACTTGGGGCCACTCATGCTCATTGGTGATAGAATACTGACCATAAAAGTAAAGTGGAAAACCAGAACTATGCACATTCCATAGGGGAAGACTAGAATGAAAAATCTAGAACAGGGGTGGGGAACTGTGGCTCTTTTGCGACTTGTGGACTTCAACTCCCAGAATTCCTGAGGCAGCTATGTTGGTTCTGGAATTCTGGGAGTTGAAGTCCACAAGTCGCAAAAGAGCCACAGTTCCCCACCCCTGATCTAGAATGTTGAAATGTTCCACATATTGTGCTGAGTATACTGAATATACTGTATTCCTGCTTATCCAAACAAGTGAGTAATTCAGATGTAATACATGAGAAGAACACATCCTAAACTGTTAGCAATAGATCTGTATTCCTGGAAAAAGAACAGTGTTCATCTGATGAGACCATCTGTTGATTGCTGTAAAGGTTTGACCTGTATTTTTAGGACAGCCATTAAAATATCTCTCTGGTAAGAGTCATGGTGACTTGCTGCATTAAATCCTTTGCCCACAAATGACGATCATTGCTGCTCCAACTAGGCTTTAGTGGTAGGAAATTTAATAAAATAAAGATTAATAAAATAAAAATAAACACTTTCTTCCAAGGATTTGTTGCTTCTCTTTATACAATCTTTTTAACCTTCCGTCTTAAACATTTCCATGAATTTTTTTTAAAGATTAGCTTAAATTTAGCTAGATGTAATCAAGCTTTATTTCTAATGCACTTTTAATAAATTACGTTTAAAGATGCTCTGGGATTTTTTTTGAAATTTATTCATAGAATAGCCTCTGTTGGAAAGTTCAGTTGCAACTTCCTGATTAGCCTTAAAGAAGATAGTCTCTGGGTCTTTGGGGGAATGCCACTCCATTAGGCTGGAGCACGAGCTAAAAAACAGAGTTTTGATTCCTTCTCCCCTAATTTCACTTTTGTGGGATCTTTACCCTTCCGGCTGAAGACAAACACACTGGATTGGTTGGTTCTACCTGAGGGAGGTAATCCTGCAGTATCCCAAGTACCAAGCCCTAAAACGCTTTATAGGTTAATCATTGCACCTTGTAGTCATAAATTTACTGGAAGCCACCACAAGACTTGTGTTTTATGATAAAGAATGTATTCTTCCCACCCTCCCAAACCTCACCAGAGGGTTACTATTTTTCATACTTATTTTAGAAAAAAATACATGGAACAAATTAAGATGAAGAGCTGAAGTGGTGCAGTGGTTAGAGTGCAGTACTCCAGGCTACTTCAGCTGACTGCTAGCTCCAGTTCGGCAGTTCAAATCTCACCGGCTCAAGGTTGACTCAGCCTTTCATCCTTCCAAGATGGGTAAAATGAGGACCCAGATTGTTGGGGGCAATAGGCTGACTCTGTAAACCTCTTAGAGAGGGCTGTGAAAGCACTATGAAGTGGTATATAAATGCTATTGCTATTCTGAATTAGAATAGCAATTAGAGTAGGCTTTCTAGGAAGACCAACTTAGAAAATTACATTAATCACAAAAGAGCCATTGCAACAAGTTTGTTTCATTCTTATTAGAATTAAGCACCTATATTATATTTATAACTAAGAATTAGTGCCTAAATATATTATATTCTTCTCCTCTTGTGCTGCGTCTTTTTGTTCATAAGTCTGAGATGAGGAACTATCAATGATTTATCTTTGTATTCCACTGGTTGGCTGGTTTCTTGTTAATAGGCCGACTTCTCTCCCTCTTGGAAACAAAAATCTAATGTTATTAAATGGTTTTGCATTTTCCATGATTCCATATTTAAATTGTATGTAGATCTTGTGGAATGTTTTGCCCATCTTAAGAAGCTGATACAGTAATGAAAGATATTTAAATGACAAATGGTAGTCAGAATTGGTTCAAGCCATTATGGAGCCTGAGTGAAAAATATCTCCCCCCCCTCCCCATTTTATGTACAAAGAGCTAAATAGGCATGTATGGAAATAAAATATGGAGATAGGATGGGGTCTTACCTGCTGCATCTCAGATGCAGAACAAATCAGAGGAATAAAGCAGGTATTGTGGAATAGGTAGATCTATTGTTCAGTTTTTGATTTTTCCCCTTAGGGCTGGGCGTGCCATGACTTCGTGGCAGAAAACTAGCTTTGCTTGTATTCAGTCCTAGGATACAATCTTTAGACTTTTTAATTAAAAAGAACCCTGTATAATTTTTTTCATTTTACTCACTAACTGTAGGGTGGAGATTGCTGAATATGTTTCCAGCCTGAGTATCTGTTTTTGATACTTAAAGGGTTGTAATTTTCCTAGTTGAACATAAAACATATGCTTGAACGGGATCAGGGAATCATTGCTTTCACTTTTCAAGAATGAATATGTGAGTGATATACTGCAAACATGAAAATCATTGCCTTTGTGGTTTGTTTGCTTGTTTGTTTGTTTGTAGACTGCCTTTATTATTTTTATAAATAATTCAAGGGGGGAAACCCACAAAGTATTCTTTCCTCCTTCTATTTTCCCAAAGCAACCATCTTGTGAGGTGAGTTGGGCTGAGAGAGAGTGACTAGCGGCTAGCCCAAAGTCACCTAGCTTTCATCGCTAAGATGGGACTTGAACTCATGGTCTTCCAATTCCTGGCCTAGTGTCTTAACCATTAGACCAGCTACAAATGTGCTATGATTTTAGGTTTTAGGACACAAGAATTCCGTGTTAAATGAACCATTACTGGTGGTGGTGATTGGGAAATTAGATTGGGATAGCGAGACCAGATTTTCAAGGTATTATCCTTAAAAAATGTTTTGTAAGTCTTTGTACCCTTGGTTTGATCATAGATATTGAACTTACAGTTACAGATTTGTTAAATATCTGCAATTTATTTTGTGTTGAAGCGTTCTCCATAGCGCTGCTTGGAGAGTCCAAGGATGGGTTAACACAGCCTGTTTGCCCATGGACTGAGTAGATTTTTCCCCTCTGGCCACGCCTCCTTTGCCTCTTCTGGCTCAGTTTTTAAAAACTCAGTCCGCCCGATAGGACGAGTTTTGGGGAACCCTCAGCTTTGAGCAAATAGGCTGGGTTCTCCAATAGTAAATTTAGAGTATTTTATGTGTTGATATTTAGTTGTTATTAGGATTTTTCCCCAGGTTTTATTATTTTGACTTTTTATTTTCCTTTTTTCTATTTTTTACCAAGAAGAGGATTTACTAAAGTAAGGCTGAGGCAGCGATCGGTTCCACAGCTGCTTAGTCGCAGCTGGGGGAACAAGCGAGGCCGCTTGTCCGGCGTCTGCTGGCGAGCGCAGGGAAGGACGGCAATCCCCGTGTTTCCCTGGTCGTTTTGGAGGAGAGGCTTTTAAAAAAGCCCTTGCTTCTCCAAACGGCGTCTTTTGCCGATCGGGAGAGCGGCGGCCATTTTGAAAAGCGCTGCTTTGGCGCGCTTTTCGGCTGCAGCCAATGGGAAGCGCCTGGCCCTTAAGTGAGGCTTTTGGCGCGCAGAAGAACCGGCGGCCATTTTTTTGAGACTTTTTTACTGTCCGGAAGCAGCAGCAAGCAGCAGAGCTCTCCACCTCAAGCAGACAGCCGCAGAGGATTGCGAGGGCTTGCCTGGGTCTCCAGCAAGCTTGAAGTTCCCCAGCCAACTAAGGGGAAGTGGCAAGGAGTGTCCTGGTGCCTGATCCAGCCTCCCAACTGAATCTGCAGACGCTTCTGGAGCCGTCGGGCCAGCGTCCACTGCCCTTCCCTCAGCAGCGACCTCTTCGACTCAAGATCAACCAAGGATGGCTGATGAAGGTTTGGAGCGAAGGGAGGAGCTGGCAGGGCCATCTGCAAAGCGCAGTAGGCCAGATTCCTCAGGCCAGGGGAGAAAGGGAAACAAGGGCGCTGGGGGGAAAGCTTCCCACTCTTCAGCTGGGAGCAAGGCCCCCAAAATTCAAGGGGACAAGGGGCAGGACTCCCTAAAGGACAAGTCTGCTAGGCCCCAGGTTCCCTCTGCACCCTTACCAAGTGAGGCTGGGCCAGTTCCTTCCCCACCCATCCAGAGGGAGATAGAGCAGGGGGAGGAAATGGGGGATAGATCCCCATCCTTCTGTGATAGGGATTCCATGTCAGGATCCCCTGCAGCCTCTCTGGGTTACCCAGGTTCTCCTAGCTCTTCAGTCAGGGAGGATATCCCCTCCTTTCAATGCTGTTTTCACGCAGAGGATCAGAGAGATCCTCCTAGGGGTGCCAGGGGACAGGCCTATGACCAATCCAGGCCTGTAGAGGACAAGGGCCCAGCTATGTCAGCAGAAATGAGGGATCTCATCACGCAGGCTATTTCCCAGGGTGTGGTAGAAGCCATGAGGCTACAGGAAGGCAGGGGTGGCAAGGCCTCTAGGCCTGCTCGCCCCCTGGGGGAAAAGAGGACCAGAGTACTCGATTCCCCGGGCACTTCTATCACCACAGAGGTGTCTACGTGGGAGGAGGAGACTGCTGAGGACTTTGCTCTCTCGGAGGATGAGGATATGCCTCCAGACAAGCCCTCCTTCACTGGTCTCTTTAAGCCATCCTTATTCAAGTCCATCTTACACAAGGCCAGAGCCTCTACTGAGCTTGGTGCCAAACCTAAGGACAAGGAAGTCCCCTCTACTTCCCAGGACCTCATGGCAGGGCTGTTCAGCGAAACAACCCCTGACCCAGAACTGATACCAGTCCCTGACATGTTCATGGAGGTTATCCAGCGCCAATGGGCACAGCCAGGTACCCTGGCCAACCCCAGTGGCGCAGACAAATCACTGTATCCCTTAGAACCTAGGCTGGAGGATGTATTGAAGCCTCCAGAAGTGGATGCCCCTGTGGTCTCTCTGACCTCTAATTCTAATCTCCCGGCCGAGTTATTAGAAGGGTTAAGGGCAGAGGATAAGAGGGCAGAAAAGGCTTGTCTCAAAACGCACCAGGCGGCTGCCTGGGCGATCAAAGCCTCCACTTCTGCCTCGTTCTTTACGAGGGCATCCCTATTATGGCTGCGCCAACTCAGATCTCAGCCCCCATCTGAAGCATCTCGTTGGCGACATGATCTTAACAAGATCATTACGGCTGTGGAATATGCCTCTGATGCATCTCTGCATGCAGCGAAATTCGCCTCCAGGGCACTAGCGTCCAACATCACTTCTCGCCGCCTGCTTTGGCTTCGACACTGGCAGGCGGACATGAAGGCTAAGTGGAAGCTGGCTTCAGCTCCATTCAAGGGAGAGAACCTCTTTGGGGATTCCCTAGAGAAATTCCTAATTGAGACAAAGGATAAGAGGAAGGTCCTTCCTTCCACCTTCAGGAAGCATGACAGGAAAGGTCAGGGCTCGTTCAGGAAACAGGCCTTTCGGGCACAGGAAGGCGCCCAGGCCTCCTCCTCTTCATATTCCTCCCAAAGACAGTTTAACCAGTCCTCTGACAGGTCCCAGGAACGAAACAACTTTTCTTCCAGGGGCAGACAATCCAATCAGGGGTCCTTTCGGAAGCCCTTTCGTGGGGGATCCCACAACCGTCAGTTTAGACGTGGGAAGTGACCGTCTGGGGTCTCCTCCCATCGGGGGCCGCCTGCAATTCTATGCAGACCGTTGGGAGGAATCAACCTCGGACAAGTGGGTCTTAAATACCATCAGGAGGGGTCTAACCTTGGAGTTTCTATCCTCTCCTCCGCGGACCTTTGTTCGCTGCCCACTATCCAAGAACCCTGTAAAGAGGGCTCTCATGCAGGCAGAGATAGATCATCTTCTGCAGATCAACGCAATAGAGGCAGTTCCTCCAGAACAGGAAGGGAGGGGGTTCTATTCCATTCTCTTCCTGGTCCCCAAGAATTCAGGGGGGTGGAGGGCCATTTTAGATCTGAAGCGCCTGAACAGACATCTGGCCTACAAGCGCTTCAAAATGCAGTCTCTTCAGTCGATCCTAAGCTGCATGCGACAAGGGGATCTGCTCACCTCCATCGATCTCAAGGAGGCGTACCTGCATGTGCCCATCCATCCTGCACACAGGAAGTTCCTGCGCTTGTGTTACAACGGAAAGCACTTCCAATACAGGGCGCTTCCGTTCGGACTTTCTTCTGCACCCAGAATGTTCACGAAGCTTCTTGCAGCTGTGGGGGCCCACCTGCGCAAGCTTCCAGTCCGCCTGGAGTGCTATCTGGACGACATCATCATCCACTCAAGGACTCAGCAGCAAGCGGTGAGAGATGTAAACGTCACAGTTCACACCTTACAGGACCACGGTTTTTCCGTAAACATGGAAAAAAGCAACCTGACTCCTGCCACACGCATACAACACCTGGGCGCCATAATAGACTCAGTATCTTGCCAGGTGTCCCTGTCTCCGGAAAGAATCCGCAACCTCAGGAGCAGGATCCGGTCGTGTCGCAGGAACAGGTCCTGGCAGGTAGTGCAGCTATCCCAACTGTTAGGGATCATGATTTCTTGCCTCAACATAGTTCCCTGGGCACGTCTTCATGCAAGGGAACTGCAATGGTTCTTGCTTCCAATGCAAAGAGCAAAGATCAGCAACTCCACCAGGAAAGTTCGCATCCCATCAAGAGTGACTCGGTCTCTGAGTTGGTGGCAGTCTCGAGCAGTGGAGAAGGGCTGCCTATTCAGAGAACCCGACAGGATCGTGGTAACGACCGACGCCAGTCTCTACGGTTGGGGGGCGCATTGCCAAGGTCAGCTGGCGCAAGGCAGGTGGTCCAGCGCGGAGGCAGCCCGGAGCATCAATTGGCTAGAACTCAGGGCAGCCTGGCTTGCGCTGAAGAGATTTGCAGAACAGCTGAAGGGGCACCACGTTCTGCTACTGACCGACAATGTGGCCACAAAGGCTCACGTGAACCAACAAGGAGGGACCCACTCCAAAAGACTCATGACAGAGGCGGAGGCCATAGGACGATGGGCAGAGATCCACTTAGCGTCGCTGAGGGCGGATCACATCTCCGGAACCAGCAATGTGAGTGCGGATTGGTTGAGCCGTCAGACCATCGACAACTCGGAGTGGCAACTTCATCCGGACCTGTTCGCACAGGTGGTAAGGAGGTTTGGTCTCCCACAGGTCGACCTGTTTGCCTCGGCGGCAAACACACAGCTCCAGCGGTTCTTCTCCCGCTACAAGTCAGCACAAGCGGAGGGGACGGATGCCCTGAGGTCCAGCTGGCCTCCAGGGCTTCTATACGCGTTTCCGCCCCTCCCTCTGATCCCGCAGGTGATCTACAAGCTGCTGAAGGAGGGGGCGGAGCTCATTCTGGTGGCTCCACATTGGCCCAGGAGATCCTGGTTCGCGGACCTGGTCGATCTGTCTGTGGAGCAACCGTGGAGAATTCCTCCAGACCAGGTATCCTTGCGTCAAGGGGCCATCAACCATCCAGAGCCCCAGTGGTTGCAGTTAGCCGTCTGGCACTTGAGGGGCAGCTCCTGAAGGACCAGAGCCTCTCAGACAACGTCATTAAAACCATCCAAGCTTCCAGACGTCCGGCCACTACTCGCATTTATGACGCGACTTGGGCTGCCTTTTCTTCCTGGTGCAGCAAATGGGACATTGACAGTGTGGAAGCGTCCATCCCTCAGTTATTGGACTTCCTACAAGAGGGCTTGGACAAAGGACTGGCACCAGCCACTCTCATGCGCCAGGTTGCTGCATTATCCACCATCTTAGCCAGACACCAACTTCAATCCCTGAGTCACCATCCTCAGGTCAAGAGCTTCTTGAAGGGGGCCTACAACATCCGACCCCAGGTGGTGCACAGGTACCCGACCTGGAACCTACCCTTTGTCCTGCAGGCATTGACAGCGGCTCCCTTCGAACCTTTGAGGAAGGTATCTCTTCGACATCTGACTCTTAAGACTGCCTTCCTCATAGCCATTACCTCAGTCAGAAGGGTATCTGAGATTGCGGCCTTCTCGGCCAAGGAAGAGCTGTGCATCATCCACCCAGACAGGGTCATCCTACGGTTAGACCCCGCCTTCATGCCGAAGGTGAATTCTCATTTTCACAGGTCTCAGGAGGTTATCCTCCCGAATTTCTGTCCCAGCCCTCAACACTCCAAGGAGCGCAGGTGGCACAAATTGGACGTGCGAAGGGCAGTCCGCATTTACCTGAAACGAACTAAGGACATCAGGCACTCCAAGGCCTTCTTTGTGTCTTTTCAACCAGGCTCGCTGGGTCGCAAGGTGTCATCTTCAACCATAGGTCGGTGGCTGCGAGCTTGCATTAAGATGACATATGACCTTCAGGGCAAGCCGGTTCCACCTCGTGTAACGGCACATTCCACCAGAAGTGCGGCCACGACCGCGGCCTGGGCGACTCAAGCATCTATTCTGGACATTTGCAGAGCGGCCACGTGGGCGTCTCCCACGGCTTTCATTAGAAACTACAAGATCGATTCCTTTGCCTCTGCCGAAGCCTCTTTTGGCCGTAGAGTATTACAGAAGGTTATTGAGGCTCCGGACAATGTCACTTCTTCCCGCCCTGGGACACAATAGCTTGGGCATGTCCCATCCTTGGACTCTCCAAGCAGCGCTATGGAGAATGACCGTTGTCTTACCTGAACGGTCGTTCTCATGGCACTGCGGAGAGTACAAGACCCACCCAGGGTGATTGTTTAGCTCCGAGATTGTATCTTTACACAGGTGTGAGCTGAGGACGTCTTCGTCGGACAAGACCTCGTTTTTAAAACTGAGCCAGAAGAGGCAAAGGAGGCGTGGCCAGAGGGGAAAAATCTACTCAGTCCATGGGCAAACAGGCTGTGTTAACCCATCCTTGTACTCTCCGCAGCGCCATGAGAACGACCGTTCAGGTAAGACAACGGTCATTTTCAGTGTGATTTGTTTTAATCTGTGATATTAGTGCATTCAAGCACTTCGATACCTTCGGCCAATTCGCTCACACAGAGAGGGACTCCTCCGGGTGCCGTCCACTAGGCTGTGCCAGTGGGCGACGTCCAGGGGAAGGGCCTTCTCTGTGATGGGCCTGACCCTCTGGAATGACCTTCCCCCTGATATTAGAACAACCACGGACCTCCGCTCCTTCCGTAAGAAGCTCAAAACCCACCTGTTTAATCTAGCCGGCTTGGCCTAATTCCAGCTCTCCCACCTCAGTCTGTATTTTTAAATTTTGGTCTTAGGCTAAGTTTTTAATTTTTATAAATTTGTACAAGGGTTTAAAGTTTAATTCAATTTTAACTATATTTATGATTATTTGTAAGGTTTTTAATTTGGTACCTGTACACCGCCCCGAGTCCCTTTGGGGAGAGGGGGCGGTCTAGAAATCAAATCAAATAAATAAATAAATAAATACCTAACCCGGAAAATGAAATAGACATTTCAAAATAAAACAAAACTTTTTGTCTCTGCTTCAGTGATGGAACGGAATGAATGCCAAACAGCCTCAAGTTCCAAATCTGAGGAAAGCAGCTTGCTGGACTTGCCTGATGATATAACTCCAGAACACTTTCTATTGAAGCCGAACCCTGGGGAAGATGAAGCATTTGATTTAATGCTACCAGCAGTTGACGCAGGTAAAAGCTGTTACTATTCTTGCACTCACTAAAAGGTGACCCAGGCAAAGGAAGCGGCTTGTGCCTACAAGTCTAGTGAAAAAAATTCCAATTAAAAGTAGGAACTCATGGGCATATGTCGCTATTTGCCTTATTAAGCATTGATCTCACAGTGCTTTTTAGTTCAGGCTTCAGATTAGCAGCATTGTCCAGAATGATGTTGTCTTTCACAAACTCCCACGCTGGCTTGAGAGCAACCTTGTTGTTGCTGTCTTTCACCAGGCTTTTTTTACCTGTGTAATTCTATCATTTCAGTATTTCTCAGAAGGGGCTGTTTTATCTGTGCGCTCTGGGTAACTAATATTACTTGCCGCTTAAAAATGAGTTTTAGAACATAATTACATTTGGAAATGAGCGGAAGAATAACACATACAAATGACCATATGCTGTCTGAACTATTTGCTTGTTAAAAACAATTGTGCTTATTTGAAGTGTGGCGGGGGAGGTAGAATATTGATACTGGTTGGGTTCCCACATCACATAACACATAAAAAAGGAAGACATTTCAACAGCTTGCTGTATAAAAAGGGGAAATGTGCTTGATTCCGCAATACTCAGGCATGTTAGTCTCTGTCCTTGTTCACATCTGTCAATTCCTTTTTTTAAAAAGGAAATTGAACAACAGCAATCTGTTGTCAACACTTCTGAATAAAGAAAATCTAGAGCCAACAATGGCTGGGTTCACCCAGCACACAAAAGCAAAGGCATATTTTTTTCGTGACTTAATATATCGTGTAAACCCAGCTGTGGTAGTTTGTAAATCATGGGGCTATGTTTCAGAGTATTCATTATTTGTGATTTATTCACTAAACTTTGGCTAAATAAACAAGACCTTAGTCAATCTATAGTAGCCTTTCTCCAATCTGTTGGCCTTTTGGAATGGTGGTGTTAATGTCCAACACACCATCCAAAATGAAAGAAAAGTGAGATGACAATAGTATATTGGTGGGGCAGATTTTAAAGTCTCATTGCATTGCATTGCATCATGCAGTGTTGGTTTACAATTTTTAAAACATGTCCTGTCAATTGTTTGTCAACTTCATGTTTATCTAGGCAGAATAAATGACATAATTACCTTCTGTCTCTTAAACTCCTAATATAGGGTTTGTGGGTTGGGTTTATTACTGTGTATTAGACCTCAATAAGTCACAAGTTAAGATTATTATGATAGGTTTTGTATAAAACCAACATAGCATCATAACTTTCTTCAAAATTGTTCTAGAGGTTAAATGCATGTATCAAAAGAAAATTGTTTTCTTTCTCTATGCTCTACTGTTGACTCTTATAAATGATTCAGGCCTCTCTTGCCCTGGGAGTACAGAATTCTACACTTTCTTTATACGAGACTTTTATATTATGAATTGCTGTATCCGGTGACATTGTATTGTTAATATGATTTCATGTATTATGAAATTCCTTCACAAAGGGTTTTCTTCATAGGAGTTAAGATGCTGCACCTTGTATCTTGCAGTGTCCATAGGTTGCCATAGGTTCACCATCACTGGCCAGACAAGTGTCCGTCTAATCTCTTCTTAAAAGCCTCCAAGGATGGAACATCTACAACAGGGGTGTCAAACTCATATCTTCACGGCATCGTCACGTGACTCCCCCCCCTTTGCTAAACCAGGCATGGGCATGTGTGACACATCTGGGCCACAAGTTTGATAGCCATGATCTACAACTTCTGAAGCTGTTCGGTTGGTTAATTGTTCCCACTGTTAGAAAATTTCTCCTTAACTCTTAGGTTGCTTCTCTCTTTGCTTAATTAAGAGGGCAGTTAGAATATTGTCTCTACCAGCACTTCTATTACAGCTTTAACTGGAGTTAAAAGTATATGCTTGTCAATATTTGTTTCCATAGTTCTCTTGGAAAAGAAATAAATGGTGGATTACAGCAAATGATTGCATTGCTTATCATTAGTGCTTTCTTTTCTGTTATAAATGTGTAAACATCTAACAATTTTGTCTGAACATGCCAGAAATGCTTTATTTTCTGGCAAAAAATTACTGTGACAGAGTTCCAGAGGAAGAAATAGTGGACTAAAAATCACTCTGCAAAAAGAAAAGCTGACAACCATGAAAAAGAGCTAGTGGCTGGCTCTTCATGTCAGCTCTCCCAGATAAATCAGACATGAAACGTGACTAGAATTAATTTTATTATACTATAAGCTACATTAACAGATTCTTGCAAGTCTGAAAGTGCAGGTGGCCTTTTAATGTTTGAGCCATTCGGACATTAATTCCTAAGTTTCTTTCCCTGACCTTTAAGCCATTGGTTGCTTCTGCCTGTTGCCTGATTCTTTCTTGGCAGCATCTTTTCCTCTCATTCCCCAAGGTCATCCATAAATTCCATTACACTTCAGACTCTCTCTGGACAGGGAGAGGATGGAAGATTGCCTGTATGCATGCCAAAGAGTTACTCCTCCCAAGGAGAGAACAAGACAGCAATTCCTGATAGGTTTTGAGCATTGGAGACCATGGGAATAGGCATCTTGCTCACAACTACAGTCAACATCTTTTAAAGGACGCTATGTTCACAAACTTCATTTTTAAATCATGTTCAGAAATTTCTTATTTTGAAAACATCAAGTGAGTTTTCCTTCAATCCTTCATGAAAAAAACAATTAATCATAAGTTTAACAGTTTAAAAATGAAATGGGAGATAAGGTAAATAAGACTTTGATCCTAATAAGTTATAAACCGATTAAGCATTTGGAATAGGATTTTAGAATTAATTATGAAGAATCCTTCCTGTGGGAAATAGATCCATTTGGACTTTAGCATGGCAAAATAAAAATCAGAATTTTAAAAATTGGACACTAGATGGAACTAAAGATTTTAGTTAAAGGAGAAACTATTTAAGCCTGATTAACAGTTTCGGTAATATGCTGGGGCGTATGAAATGAAACAAAATATTATAACACTGAAAATACTGAAGGACACTTTTGAAAAACAGAATAAAAAACGGGTATCAATAATGTCAGTAACAATGTTTTCTTGGTCTTTTGAAAAACAGAATCAGAATGTCAATAAATAATGTTTTCTTGGTCATCTCCCATATGGACTATTGCAATACACTCTACATGGGCGATCTTTCAAAATATCCATAAGCTGCAACTAGTGTAGCACGCGGCAACACAAGCAGTTTTAAGCACCCTTAGAGTTGTGCATGTAACACCTCTGCTACATGAGCAGCATTGGATGCCAGTTTGCTTCTGGGTCCAATTCAAGGTGTTGGTAGTCATCTTTAAAGCCGTTCATGCATGGGCCAAAGTTATTTGAGGGACTGTCTTCTCCTATCACAACATCCTGTCCAATACAGGCAGGAGAGATGTGTTGCACGCGTTGAAGAATTTTGACTGATGGGATCTAGGAAGAGAACCTTCTCTTGTTGTTTCCCATGCTCCCTCGAACATCTTACCCCTAGAAATGAGGTGGGCTCCCAGTCTTCTGGCCTTCAAAATGATGTTCTGTCAATTTTCATGGGGGTCAGGGAGTGCTATGCAGATCTGAGTTGGTTGTCATTGTGACGGCATTTTCTCTGCCTTTTAAACTTTTTAACTCTTTAATTTTTAAAATTCTGCTTTTAACTTTATTGTTATTTATATTTCTAAAGTATGAGATGTTTGTAGTATTGTAAACTTCCCAGAATAGTTTAGGTGATGTATGCAGGACATGTGATGAGTGAATAATTTTTTTCTTCTTCTTCATCACATTCTTACTTTTTTTCTATTTTCTATGTTTTTTCTTCTCTGTATATTCCACTTTTTCTGTTTGTCTTTCTTTTAATTTGTTTCAGATTTTACTATTGTAATTAATGTTTTAATAAAAATTATAAACATAAAAAATAAATTTATTGTGGCAAGACAGTTAGTCCTCAGGTAAGGGCAGTTTGCAACACTTTGAAATAATTCAGAAAAATTACTTCAGAGCATATGGGGTGCTATGAGATCCTGCTTCTGTAACATGGACAGCTCAGACAGCTTCATGATGCATTGGGACCAACATTATCCTCTCTGTCCTCTTATTGGCTGGGTTTGGGCATTCACATAACCTCCATCAGCTTTACCAAGTAGATCACATATGACCCGATAAATTGATGCACAGACAGATAAGCTAATTTTACTTTATTATAAAGCTGCATTAACAGAACCCTATAATTCTGAAAGGACAATTATCCCATTGTCTCCTTTACAGGCCAAGAAACTAGGGAGGGTCTCTACTGAGCCCCTTATCCAGTGGTGGGATCCTACTGGTTTATCAACTGGTTTGGTGATCGTGTGCTTCACACGTGTGCACAGTTTGGAGAAAATTTACCTTCAGCATTACTGCTGGGGAGGAAAACAGCTGAGGTGCAACAATCTGCTGCGCAACTAAGTAAAGTGCAGGGGCGGGCGGGCCCACTTGATCGTCGGAGCAAAACGGTTCACTCCCAGCTGATCATTGGAGCTACCAGTTCTCCTGAACCAGAATCTCACCCCTGCTCTTGTCCCATCCACTGTTTAGCTGTGGGCTATGCTCACTCTTATTTGACTGTTCCCTAGACAACATCTTTTTTTCATCCCATCTTCCAATGTCTTTTCCCACACATCTTTACATCCATACCTCCCACCTGCCTTGCCAAGCCCAAATAAGAACATCCTGTGAAGAGGGCCACCGAGTTCTTGGGAGATTTCACTCAAAAACATTGTTTTTGTGGGGGCATAATTTGGGGGCATTAAAATAATTAGATTCTTTCTGTTTTGCTTAGTGCATTTGTGGCGAGCTGATTCTGCTGTTTGGGTTGAAGATTTGATTAGCAGCTCACCTGCCGCTAATTGTGATGGCAAATTGAAAAAGTAGGCACATGGAGTTCTGTATGGCAAAAATGGTGGTAGATTGGTTGAAGAGGAAGAGTTTCAATGCAAGAAACTTGCAAACTGATTCTCTTTGGAAATATGGTGATCAATGGATGTGAGTACAGTATTCAACAGTAAATTCTATCACCAAGCAATTTTTGGGTCTGCAGGACAGGTCAGTGTTGCTCAGAATAGCTAATGCCGACAAGAGGAATCCTTCAGGAATATGAGCAAGTCTGTATGTGTGATCAATGTGCTTAAACTGTGGTGGTTTTGGTGCTTGCCTGATGCCATTATTGGTTCAACCTAACATGTTCATGTACTCTACAAACATGATAAAGTGGGAAAACACTAAATCTCAGCTGTATTATTGCAATATTACTGAAGCAGATAAATGGTTATTATGGGTATCTTCTTGGATTTCTACTCCATCAGTTTGTTTTAATAAATTAATGAGGCCATTGTGTGATTATATTCTAATCTATAAACAAGAAGAAAAGTTCAATGCTATGGATTGTTTAAAGGTCCAGCTGTTAGAAACAATCAGACTGAAAGATAATTAGCTATCATTGTTCTCCCAGAAGCGTTCATAACATTGCTTTGGTTTGGAATAGATCTTCCTTTCCTGTTTTGGAAACCAGCAAATCCATAGAGATAAACTCTTGTTTCTTTTTGGTATGTGTAATAGGCCATGTTCACAAGACAGGCTGAATTAAGAAGCTTGGTTAATGGGTTTGCATTTGTTCTCATTTACCTCTAACTCTCTGGTCATGTGTTAAATTTGTGACAACTGTTGCCTTATGTACAGAATTTATTTTTTGCTTAATTTATCAGACAGATATACGCCATTCATTCTTTTCACACCACATCTTAAGTCAAGATTTGCATAATCATGACCTATTGAATAAATAACTGAATTCACCCATCACGTTAAAAGTAAACCATGGTTTGCAAACCATATTGGCTGAGCTTACATGGCATACTCATCCAAACTGGCAGTGTAACAAGTCAACTGCCACTAAATGGTTATATTCTTACTAAATTAATTACAACCTGTACGGTTGTATAAGGATTTTATATTGCTTTCCATTTGAGTGATTTGGATTAGACAGGTTATCATAAATTTTAGTGTACCTCAATTTTTATTATCGTTAAAATATGTATTGATTTTGTAAAATATTTCCAAATCGTCCAAATCTTCAGTCTGTTTAAAGAAACATTTGTTTTCATGAGTATCAATCTTATCCGTGTTTATTCAGGAGAAGGTTCATAGAGTTTTGAGGATAACTAAGCGTATATAGGACTATGTACTAATAGTTTCTTCAGAAGTAAGTCCTATTGCGTTCAGTGGGATTAATTAACTAAGAAGGGCAGCCATACACAGCTGTCATCTTTTCTAAGTAATTATGTCATTTGTTATAATTCAGTCCATCAAATTTGTTTCATATGAAATAGATGAAAACTTGCTAGCTTCTGCAGGCAGGAAACATGAAAGGAAGAATCATGGGAAGAAACAGTTTTAATCAGCCATATTGTAAAAATGATCAAATGTAAAGAAGCTTCCACTAGGGGGCTGCCAAAGAATTGTTTATACCGCACAATATTTTGATTTTCTAGATTCCTGTGTAAGAAGCAGGAATATTAGCCTTTGCAAGAAGCATCTGCTATATATTTTTGCAGCATTCCGAAATCTTTCACAATTTTCAACATACTGCCTTCCAGGTATGATGCTGTTTAGATTTAATATTTTAATATTTTTAAGATTAAATTTTTTTGTTGGAAACTCTGACTTTCCCAGATTAAACATTAAATCTGCCTATGACACTATTTTTATACATTGCATATATCTTGATTACCATATGCACAAATGGTAAGGATATAATATATTTCCCTCTCCCACTACTTTCTCCCTCTCCCTCTCTCTCTCTCACACACACACCTTGTCCAGGATATGTTTCTGCTGCTGAATTTCACCCCTACTTTAAGGCTGATTGATGTACCTGTTGTCTTTATTGGCCACCTTTATTATTGATCCTTTTTTTTCACTCTGCTCCTTGGCTTTCATTAACAGTCACCAGATCAGTGTCATCTGCGTAGTACAGGTTTTTGATGATTCTTCCTCCAGTTTTAAAACTACACCTATCTTATTTCAATGCAGCTATTTCCAGTATATTGTCAATATAAAGTCTGGATAGGAAAGCATTCAGCCTTGTCCCACTCCTTTATCAGTCTGCGCTCACCATGTTCCATTAGGACTACGGCTTCTTGTACTGGGTATAGTATGAGGCAGTGAGATTCGGTTTTTCCTAAGTATATTCCGTAAAAGTCAACAGAACAGAAGGGTTTCCTGTAATCAATTAAGCACATAGTGACTTTCTTTGGCTTTCTCAATTTTCAGTCTTGCATCAGCAATAATGTCATGTGTTGCTTGGCCTTTTTAAAAGCCAGGTAGAACAGAGATCCCCAATCCGTGGTCTGTGGACTAGCACCAGTCCGCAGCATGCCAGAAACCGGTCCGCACAAACAAGCGAAGCCCCATCCGCAGGATGGCAGCACACATAACACCACCACCACCTCTGATCCATAGAAAAATCTCTTTCCATGGAACTAGTCCTTAGTGCCCAAAAGATTGGAGGCCACTGAGCTAGAACATCTGGCATTTCTCTTTCCATGGAGGCTTCTAATCTGAGTTGGATTACCCTAAATATTATTTTGCTTGCTAGAAATTAAGGATATTATATGATAATTTGAACAATCTGTTAAATTTCCTTTGGTGTTGGTATAGAGACTCCAGATTTGCTGCCACAGTTTGGTTAGACTACCTTTACAGATTTTTCTATTGCATGCCATATTCCATAACAAATATCCCATTAATTCCTGTAGCCTTTCAATTTGGCAATAGTCACAGTACAGATATAATTTCATATTCTAGTGCCTGAGGTTCTTGTAAATAGAGAGTAACTTCTAAGATACCTTTGATGCTGACATCTGTACTTGATGTTCTGTATATGCTCGACAATATGTTCTCTTATTAAGTTTCACTGCTTTTTTATTTCATTTTCTTTGCTTAATTTCAGTTCCATCATAATGATTGAGTTCTATTCTGTAGAACTGACCATGCAGAAAGGAAGAGAACAGCTGAAAAACTGTGACTAATCTGCTATATAGTGATTGCTTCTTTTTTGCCCATAGAGCACTTCTGGATAATACCATGATTAAATTATTTTGAAAAGTCCGTAACTCTTAATAAGATTGTGTGCCCCCACCTTTATCCCAGCATCAATCATTCAACAGTATAGCCTTTCTCAATTAGTGCTTTCAGATATGTTGGAATTTAACTCCTCCAGCACTGCCAACTACTAGGGAAGGCTATGTTATGATGTCCAAAACTATTCTGTTTGCAACCCGTGTGTTAACTCAAAGGTGTCAAACTTGATTTTATTGAGGGGCGCATCAGGGTTATGTTTGACCGCGGGGGATGAGGTGGAGGGACCAGCTTGATGTCATTCATGTCGGGGTTGTCTGTGGTGGCTCGAGCACTCTGCCAGCGAAAATGGGCTCCCAAGCTCTGTTTTCGGCTGCCACGGCCTCCTGCAACCCTCTGCCAGGAAAACGCTTACAGGAGGCTGTGGCAGCTGAAAACAGAGCTTGAGAGCCCGTTTTCACTGGCAGAAGCACCCCGGGCTATTTCCTGGGGCAGCCCCACGGGCCAAATCTAAGTACCCGGCGGGCCAAATCTGGCCCCTAGGCCTTGAGTTTGATACCCCTGTGCTAACTGAACTCCCCCATTTTATATTATTATCCATGTACCTGGTAAAAAAATTGGAGCTTAGGAAAGTAGCCTATTTGTTCCAGATCTTTGAGAATTTTCTTCTGATAACTTTTGCAACCCAAAGACAAAACAATTTACATGCATGCTAGTTTAAGAAATATTAGGGGTCTTAGGTAACCAATCTGGGCTAGAATTTCAAAGAACTTTTTACAGTTAAGCTTACAAAATGTTCTTGTAGAAGAAGAAATTCATTTATATTCATTTATATGTAGATTTTTTCTTTTCTGATAAGTGATATCCTTCCTTCAAGACTGAACTTTCTATATTGCCTTAAGCAAAAAATGGAAATGCTGTGAAGCGAAACAGGAAATTAAATTTTAATCTGTAAAACTGAAATGTCTTTTTTAAAGATAGAAAATAACCTATATTTTATGTAACATTTTCCAAAGCAAAAGCAAAATGTATCAAGCAGAAGATATTGTAGGGGATATATTGCAGTTGATGTCTTTGACAAGCAATAACTGATTATTCTACAGAGAATCGAAAGAGAAGATTTAATTAAAATAAATGTTTCTTTTTGTAATTGAAAAATGATAAAATTCTTTTAAAAAAAGAAAGAGAAGATTTAATTTTTATTCAAGCTGAAAACATACTATCTTTTGCTACGTATAAGATTACTGAAACTCAGCTATTTTAATTAAAAAGACTGCTCCTTTCTCCCGCCCCCTTGACAGGTAGTCCTTGACTTACAGCAGTTCATTTAGTGGCTATTCAAAGTTACAACAGCTCTGAAAAAAGTGACCAATGACCATTTTTCACACTTAGGACCTTTGTAGGATCTCCATGACCATATGATCAAAATCCAGATGCTTGGCAGCCGATCCATACTTATGAATGTTGCTGTGTCCCACAGTCATCTGATCACCTTTACAACCTTTGGACAAGCAAAGTCAGTGGGGAAGCCAGATTTACTTAACAACCGTGTTACTAACTTATCAACTGCAGTGATTCACTTAACAACTGTGGCAGGAAAGGTCTTAAAATGGGGCAGAACTCACTTAACAAATCTTTAACAACAGAAATTTTGGGCTCAATTGTGGTCGTACGTTGAGGACTACCTATACTTGAAGAACTACTACTTTTTAAATTTATTTTCCCATTCCACCAGATCCAGCAAGAGAAGGCATGTTACAGGTTCCAACAGTTAGGAACTTTTGGTAGCACGTAGCTAGCAGGCCTTTTCTGCAGTGGTGCCCTTACTGTGAAATCTCCCTCCTTGAGATGAAGTTGTCTGCATCACTTCTGAATTCCTGAATTCTGAATTCCTGAAAGTCTTTTAAGACCAGGCTATGCCAGCAAGCCTGGGGACCCCAGGGAATGGGTAAACTTGTGAGGTGGTTCCATTGTTATTAATACCTTTTTGTCTGTTCTTTCCTTGTGTGTTCCAGTTTTTATAAACTTTTAACGGTTTTATAATTATGATAAAAGATATGCATTTATTCACTGTTTTAGATTTGTTGTATAAACAAGGTTGCTTTGGTAAGACTGATGGCTATATTAGATAGATAGATAGATAGATAGATAGATAGATAGATAGATAGATAGATAGATAGATAGATAGATAGATGATAGATAGATGATAGATAGATAGATAGATAGATAGATAGATGATAGATAGATGATAGATAGATAGATAGATAGATAGATAGATGATAGATAGATAGATAGATAGATAGATAGATAGATAGATAGATAGATATCCTTGTTTAGTTTCCTTTTTTATTTTTTATTTTGAAAGTATATTTTTTGACCTCCAAATTGCTAAAATAACTTTAAAAGAGTAGTTGCAATATTAACATATACATCAGGCTTTCTGAATAGCTCACATTCCAGAACAGACTGAGAAGTCCAGATGGAGGCTATCATGAATGAAATAAAGGCTAGTGGCAAGTGGTTTGTTATTGTCTAGTGATCGTTTTATAGGAAGCTTGGGGCAAGATAGGAAGGTAGTATTCTGGAAGAGTATTCTCATTATTATTATTTTCTTTCCTCTGTCTTTTGCATTTTCCCTCTATTCAATCATGTCCAGTTCTCGTAAAGACATAAACAAAAACCTTGCCATTTTCTTGACAAGTCCCCCCCCTTTCCCTTTTTCTAGGGCTGAGAGAAAGTCGCTGGTCCAAGATCACCCAGCTGGCTTTGTGCCTAAAGTAGGACTAGAACTCACAGTCTCCTTGGTTTCTAGGCCAGCAAGTTAACCACTACACCAAATGGGTTCTCTCATATCAAATTCTGTAGCCTTCTAAAATCATCTTTGTGGCTAAGGCAGGACCAGAGCTCAGAGTCTCCCAATTTCTATCCTGATAGTTTAACCACTACACCAAACTGGCTCTCGTTTTGCATAAAATCGTTTTTTAAAAATAGTTACTTGGACTACAGAGCGTATCTATAACTCCCAACTTGCATCACCCACAGATTATATGTATACATACAGAATCCCTAGCCAGATTTTTTATGGGACCAGATGCATCTGCAGTGATTCCCTGACTGATGGGTTTGATACTCTCATTTGGCAGTGTTTGTCATTTTGCATAGCACAGTTCAGCTTGCAATTCTTCCAAATGATGTAGTCCTTTGATAGTGCCGGGGTGGGGGGGGTCGTTGCTGAAGCCCATCTCATGTGAATCCTTGTTTAAGACCCTGGGGTTTTAGAGTCTCTCTCATCTACTTGCTATCTATGCATTTTTGTCCATTTCTCTTTCTGATATTCTGTTACCCTCCTCATGTGATCACCAGGCTAGTTAGTTAGTTTGTTTATAGAATTTATATGGCTGCCCACTCACTTTCGGTGACTTTTGGCAGCTTACAAAAAAACAAAAATAAAATTTACAAAGAGTAAAAACAATAACTCCTTAGCTCCCCAGAGACTTGTTGATCTCTGTTTCCATGTGCTAACAGTCTTTGGCTATCCTTTTGTGGCAAACTGATTGGAGTCATTCTAGAATAGGATAGATTATACATGGAACAGGGTAATATATAAATGAAAACCTGTGATTAATTCTGATGATGACTCAGCCTCCAGAGAGCATTTGCAACATTAAATAAGACTGGAATCTTTAGCAGCGTGCCTTTGGATGTATCCATCCAATCAATAGGTTTGAAAAACCAAGAAGTCAAGAGATTGTTCAGTGCTTGAATGCTAAAAGTGCATTGTCATTCTGTACCTCTAAATATGCAGCTGAAAGCTCAGAAGCTAGAAAAGTTGAAAACTGCATATACTGTTGATTTGTTTCCTTGTGTGTTTGTGTTGCTTCAATGTCTTTTTTTCCTCCAAGGAATTGAAAATGTCAAATTCTTTTCCCTATTTTGCACCCACAACAATTCAGCAGAACAGCTTAATGTGAGAGATAGCAATAGCACTTAGACTTATATACTGCTTCATAGGGCTTTACAGCCCTCTCTCAGTGATTTACAAAGGCAGCGTATTGCCCCCAACAATCTGGCTCCTCATTTTACTGACCTCGGAAGGATGGAATGCTGAGTCAACCTTGAGCGGGTGAGAATTGAGCTGAATTAGCCTGCAATACTGCATTCTAGCCACTGCGCCACCACAGTTCCTTGATATTGATTGGCCCACCGTTTTAGAGTCTTTCTGCCTGGCTTGGTTAAATTCCTCTCTTGAGCCTATTCTTGAGCTGACAGAAAACTATACTTCTGATTCCGTTCCTGATTCTGGTGCTTCTGTTCTGAGTTCCAGTCTAATGGTGGTATCAGGATTTAGGGTGTGTAGAACATAATAAACAGAACCAGTGGTTATACCTCTGGCTTGGCTCTTTCTTAATGTTGTCTGCTAGCAGGAAGCCATCCACTATCACAATGTTGAGTGACAGTTTTGACAGATGTGTAGACTTACAGATTTAGCTATCCCTTGGAATGAAGCAGCTAAGTCACAGAGAACGGTTCTCTACTGTGTATCACTGCCACAGCTGTCCTGTGCCTCAAGTAAGTTGCCAGACAGTTGATAATCCACTTGGCTATGAAGTTCCCTTACTCTGCCATTCAGTAGTTTGGGGCCCTGGAGAGTTGCAGGTATCATGCAGTTAGTAGCTGTGCCTTACTCTGACCTACACCCAAAAGAAGAAAACAGAGGAGAATGGCCTGGACTTCCAGAGTAGGAAACTTCTCAGCATCAGCCCAAAGTGGCTAGCCAGAGACAGGTTTATGCCACCATCTGTGGGCCACCTGATTGTGTTGTTAATAACCTGGACTGAAAAGCAGAGAAGATTATCCTTGCCATTAAGTTGCCACTACTTGCTGTTTACTGTTTTAAAAGTTTTAAACACAACTGAAACTTGTTTCTATCAAAGAGACAGGATGTCAGCGATGTCATGAGGGCACAGTAGAATGAAGAGGCTGCCAAGGCATGTTCCTGCTGCGACCGACGGGGAAAGGTCTCTCGTAACTTTTATGTCTATTGAGCTTAAGATTCCCCTAGTCATAAGCACTCCAAGCTGTACTGTTTTATAGATGGTCAATATTTCAAGCCCTTGATAGACATTACTGCATTGTCTAATCATTAAAATAATCCTGTAGGGGTGGTATTAATTAGTTTCACTTTATTGCACATTAGGGAGAGGCTTTGTGAAGAATTCATAGCCAAGGTGAGACTTGGACTGGGACTATGATTGAGTCTCTTAATTATACTTGCTACTGTTAATCATGAATGCTCCTACTAAGCAAAGTTATTCATATTTTCTTTATTTTCTTGTAATACTTTTATCTATTCATTGGTGATGGCTGAGGTCTACTGAAACTCTTAATTGCTGTTTTATGTAGGGTCCTTATTTTAAAAACAACAACATTAGTCCTCCATCTCTGAGTGGGCGAAAAAAGGCTTCAGTTAAATGTCAACAACCTTGGAAAGGGAAAGAGGCAGAGAATTAATATCCCTGGAAACGTTTGCTCTTTCTAAAATGGAGGGTTTCTTCCCTTGCTTCATCTGATGGTTAAAAAGTGATGGTTATTCATTAAGTTGACCTGATAGAAGAACATCCTTTGATATTGGATTTCTGTTTTTCAATATAGAATCCTCAAAGCAGGTATTTTTTTAGTTGATCTGCAGAGATTTTGCAATTTACTTTCTGGCAATTAACATTTGAGCAAAGACTACTTTTGTAACTCAGGCTAGACTTCTATTTAACATTTTCCAGAAAGCTGCTGTAATTTATCTTTAGGATAAGTTAACACAAAACATATTTGTTATCAAAGAACTCACTCCCAGGAATAAGCAACAAAAGATCTCCCCAATGCTTGAGGTCAAGGTTAACAGAATTTGTGGCTGTGACTGAGTAAGATTAAATCATGTAAGTTTAAAAACCTTCCCAGTTTTTTACATCACCAACAGAGAAAGTTGTCAGCTCCTTTTAAAATATTTTGACGGGTCCATTAGACCCAGAAAAGTATTTCTGATGAATTAGGTTCATTCTTAAATAAGTATATTTCATACATTTTGGTGACTGAACCTATTGATTTTCCAAAATTGGATATTCTCGTTCTTCCTTTCACAGATTTTAATATAGGTAATGTTAACTTTAATTGCACTTTTAATATCATATAACATTAAATTATTAGTTTGCATTCAGCACGATCTCTCTTAAAAAGGTAAAAATTGCGAGCATCACATATACTGCTAGACCAGCAACCTGTAACTATTTGAGCACCATGGACCGGTTCCATGAAGAGAGATTTTTCCATGGACCAGAAGGGTCATAGTTTCACATGCTGCTTGCATCCCGTGGATGGGGCTTCGCTCGTTTGCATGGACCAGTTTTTGGGATGCTGCGGACTGGTGCTGGTCCATGGACTGGGGATTGGGGACCCCTGTTCTAGACCACATTATTTAGTTGTATAGTTTACAGTTGTTTACTAATATACTGTATGTTGCAGTTGTACATATATCTGTATATTGAAGGCAAGTCAAACTCAGAGGACAACAACAACAATAATAAATGAGAAATAATAATAAAGAAATTGAGTGTTGTCCTGATTGTAATTGGAGCCCTTGGAGCAATACCTAAAGGGCTACCTCGCTATTTGAAAATTCTAAATTTACCGGACTTGAACATTCTGACTCTACAAAAAACCATCCTACTTGGAACAACTTATATCCTCTGACGTTACCTTAACAGTTCCTAGGTCCTTGGTTAGGACTCGAGCTGTTGGGCTACCAACCAGCCCCAAAGGCTGTGAATCTCACCAAAGATTAACTAATAATAATAATAATAATAATAATAATAATAATAATAATAATAATAATAATAATAATAATAACAACAACAACAACAACAACAACAACAGCGGCAGCAGCAGCAGGCGCCTTTATTGTCATTGTACATCATGTATACAACTACATTGGTTTAGCCTCTACTGGTGCAATCCATAACAGAAAATACAAGACAACATGAAATAGTATAGAGAATAATCCTTATACAAGTAATTGGAGAGGGAAAAAAAATATTTAAAATTTTTTAAAGGTGCCATTAAAAATCAATTTATTTAAAGTATTAATCCCTGGTTTAGCCCAAGCTTTCCAATAAAGTATCTCCACTACTTTCAGGTTTGGGTTACATCACTTCTAATGTGATTCGGAATCAAATTGTAAATCTACTTATCTACTTTTAGGCAAGCAGACCTTGCACCTTTCAAAAGATTAAACAAAAATCCTAGTTTTTTGTATTTGGGTCCTAACACATGCTAGGATTTCAAAATAGTTACCTAGTTGCTTTCCAAACATACCCAGGGGGAAAATCATAATAAGTCTCATTCCAGAAAAATGTAGGTATTAAGATAAAAGCTCATTGACATAGCTGAAAATCTGGTAATCAAAGGGTTCTAGGGAATTAATCCTACCATTAAAATAACTCATTTGTCTATCCAATAGCAATTAACATAGGAATCCCTCTTAGGATATACAGTAATACTGTAATGTAGTAAAGGAAGCATTGCGGTGATAGAACTCTCAGTCAAAAGGATTGTATCTAAATTTATTGTAAACTAGGGTTGAGTACTACAGTATTGTGTACATGTGGACACATCTATAATGAAAACCATTTATAATGCATGGTTTCACTAGATAAAATGAGCATTTTATTTCATTTTATAATCTGAATCTCAGACTTGTAATCTCATGGTAGTGAGATCAGGATCGGCAACAATGATTTGAATATTAGTGGCATGTTTAGAGCAGTGAGTTATGGCTTGTACCTTATGGATATCTGGAAGTCTAGTTCTTTATCAAAGAGTACTAATGGCCTATTCTTTAATACACAATCAGATTTACGGGGGTAGGGGATGCTACAGTCAGATACTGAATTATGCCAAGTCTGAAAACCAAAACTCTGTTTACTCCAATGCAACAAAATGTATGTCTCAATCAAAAGAATATATTTGAATTTAGAAATATAACTTAACAACTTCCTAAACTCAAGTAGCATCTTAAGCTTGCCAGCCATTCTGAAGTTTCATTCTCTAGCAAGACCTTGATGAAAGGAGGGGGTAGGAACAAGATGCTTTACTTAGAAATTAGTGGCTCTAGTCTAGAGATCAAAACAGATGATCTTGATGCAGACTCTGTTGCTAGGGTAAAGAGGGTGATGCATTTGTTTTTACTCCAAAACAGCCAGATAACATTCAGAAGCAACTTAGGTGGACATCTGCCTAGTTTGCTGAACTGTAAGAAAGAGGAGGAGATACAACATAATCAGACTTGGAGGTTTCCCTTATTAAAGCTGTTAGATATTAACATATATCACGGCAAGTCTCCTCTCTGGTCCGCCGCTACGGCGGGAAACAGGTATCGCTCTGATTGGTCGAGAGGCGTACCCGATCCCTATAAAGGGGGAACCCTCAGACCACAGAGCAAGCTGGATCACTACTACTACTAATAAAGAGCTGTTAAGTCACTACGTGTCCGGAGTCTGTTCTCTCGTTGCCCGAATCTAACATTGGCGACGAGGGTGGGATCGAGAGACAGATAGGACGAAGAAGCTACCTCCAGAATCCCAGGATTCGATCCAGCCCAGGAATTCGGCAGAAATTCCGGCAGCCATCTCAGGCCATCGCAGCGCGGCAAATTCAACGCAGAGAAGATGGCGATGCACACTCCTCCTGCTCCGTTCGACCCGATGAACGACCAATGGGAGGCATACATGATTCGTTTTGAGTGTTTTCTTGAAGCAAACGAATACACGGGAATAACCGATTCCCGAAAGAAGAACATCTTCCTCAGCTACTGTGGGCGAGAAGTTTTCAACACGGCCAGAGACCTCTCCGAGCCTACACCGATACAAGCGGTATCATGGGCGGCGCTACAACAGACTCTGCAAACTCATTACGCGCCAAAACCTTCCCGCCACGTTTGCCGCCAGGAATTCAACACGCGGAACCAGAAGGCGGGAGAATCAATCAACCAATATGTTGCAGCCCTACGTAAAGCAGCGACTCACTGCGAGTTCAGGGATCTGGACGAGCATATCCTGGCAAGACTTATTTGTGGGTTAAGGGACATTTCGCTACAAAAAAGGCTGTTGGCAAACCCAAATTTAACCCTACAAATAGCGCTAAACGAAGCAAGGGCATCTGAATCAGCGGAAAGATCATCGGAAACCATACAACGCGGGTTCAACGTGAGCCAGCCAGCACCCAGACACGCCAGAGTCCACTACGAGGACACCAATGCAGACTTCGAGGATCCCGAGTTCGAGGAAAGTCACCTGATGCGGAGCAGTCACATGAGGCCTGGGGGGAGATCCGGATTCCGATTGCCACCCTGCGCAAGCTGCGGAGGGAACCACCCCCGGTCTACCTGTCGGTTCAGGAACGTTGTTTGTTCGCACTGCGACAAACTGGGGCACATCGCACGAGTGTGCCGGAGCGAAGTCCCTGCCTCCTCACGGCAGCCTCCAATGTACCGCCAACAGAAGTCCAACCCAGGGGCTTGGCGAAATCAAAAAGGGCGCCCAGAGAGAAACACACGAGAGTTTACCCAGAGAGACAATTCCCAAAGAGCTGAAAGGGCGTATTCCCAGAGAGATTACACACAAAGAGCTGAGAGAGCGTTCTACCAGGACGCTCAACGAGAGTATTGCCAGGATACCGATGCAGAGATAGAGTTGACCCAGAGAGAGGAATTGCGAACCTATCTCACCACAATAAGTCAGGTCCGCACCAAGCGGCCTAAAAAGCTGAAAGTCACAGTCCTCTTGGAGGGCTCTCCTTGCGAGCTGGAAGTGGACACAGGATCGTCCCTGACGATCATTTCATGGGCCTCCATGAAAAAGGCTATCCCTAGCCTCAAAAAGAGCCAACTACGTGCACCAGACATTCTACTACGAGACTACCAGGGGAACCGAGTCCCCATCGTGGGCCAAAGCACATTCCAAATTCGTTT
This sequence comes from Natrix helvetica, assembly GCF_964273705.1. Classification (NCBI taxonomy): domain Eukaryota; kingdom Metazoa; phylum Chordata; class Lepidosauria; order Squamata; family Natricidae; genus Natrix; species Natrix helvetica. The sequence goes on along the minus strand of NC_138552.1, from coordinate 136,761,088 downwards.
CAAGGACATCGTAGCCCAGCTGCCCGTGACCATCGCCAGCGCGCCGTTACAGAACCTTCTAGGACTAGATTGGTTTGAAGCCCTGGGGTTAGAAGTCACCGGGATCAACGCCGTGGAGAACAGCAGCGCTGAACAGATATTTAAGGAGTTCGAGGATGTGTTCAGCCCCGGTCTTGGTAAGTATGTGGGTAAACCTATCTCATTCAATTTAGACCCAAAAGTGGCGCCAATCCGACTCAAACCGAGACGAGTGCCTTTTGCACTCCGCCCAAAAATAGATAAAGAGATCGATAAATTAGTAGAGCAAGGAATCCTTGAGCCGGTGGATCACGTGCGCTGGGAAACTCCCATTGTGACCCCAGTCAAACCAGACGGGTCAGTCCGCATCTGCGCGGACTATAAATGCACAATTAATGTCGCGCTACAACAAAGCGCATATCCTGTGCCAGTAGTACAACACTTATTGCATTCGTTGGGGCCAGGAAAAATATTTGCTAAACTAGACATGGCACAAGCTTACCAGCAATTGCCCGTGGATAGCGCCACAGCGGAGGCCCAAACTATAGTGACGCACAGAGGAGCATTCAAATGCAACCGGCTACAATTCGGTGTGAGTATTGCCCCTGATCTGTTCCAGAGTGTCATGGAACGGCTTTTGCAAGGGATACCTGGAGTCGTCCCCTATTTTGACGACATATTGGTGTCCGCTGCAAACGAGGAGCAACTATTAAAAAGAGTCAGAACTGTTTTGGCCAGAATCAGAGAGAAGGGTCTCCGCCTCAAAAAAGAGAAATGCCAAATTAACGTGCCTAGTGTAGAATTCCTGGGATATAGAATCGATGGTCAGGGAATACACCCCACTTCAAAAAAAATTAAGGCGATCCAGGACGCCCCCACACCACGAAATCAGACCGAGTTGCAGGCCTTCCTCGGACTACTTAACTTCTACAGCGTTTTTCTGAGACAGAAGGCGACCGTTGCTGAGCCATTACATTGACTACTCCAAAAGAACGCAACATGGAGATGGGGACGATCCGAAGCAGCAGCTTTTGCCGCAGTCAAGCGCCTGCTCACCACCGACTCGCTGCTAGTGCAATACAGCCAGACGCTACCACTGGTATTGACCTGCGATGCATCCCCATTCGGCGTCGGCGCAGTCCTCAGCCACAGGATGCCAAACGGGAACGAAGCACCCATCGCATTCTACCCCAGGACTCTTTCGTCGGCCGAGAGGAATTACAGCCAGATGGACAGGGAAGCGTTAGCTGCAGTGGCTGGAGTTAAACGTTTCCACGAATACCTCTACGGCCGCAATTTCAAACTAATTACAGATCATAAACCGCTGTTGGGACTCTTGGCGGGAAACCGCCCCACACCAGTCTCCCTTTCTCCACGCATGACCAGGTGGACTGTTTTCCTGGCTGCGTACTCATACAAGCTGATACATCGACCGGGCTCCACTCTAGGACATGCAGACGCACTCAGCCGTTGCCCACTCCCGGATATTTTGCCAGACCCCACTCCCGAGGTACCGGTTCTGTTAATTGACTGTTTGGACTCAGGACCGGTCTCTTCCTGCGACGTTGCCAGATTCTCTTCTAGGGACAATGTAATAAAGCAAGTTCAAACCTGGGTTTGGAGGGGGTGGCCGAAGGGAAACGTGGGCCCGGAATTCAAACTGTTTTGGGCAAAACGGGATGAACTTTCAGTGTTACAAGGTTGTTTATTGTGGGGGGATCGAGTTGTTATTCCTTATGCGTTACGAAGAAATGTGTTAGAAGCGTTACATGTTGGGCATCCGGGGATCGTTAGAATGAAGGCGTTAGCAAGAAGTTACGTTTGGTGGCCAAACATGGACAAAGAGATAGAGGAATGGGTGGCCACTTGTGATCCGTGCCAAGAATCTAGACCAGCACCCCCTGAAGCACCCGCCACAGAATGGGAGAAGCCTAAAGCACCCTGGTCGCGAATACACATCGATTTCGCAGGGCCAGTCCAAGGTCAGACCTTTCTTATAGTTGTGGATGCATACTCCAAATGGCTAGAAGTAGTCCTAATGACTTCAACCACGGCAGAGGCAGTCATTAAGGTACTACGGCGACTTTTCGCCACTCATGGCCTGCCCGACCTCCTGGTCTCCGATAACGGGCCCCAGTTCACGGCCATGCAACTTGAAACGTACTTAGCAGGTCAGGGAATTCGGCATGCCCTCGTCGCGCAATTCCATCCGGCATCGAACGGACAGGCGGAGAGAATGGTGCGATCCGCAAAAGAGGCCCTCGCTAGGATGGGTCCAGGTGATTGGCAAACACGCATTGATCATTACCTCTTAATTCAGCATATTACCCCCAGCGCAACGACGGGTAGGAGCCCCGCTGAACTACTCATGGGCTGCCGTCTACGGTCTCACCTGGACCGTCTTCACCCAAATTACTCTGCCACATCGCCCCCAGACTCTACAAGCAAAATTCGGAATTTTAGCATAGGGGATTCAGTATACGCCCACAACTATGCAGGGGGAACATTGTGGATGCCGGCAAAGGTAATTGGCATCACGGGTCCACGTTCATATTTGCTGGAGCTAGAAGATGGACGGAATTGGAAAAGGCACATCGATCAACTACGGGGTCGTCTGGCACACTCAGACCTACGAACCGAGAACGAAAACTATCTGCCAGCACAAAGTCAACCATCCGAGAGCCCAAACACGGAGGAACACGACACCATTGAGCCCAGGACAGAACCAGCGGTCGATCGCGAACCAGAACTACGCCAAAGCAATGAAAGCCTGCAGACCCCCGAACGCGAAGCTGAAAGAACAGGCGAAACCGATCCTGCAACCACTCCCGTTCAACCCGAACTACGGCGTTCCACCCGGGTGAGACAAACACCCACTTATTTGAAAGACTATGTAACTAACCGGAATGCTCCATCTAAGAGGGGAGGGGTGTTAGATATTAACATATATCGCGGCAAGTCTCCTCTCTGGTCCGCCGCTACGGCGGGAAACAGGTATCGCTCTGATTGGTCGAGAGGCGTACCCGATCCCTATAAAGGGGGAACCCTCAGACCACAGAGCAAGCTGGATCACTACTACTACTAATAAAGAGCTGTTAAGTCACTACGTGTCCGGAGTCTGTTCTCTCGTTGCCCGAATCTAACAAAAGCCAGTCTCAATAAAAGTTGCTTTAGCCTTCTGGTGGAATTGAATTTTTTGGTCTGGTCTACCTAATGGGGCTAGGCAGGAAAAGACTTTCATGGCTACCTGTTTTTCGGTTTATTGAAAGCTTTAACAGAGAAGTTACCTCAGTCTGAAGGCTGCATTATTTCAAAGCTGTTGTTCAGCCTGAAATATATCTTTGAGAGTTAGAAACATGTTAATGGCCTCTAGGAGTTCTCAGAACATTATACTATGGAGGCAAGAATATCAATAAAGCAATGCAGGAAAGAAATGGATCGGGCCTGTTCTTAGTTCTCCTGAGACTCTGCCATATATTGTCTACATACAAAGAAAAGGAATGATGTTGTGTATCAGCAAGAAGTGTCTAAGCTAATTATAAATCACATTTGTTACAACAAGAGTGCAGAATGGACTTTTACGTTAGCCTCCAGCAATTTCACTTCTGTACGTACACGTGTGTCTCAGAGCCACATCATGTGTCAAACATGTTTCTAAGTCTCATTTACAGCTTCCTTTGATGATGTGTGGACCAAGCAAATTTAAGTAACAAGCTTATTGTTTTTGTCCCCTGCAAACAGTTTATAACTGCATCTTCCAGAGGTTTAACTCTTCCCTTCTGGACCCTCAGTGTTGTCTATTGAAATACTTCGCAAAGGAGGTGTCTGCATGCTGGTGTAACATTTACATATTAGGACTGTTGGGATTGGTCTATACATATTATAGCTATGGGTTCAGAAGGAGTTAAGACTTGTGACAAATGTCAAAAATAACAAAAAAATGCTTTTTGGAAATGTTGGTCCTCTAGTGGGAAAAGATGACAAGCTGGTGATGGGCAGCATGGAGAAAGCAGAACTGCTTAATTCCTTCTTCTTTTTTTGCATCTATCTTTACACAAAAAGAATAAAAATCTAACCTTCAAAAGGAGTACCTTTGGGAGACAGAAAAGAAATGCAGGTCAAAAATAGATAAGAAATCAACAGAGGGATAGTATCAAGATTGAGGGAAGTGATAGAACTACATTTGGATTACTGCATCCCGTACTGGTCATCACAATACAAAAAATCCTGAGGCCCTAGAAAGAGGGCAGAGAAGAGCAGAAAATTGATAGGAGGTCTAGAGCAGGGGCTGGCAACCGTGGCTCTGGAGCCGCAGGTGGCTTTTCCATCCCTCTACTGCGGCTCCCTGTTGCCGGTCTTTTGGTTAGGACAGGGGTGTCCAAACTTGGCAACTTTAAGACTTGTGGACTTCAACTCGCTGGCTGGGGAATTCTGGGAGTTGAAGTCCACAAGTCTTAAAGTTGCCAAGTTTGGACACCCGTGGGTTAGGACATGTACAGGAAAAAGGACGCCGTACTAGGAGGAGACGCTATAGTGAGGAAACCGGACTTCCAGGCAGCTCCAGAATCGAACAGGGGGCTTCCGGTTAGGACCTTTGTGACTCTTTGAGTGTTTAAGGTTGTCGACCCCTAGTCTAATGGCTAAATCCTATGAACAGCTAAAGAAACTTTGCTTAACGAAGAGAAGTCTTGAAGATATAGCTGTCTTCCAATAGGACTCCCACAGGGGAGAGGGCATTGATTTATTCTCCATAGTATTTGAAGGGAGGACAAGAAACAATGGGTAGAAACGGGTCAGAGTGAGATCAGACCTGGAAATATGAAGGATGTTCCTGACAGAATTATTAAGCTTACCTCCTGGAGCTGTGGTGCTCCGTTTGCTGGAGGTTTTCAAGAAAAGATTGGACAACCATTTACCTGAGATAGTTTGAGGGCTCCTGCCTTTGGCATGGGGTTGGAATAGGAAACCTCCAAGGTCCCTTCCAACTCTGTTCAGCAGGCCTAGAGAAGACTATTTGCTGTTGGGGCACTATGCGGCCCTCCCGAGCTCTGTTTTCATTGGCAAAAGCACTGTGGGCCAGTCCTTTGCTATTTCCAGGGCAGCCCCATGGGCCAGACCTAAGCACCCCGTGCTTAGCACATCTGGCCCCCGGACCTTGAGTTTGACACCCCTGACATAGAAGATTCTATAATTCAAAATTTCAGTTCTGCAGAATTCTCCCTTAATCAGGACACGGGAATGGAACAGAACAGAAATGTTAACCTCTTCAGAAAGCTTAATTTGTTTTCCTGTTAATTAGTTATTGGCGAAAGCACCTGGGAAATGTTTAATTCTTACTCTACCACTAACATATCCTACTGGTTATCTGGAAGGCCAAGACAATGTGGTGCTAAAGATAGCAAAGAAAGAAAGAAAGAAAGAAAGAAAGAAAGAAAGAAAGAAGGAAGGAAGGAAGGAAGGAAGGAAGGAAGGAAGGAAGGAAGGAAGGAAGGAAGGAAGAAAGAAAGAAGAAGAAAGAAAGACAGACAGACAGACAGACATTTTGAGTAAATCTAAGTAATTTTTTATAAACTAATGCATCATTTAGCAGAAGGCAACTGGAACGATATTTCTCCTCTTTAGCTGCCCAGATGTTAGTTGAGCCCAAGTTGATTAATTGGCTTGGATTATTTTTTTTATGAGGCCTTTGAACTGTGTGCTGGAGAAGACTCCTATGAGTCCCTTGGATTGCAAGGCGATCAAACCGGTCAGTCCTAGAGGACCCTGACTGCTCTTTAGAAGGCCAGATCCTGAAGATGAAACTCAAAGACTTTGGCCACCTAATGAGAAGGAAAGATTCACTGGAGAAGAGCCTAATGCTGGGAACGATGGAGGACAAAAGAAGAAAAGTACGACAGAGAATGAGGTGGCTGGATGGAGTCACTGAAGCAGTCCACGTGAGCCTAAATGGACTACGAGGGATGGTAGAGGTCAGGAAGGTCTGGAGGTCTGTCCATGGGGCAGCAATGGGTCGGACATGACTTTGCAACTTACAACAACAACCAACAAACAAACTTACAGCAACAACAACAAATATTTTTTTTATTAGGAGCCTTAGTTGCATTATATTGTTAAAGAATGTTTAATTATTATGGGGTTTGTGGGTTATAGATACAATAGTAAAAATATTGTTATACTAGTGATAATATTAGTTAATATTAGTTAAGCATAATATTATTATATTATACTAAAGTGCTTTGCTACCGAATGTTGACTCAAGAAGGATTCCTGAAAGACTCTTCTGGGTTGATCAGTCGGGCAATTACCAGGTTGGATGCCATTTTGAATTTCTTCCAAGAAAGCAAGCATGTGTCTCTGAAAATAAAATGGTTTCACCTTAATCTCAAAGGCATTGGTTACTAATGAAGCAAGTTTAATTTACATAACAGAATTCAACGCAGCATTATTACAACTCATCTTTTCACAAGGCTATAAACAAAGTCCCCGGAAATTGCTACAAAAACAGGTTAGGAACAGATGTTTCCATTAATACAGAAAGAGCTTTTCCATAAGGAGAATATGCCTAGAACACTGCTTTCCTAACACACCTGGCAAACTGATGAACACTATTATTGTACATTTCTTTAAAAAAATCAAGCCTCAGCTTTCATGAAAAGTGCAAAGTTCCATTGAAAGGACTGTGCATTCTTTGAACTCTACGCTCAAAAGCCGTTAATAGAGCTAAATATGGGCCTTCAAGCAGCCATCACGTATGAATGGAGCCATTTCTCATTTTGTAGATCAGCTAAAGATAGCAGAGCCCACATGCTCAACTGAAAGCAGCTTTGTATCTGAAAACCTGAGCTGTAGATGGAAATAAATTTCTAAAGTCTGCTCTGCTTTTTTTCCTTCAGCGCACCCACTGACTTCTGGCCCTGCTCCAAAGAGCAAATCAAAAGAAAGCAGTATGAATCTCCTTAAAACAAGGAGAGAAAAATATTTTTTACTTTGTGTTGTTTTACTGGGATGTTGTTATGTGTTTTTAGTAACCATATGTTAATGTGGTGACATGAGTTGCCACGTTAATCATCCAAATTATTGAAGTTCTGAGCTAGTGTTTCTCCATGAGATCCTTACATTAATCCCAGAAACGCACTGGTCTTGTTTATTCACCCTTTTGTTCCTCTCTGCCCTAGACAGGTGCCTGATTCTAATCCTGCTATGTCTAGCAGGATGTAAGAGTTTTACAGAAGATCTAGCATCAAGGAGGCTTCCTATGAGAAATGGCACCCTGTAATTGTACTCCAAGACCAAATAGTTCACACGGACTTTGGTTAGTTTCTCGCCATGCTGATGGCCTCTTTTATTGGATTTCTTTCATTTTGGAACCATAATCTCCTCATCGGTACTACTTATTGCTCTGTGTCCAAACTGTTGAACAAACGGAAATGAAACTGTTTTGGATGGAGAGCTTTTATTAAGAAAAAAGCATATAAACATTCAGAAAAACTAGTGAGGTCCAACTGTATACAACACCCGCTGCCCTCTTTTATGAATTGAAAAGACACATATATGTGGCAAGTTAATTACATTTAGTGTTCTGCCAGAGCCCAGCTTGTCTCAGGATCTAGAATTTTTAATAACTAGACCATTGTGCAGATAGTTTTTAATAAAGTGCAGACAGATTAAATTTCAGGCTATCTCACAATGCTGCTCACCTAAAGGTCCATGTGCTGGAAACTAATTACCGCTCAAGCAGAAACTGATAGTAGCCTTGCTTTGCATCCAGGCAAAAACAATACATAGCTTATACCGTATTTGTATGTGTTCTTTTTTTTAAAAAAAAAATTACAAATGACCTGATTTTAAAAAGATAATCTAATATGCCTTGATGTTTATCGTAGCCTAAAGTGTGTTTTGTTGGGCTTCTTGGTCTTAACTAATCAGATTTACCTGCCTCTATAATGCGATTTCTTTCAATTATCTTCTTTCTCGCTCTGGGCTGTTTATGCTGGAAAACATAGTAGTTTGCTTTTTTAGGTGGGTTAGAGAGGGGAGCTGGTTTTTTCCCCCTTGTTCAGTTTTATTTCACCCTGATAGAGAGGGGCTGTGTAGTGGTTTTTTTTTTTAAGAGCAAGAATATCCTGCTTCATGTTTTCATCCCGAGAATTCATGTGGAGGTACAGAACACAGTTCTGGTTCTCTAGCTGCATGGGCTGGAATCTTTGCATAGGTCTCCAGCAAGACATAGACTTTGTGAACTTTTCTGTCTCTTGATACTTATTGGTTTTTCTGGCTTTATATATTACTAATCATGTTTTCCCCAAAATAAGATCAGGTCTTATATTAATTTTTGCTCCGAAAGGCGCATTAGGGCTTATTTTCTGGTTAGGTCTTATTTTGGGGGAAATACGGTACTAAATGCATCTGTCTGGCTGACAGTCTTAACCGGGGCTTATTTTTGGGATAAGGGTTTATATTACAAACATCCTAAAAATCATACTAGGGTTTATTTTCCAGTTGGGTCTTATTTTCGAGGAAACATGGTAACCACTCAGCTTTCTCAGGAGCTTCAGAAAAATAAAGCTAAATCCACTCTTGATATTAAAGTCAACAGTGAATACAATTAAAAGCATATTTGAAAAGGTATCTTTAGGATCTTTTTTTTTAAAGCCCCTAACTCAGCAGGAGTTGTGACTACCTGGGGGGAGTCTGTGGAGAGTCTTTCTAGCTGAGTCACAACAAGGCAGGACTGTGACAACTGTTAGTGAATGTCTCCAGATCTATTTTGAATATTTCAGATTTTAAATGCTAATTTAAGATGCATCCAAGTGTGATTAACATTTGTGCCACCAGATATGAAGACAAACACTGGCTTTAAAGGGGGATTAGAGGAGGCTAGAGCTGCAAGCAATTGTTCCCGTAGCCAAGTGGGGCCTCCTCCTTTCAGATGAAAGTAATCTTTTTAATTGAGAACGAACAATGAGAGAAGGCTGTTAGCTTTATATTTTGCTTTTAAGTATCTTGGAAACATCGGGTTGGCTCATAATCGTGATCTAGGTCGCTTATTCAATGGGGCTTCTCTCATTGTGCCAGATATTGCCAATGCCATCTGTAAAAGCCTTCCTTCCTTTACCCACATTATAACCAGGGTCTTGGCAAGGGATTACTTTATGCAAAGCATGAATCAGTGGTGCGAAAGCTTTATTGTCTCATAGGCCACTGCATCACAGTTTCATTACAAAGTTGGCCTTGTGTTACTAAAATTAGCCAGATTGTAAAAATGATCTTTCATTTCTCCTTGTTTTAAGGAGACCTATACTGCTTTCTTTTGATTTGCTCTTTGGAGCAGGGACAGAAGGCAAAGGGTGTGCTGAAGGGGGAAAAAAGTGGAGCAGACTTTAGGAACTTGTTTCCATCTACAGCTCAGGTTTTCAGACACAAACCTGCTTTCAGGTGAGCGTGATACCTTTTAGTTGATCTACAAAACGAGAAATAGCTCCATTCATATGTGATGGCTGCTTGAAGGCCCATATTTAGTTCTAGTAACGGCTTTTTGACAGCAAGGTTCAAAGAATGCACAGTCCTTTCAATGGACCTATGCATTTTTCATGAAAGCTGAGGCTTGACTTTTTTAAAAAAATGTACAATAATAGCGTTCATTAGTTTGCCAGGTGTGTTAGCAAAGCAAGGTTCTAGGCATATTCTCCTTATGGAAAAGTTCTTTCTGTATTAATGGAAACATCTGTTCCTAACCTGTTTTTGTAGCAATTTCCAGGGACTGTTTATAGCCTTGTGAAAAGATGAGTTGTAATAATGCTGCGTTGAATGCTGTTGTATAAATGAAACTTGCTTCATTAGTAACCAATGCCTTTGAGATTAAGGTGAAACCATTTTATTTTCAGAGACGCATGCTTGCTCTCTTGGAAGAAATTCAAAATGGCATCCAACCTGGTAATTGCCCGACTGATCAACCCAGAAGAGTCTTTCAAGAACCCTTCCTGAAGTCAGCATTCAGTAGCAAAGCATTTTAGTGTGGAGTCAAATGGTTTCCAAATACCGCCCAGATAGTCCTCGACTTAAAGCAGTTCATTCAGTGACAATACAAAGTTACAATGGCTCTGAAAAGAGTTACAACCTTTGAAGAATCCCCTTGATCATGTGATCAAAATCCAGATGCTTGGCAACTGGTTCATACTTATGACTATTAATTTTTCCCAAGGTCATGTGATCTCCATTTGCAACCTTCTGACAAGCAAAGTCAGTGGGGAAGCCAGATTCACTTAACAATCAGGTTACTAACTTATCAACGGCAATTATTCACTTAACAACTGTGGCAAAAAAGATCGTAAAATGGGGTACAATTCACTTAACAAATGCCTCACTTTACAACAGAAATTTTGGACTCCATTGTGATCGCAAGTCAGGAACTATCTTTATAGTATTTCAATCAGTTACAATATTCAAGCCTTCAGATATGTAAAATTGAGTTTTCCTATGAATTATCATTTGCCTGAGACATTGAAGCTTTCCTTCCTTCCTTCCTTCCTTCCTTCCTTCCTTCCTTCCTTCCTTCCTTCCTTCCTTCCTTCCTTCCTTCCTTCCTTCCTTCCTTCCATTTTGTGATGGAATTCTCTGAGCCTGGAAAGGAAAATAGACTTTTGTAGAACATTGCAGAATGAAAATAGATGAATCTTTTTCTGGTATGAAATAAACAATTAGAGTCCTCTCCATTAGAACTAAGATCAAACATAATAAATAGGTCCTACCTTAATATTCTCACTGATTTAACAAAGGGACAGGGGTATAGGTATATACATTTAGTTCCTCAGATTCTGTAACTTAAGTTCTTTGCCCTTAACAGTAAATCAACCTATTTTCTGTCACTGAAAATCCTGCTTTCTTGGTTATAAACGTCTGTAAAAAGCACACATATAATTTTTTCTAATTGCTTTTCATTTATGCTTTATATTTTACAAGCTGCCATTGGTGACTGCTTTTATTTTATTCATTCATTCATTTATCAAATTTTGAAACTACCCATCTCCCTCACAGATGAACTGGGCAACATAAAGACAGTGTATAAAATTAAAAAAAAGGTAAGGAGGATTAAAATTCCAAGTTAATTAAAAGATGGAGGGAAGGCTTTCAGGATGCTTTTTGAAGAGAGATGAAAAGATCCTACAATAGAGATGAAATAGATTTGCATGCCAAGGTCCACCTTTGTGTTGGTCATCCTCTTCTTCTCTTTCCTTCCACTTTTCCCAGCATCAGAGAAAGCTGGATCTTTGCATAATGCATCCAGAATAAGCTAAATTGAGCCTGGTCATTTGTATCTCAAGTGAGAACTGTTAGTAGGGTGAGAATAGATTAATTTATTTATATATTCAATGCATATCTGTTGCAAAAGTTCCTTAGTGATTCATCTTAGTCTAAGAATAACAATCCTTCCTAAAGGCAAGATCCACATTTTTTTTTTTGCTTTTATTTGTTGATTAGTCTCATTGTAGACCTACAGTCATGCTTTTTATAGTTCTGACTTCTTGCTGCCTTGACTTGTCAGTCATATAGTCTGGCTTACTGATACAGCCCTGACTTTTAAGCGAGCTATTTAGACCGTGGATAGAAAATGCTCTCCCTGCACCACAATATTAAATGTGCGGGATCAGAACTGAAATAAAGAAATATCTGTCAGAAAATGGGCGTTGGTCCTTACCTGATACGTTCATTTTCTGGTAGAGTAGAGACAGCAGCCAGACTGGGTATGCTCCATCCATTAACCAATCGGACGGAGTCAACACTTATGATGTCATCGGGCATTTGTGGCTCCTCCCCAGTTTCAGATGAAGGAAAACTGTAGACTCAAGTGAGAATTGTGAGCAAAAAGTGAAAGTCCATAGTCACTGTATCTCTTTCTCTCTCTTCTGCACAAGGAATCCCCTCATGTGACCCATACCAGGGCAGGGCTGGCTGCTGTCTCTACCCTACCAGAAAATGAGCGTATCAGGTAAGGACCAACGCCCATTTTCCTGTTATCGTAGAGACAGCAGCCAGACTGGGATGCTTCAAAGACTGGGCTGTCCACTAGGGTGGGAAATGGTAAAAAAAGGTCTGTTAGGGCACAAGCACTTGTTGCAGCACCCTGCGCCCAAAGGCTGCATCAGCCGACGCATACTTGTCCAACTTGTAATGATGTATGAAGACTGTGGGAGACGCCCAGGTGGCTGCCCGGCAGACTTCTTCCAAGGTGGCTTGAGTGGACCAAGCCGCAGATGTCGCAGCTCTGCATGTAGAGTGAGTTATAATGTTTGCAGGGACCTATATGGATTGAAGTTCATAAAGACAGTTTAATACAGGCTCTTATCCAGCACCCCAGACTAAACGATGAAGCCTTGGTACCCAAGGAGGCCTGGTGAAAGGAAATGAAGAGAGCTTCTGAGTGGCGGAACGAAGCGGCGCGGTCGATGTAGATCTTGAAGGCACGACGTACGTCAAGAGTGTGCCACTTGCGCTCCCTCTCATGATGGGGAGACGGACAGAAATCAGGTGAGGTCAACTCCTGACCTTGGTGGAAACAGCTATTGACCTTCAGTATGAATGTCAGGTCCAGTCTTAAGACAACTCGGTCTGGATGGAACATGCACAAGACATGCCTGACTGAAAGAGCAGCCAAATCAGAAATACATCTGGCTGAGGTTACAGCCACCAAAACCAGCGTTTTAAAGGACAACAGTTTCGAAGAAGTGGATCTCATAGGTTCAAAGGGCGCGGAAGTCAAAGCCTCTAGGACACGAGTTAAGTCCCAAGTCAGATATCTATGTATGGCAGGTTGGACGCTCCATGGAGAAATCTCCGGATCAAAGGGTGAGAAGGTAGATGTTTATGTGTGCCTTGGTCGTAGTATTGTCCGTGAGGACTAATATGTGTCAGGCCTGAACTCTGGTGGAAGTATCTGAGGGCGAGGCAAACCATCCGCAATTCTAGCCAATTTATGCTGTTTTGGCTCTCTTCGAGGGACCACTGACCCTGAGCCACTAGGTCCTGCATGTCCTGCATGTGTGCCATCCTGTCAGACTTGTGTCCGTCGTAAGTGTGAGATGGCACGGCTCTCTGAACAAGGTCCCTTGCAATATTGCCGGGGACTGCCACAATTTGAGAGAGTGTAATACCTGTCTGGGAAGGGGGACCCTGAGATGAGAGCTGCCCCTGTCGGCCTTTTGATGTGGAAGCATGAACCATTGAAGGCTCCTGCTGTGAAACCTGGCCCACAGAACAATCCCGAAGCAGGATACCATCTTGCCCAAGACTTGGGAGAGAAGAAGGGATGCCTTGCGTAGACGTAGCACCTTCCTGACAAGTTCCCTCAGACTGAGAATGCAGTCGTTGGATAGGAACACCCTCTCCTCCATGGTCTCTATCAAGACTCTGAGGTGGCGAAGGCGAGTGCTGGGAACAAGGTGACTCTTTTTGAGATTCACCCCGAAGCCGTGGTTCTGCAGGGTGTGAATGGTGAGGGCGAGATCTCTTTCTGCATGAACCGGAGACCTGGACAACAAGAGGATGTCATCCAGGGAACTGGGGATGACCTGATGTGGGCGGCCAGTGCTGCCAGTACTTTTGAGAATACCCTGGGGACAGAGGATAGACCGAATGGAAGAGCTCAGTATTGGAAGTGCCTCCCCCCATAGGAGAAGTGGATATATTTTCGGTGGTCTATGAAGATGGGGATATGAAGGTAAGCTTCGGTCAAGTCTACCGACGTGAGGAAATCGCCTTTCCTGACTGCCTGGAGGATGTTGTGTAGAGAATGCATTTTGAAGCACCGATAGACAATGTGGCGGTCCAATGTCTTTATATCTAAAATTGCTCTCCATCCCCCGGAATTCCTCAGTATCACAAACAGGCAGGAATAAAAACCCTGCCCTTCCTGATGGGGAGGACAGTCTTGCGAGGACACTGAGAGACCAGGCATGGCACGAAGTGTTCCTGGGGGTTGGAGAGGAATTCTACTATGAAACCAAATTTGACAATTTTGAGTACCAAATTGTCTGTTGTGGTCTCTTCCCAGCGGTGGGCAAAGAACGCCAGGTGACCTCCGATCAGAAGAGAGTCCAGATAGTCATTTCCTATGTGAAAAATGGCGGTTGCCTCCTCCACAGTAAGATTTCTTGGAGGGGTAACGCTGTGTGTTTCTATTGGACCTGTCCTGGTGAGATCCCTGTCGGGGAGTGTAGGATTGGCATTCAGGATGGGGGAAGGAAGGTCTCCCGTCCGCCGGTCCAAAGGGCAACCTCCTATAGAAGGGAGCAGGCCGATTGTCCTGTTTCTTGTAGATGGTTGAAAGGACCTTGCGCTTGTCTTTAGATTCCGTGAGGTACGGTCTAAGGGAGTACCAAATAATTGGGTGCCACTGAATGGGGAGGCTGCTAGACACCACTTGGTATGGACATCTGCCTGCCATGGCTTGAGCCAAAGCAGACGCCTGGCCGTGACCGAAGAGGCCATGGCTTTAGAAGCGAATCTAGCAGCATTAAGGGAAGAATCAGCCGCAAATTCAACTGCTGCCCTGATCTTGTTGAGATCCCTATGTGATCTAGTGTCAGTAGGAGCGATGCGCTCCTGAAGCTGTTCAATCCAAACCAGGGCTGCTCTGGAGAAAAAGGAAGTGGCCATAGACGCCCTAAAAGCCCAGGCCCCAGCCTGATAGTTTTTGACTAAGGTTTGATGTGACCTTTTCTCCTTAGGCTTGAGAGCCTCCTCAGGGGCTCCAGAGACCACAGTAGGTGAAGACAGGGCTGCAACCGGTGCGTCCACTGGGGGAGTCTCGAAGAACTTGGTGAGATCTGGTGCAATGTTGTAGAGACGTTTGTCAAGGTTGGTCGGCTGTGGGCCCGTGCTTGGAGACTCCCACTGCTTCTGGATGACGTTCAGGAATATCTTGGGAACAGGGATCACCTCTTTTTCCACCATTGGTTTGGTGAATGGGGCACTGGGACCGTAGTTGAAGCTGGTTCTGCCAGTTTATCCTGTGAAGTAGAAGCTGAAGCAGAAGATGGTAAGTTAGCACCTTTAATGGCCTTAAGTAGAAGGGACTTGAAACCATCAGTTTTGAATAATCCGGTAAAGGTAGGGGTATCTGGAGTGACCACCTCATCATCAGACAGGTCTGAGTCCCGCAGGTTATCTTGCTCCCCACCAATTGAGGCCTGAAAAGTAGAGGCAGAGGGATCAGGTTGCTGACCGCAGCAGAAGATTTATGCTTATGGCCACGTGATGGAGCAGGTTGAGGTTGCTGTTGTAGGTCAGCAGCCATGACCTGTTTAATGATTTCAGCAATGATGGTTGCCATATCAGCGGAAGAGGTGTACTTGGTGTGGGGGGACCCAGAACCATGTGTAACTGGGAGGGAAGCCTATTCAAAGGTGCGCTCCCTATTGAGAGGGACATCAAATAAATTGCCTCTGTTGTCAGGTTCCATCGAAGACGAGGACTCCAAAGAAGACAATTCCCCTTCTGGGTGTGTGTGTGTGTCAGGGCCCATGGGAGGCAAGACAGGTGGAGCTGGGGACGCCACTTGTTGATCCTCGAAGGGAGGGAGGAAGGGCTGGGCCGTTAGACTATGTTGTTGTTTTGGGCCCTCTGAAATTCTTTCTCAAGGGCCTTCTGCCTGCACTCTTCTGCCCTGGTAGTCGCTTTAGAGACCTTGGGGTTTACTCCTGAGGAAGGGGCCTCTTTGGCTTGCCTCTTTCTGCTGCTCTTTGCCCCTGATGACCCTGCCTCCTCTAGTCCTGCATTCGTATCCATAGCTGGATCAGCCATTTCCCCAAACATAAATCAACACCCCAATAAGATAGGCAATGGTCTCACCCGTTTGTTGGCCAGGCGCTGCTGATCCGGTCCACCTGGGGTGATCCCGTGTTGCTGGGCACTCCAAACGGCTGCTGTAGAGTTCGCGCCTTTTTTAAAGGGTCCAAATGGCTGATTTTTTTTCTCTGAGGCTTTTCCGAGCGTCAAAATGGCCGCCGCTATCTTCGCTGGCTTTTCCGACCTGCAAAATGGCCGCCGATACTAAGAGTGGCCAGGCGATCTGCAGAATGGCCACCGGACTCTCCTAGAACCGCTGTGCGTAAAACGGCCGGTCACACATCCCTCCAAGTGCCCAGAATCAAAGAGCGCCGCGGGGAAACAGCCGTGGAGCCGTAGCTCGTGAGCCTTGCAATCTGATTGCAAGGCAGACTTCCTGAGCCAACTCGTGGCTGCAGGCAATCACACGGCTGAGTAGAGGCAGCCAGAGATCAGTTTTGAATTTCCCTCCAATTTATAGAATAAAGGATTATTTAAGGAACCAATCTAAAGGAACAACAATTTTTTTTGGAAAAATTCACCAATTAAAGATATAATTAAATAATTTGGAGGAGAGATCAATGATCACAGCCAGTCCAGGTTGGACTGAGTCTGAAACTCGGGAGGAGCCACAAGGGCCCGATGACATCATACGTGTAGACTCAGTCCGATTGGTTAATGGACGGAGCATACCCAGTCTGGCTGCTGTCTCCACAATAACAGGAAAATGCTCTGTATATATTATTGAGACGAGATACAGTGATGATCACCACTTTCGACGGATACAGTGTGAGATTAGCAGGTTGGCTGACCATCCTGATCTCTATAAATCCTGATGGCTGATGTGTTCTCTTCTGAATCATAGCATAACTGTAACTATCAGATACAGGGAAATGTTAGTGAAGAAAGGCTGTTGCTCTTCCTTTCCTTTCATGCTTTTGATTACAGGTGGGTCCTCGAATTATGACCACAGCTGGGACCGGAATTTCTGTTGCTAAGCAAGGCAGATGTTAAGTTAGTCACGCTTGATTTTATAACCTGTTGGCCAGAGTTATTAAGGAAATCACTGCATTCGTTACATAAATCATGTGATGGTTAAGCAAATCCACCTTTCTCCTCATTGACTTTGCTTGTCAGAAGCCAGCTGGGAAGATTGCAAATGGCAATTGCATGATCCCATGACGCTTCAACCGTTGTTAATACATTCTTTGGCCAAGCACCTAAATTTTGATCACATCGCCATGGGAATGCTGTGACGTTTATAAGTACAAGAACTTGTGGAAAGTCACTTTTTCAATGCTGCTGTAACTTTAACAGTGGCTGAACGAATGGTTGTAAGTCAAGAAGACTGTCAGAGTATGTTCATAGATTGGAATAGACGTGGCAACAGGTCAGCCAATGAGGACTGTTTGGATAGACAATGCAACAGGTCAGCCAATGGGGACTGTTTGGATAGAAATGCTAACAGGTCAGCCAATGGGGACTGTTTGGAAACTGGAACATAGTGTTTTCTTTGTATGGGGCCATAAGAGACAGTTTGGAGTCTGGGCATGGCTTAGACTTGCTGAACTGTGTATAAAGGTTGGTTTGACCTCTGTAACTTTTCAGCCTCTGTACAATGTTAGCCTCTGTATCTCTCTACTCTGTGATGACTTGCTTCTATGAATATTGCTTCTGTGTTCCTGATATTGTAGGCTGAATTCTGCTGTATGGTATTGTATATAAAAAAGTTTCTTATATATAATTGAATCCTGCTGAAGTTCATTTACTTGTGTGCTTGCTGGATGTGCTGCTGGAACAACAACAACAAAAAAAAAAAACTCTTGACAAAAACTACCTGTATTCCAAATGTATCTAGATGGGCCCTGCAAGATGCTGAACTACTGTAGATAGACCCTTAGTCTGTTTTTCTCCATTAACCATTGCCCTCCATATGTGTGGCTTACAAACAAACCTAACTAGCATGAGCCAAAATGCGTTAAATTAGGGAAGTTATCTGTAGAACACCTCCTGGTTAAGGAAAACTAATTTAGGGTAACAGTGCTCAGCTAACAGACACAATGTTTTGCCTTGATTGACATGTTTTAACATTTTACGTGTTTGTGATCCTTGATTGTCATATTGTCAGCTGTTTTCAAAGAGCTCCCTGAACCCCATTGTTTACATGTGACATATTTTGAGAAGGAGGGTGCCCATTCATTTAATTTAGAAATATAATTTTGGATCTCCTTACAATACCTGAATTGTTTGGCCAGCTCACTACTCACTCTTGGTTCCAGATAATTTATAAAGGTTGTACTGATCCCTGGATCACCTCACTCCATGTTTTTCTTCCAAGGGAAATTTTTCCCCCCAAAATCATTATGGAACAAGCTTTTAAATGGTGTGTGATACATCTTTTTTCTTACTGCACCATGTATCAGGAAAATCTGGCTGAAAATAATTGAGGGTTGGGGTGGAGAGGAGAGAGAGATTCAGTTTTGTCTTCTCTTTCAGCCTTTATATGTTGATTTATGACTATTAGTCATCTTGGCTATATGATATTTTCTGTAATGTCAGAAGCTTTATGCTTCTGAATATCTGTTGCTGGGAAACATGAATAGTAGAAGTTATACAATTGTGTCATGCTGTAGCCTTTTCAGAGGCAAGGGTGCTGGACCAACGAGATCTTTGCTATGATTAATTTCATTCTTCTTTTATGTTTACAGAGTTGTGCCCATAGCCTCCACCTCCAAAGATATAGGCTCTATTTTATTATGGCCCAGCCTTCCTAAAGAGTGGCAAAGTGCACATGCAGGAGATCAAAGCCTGCAATTAATCGGAGAAAGTTCAAAGCACGAGGAGGTTCAGGCTATGATGTCCTTTTAATAGCCACATTGTGAGTTGACTCAGCTCCTAGGCTGTTTGTTGTTTAATAGCCGTGGCTAGGCCACAGGGCGTCCTTTGAACAAGCTTTCAAGTTTATATGAAATGCTGGCCTACTTGTCACGTTCCAATAAATTATACAAGATTTGGCTTGAAAAAGAGCTACAAGATGGGGCTCTGCAAAAGGCAGCCCCAATTCTCATGAGCTTTACCCAGCTTCACCCATCACTCACACAGAACCATCTCCTCTCCTCTCCTCTCCTCCCCTTGTCCACAAAGCCGAAAAGATTGAAAAAACGCTGTTGTAGGATGTAATTTGGATGAGGGTTTCAAAGAAAATTTCGTTTTATCTACTTCAGATTGAGATTTGTTTTCTCTTCCCAATTATGAATGGTGTTCCTCAATGAACCCTCCAGTTCATTGGGGGAAAAAACAAGGGCTATGATGATTACTTCCTTTTGCTTTGAAATAAAAGTACAGTACTATCACTTATAACTCTCCTCTGTATACTTGAAATGGAAAGCTTGGAGGATTTGGAAGACAATGTTTATTAATGGAGCCACAGGATGTGCTGAGGGCTTGTCTTGACGTGGGAGAGATGAAGGTGACAATGGAAGAGCTGGTGTTTTTGTTTTCTTAGGACTGGGAGCAGTGTTTCTTGTGTTTTAAAGCTGGTTTCAGGCCATAGACTAGTTTTTTTAGTGTGTTTCCTAGTTCAAAAAACTCACCATTTCCAATTTTCAGGCATCCATAATTAGAAGAGGCCCCCGAGGCTGCAAAAACTAGGTTTGGTGGACATTTATGGCATGGAAGCTTCTTCTAATATAGCTAAAAAGCTGACTTGAGGGCTGTTAAAGAGCAGATAAGTATTTAGCAACGCCTAATACTTGCAACTACTTATTAGACCTGGGAGATGGATTGTAAACACCTGAAAAGCAATCTTTACAGTCTGAAAAAATACTCAACAGTCATATCTTAAGAGCCAGGGTCAATAATAATTAGTACTTTTTTTCTAATTGCTTCTTTAAATTGCTCTTGCTGATATGTTTAAGGTGATTCTGGAGTCAGTTCCCTACTTCTATTTTTTATTTGTTTGCAGACCTGTAGGAAAAATCAGAATAGGGAACAAAAACGTGTGCACTTGTCTGTGGTAAAAGGAATTCCTACATTTTTATTTATTTATTTTTGTTAAAAGAAAACAAAAGCTCAGACTGAAAATATTACCAAAAGAAATAAGAAAAAGGTCAAGCAGAGGGGAAAATTGGAGAACTTTTTCAAAACCAGCCTGATCTGGTTTTGAAATCTGACAAGTAAGAAAAGGTACAATATCACCAGGACTTTCTGTGAGTCTCAGAATTTGATAGACAACTTAGTGCAAACTGCCATTTCAGGACTTTTTATCCTTTTATTCAAACAACCGGGCCTAAAATCAAGCACACAATTTATTTTTGCTCTTCTCAGTGATCTTCTAAGATTTGCCTAGGAACCACCATGCTTTTAGCAGTGTAAATACTGCCAGATCCAATTAGGCTTATCAGCCCGCATTGTTCTTTATTAAAATCACAAATTTTCAAAAGCCAGAACTTGTAATGACTTTTTTGTTGTGCTTTATAATCTTGGGTGATACAGATTCATAATTGGTAAGTACGAAACAAAGAGCAAAGAAACTCAGTTTCATATATATGCTGGAAACTCAAGAGAAAGGAGTACTTATTTTGGAAAACAAGAACTGGCAAGGATGTGGTAAATCTATTCTTCTCAAATTGTCTTATGTACGTATGGCTGGAGTAGGACTGGAAGCGATGCACAAAATCAAAGTGAAATTTTATACAAGGTTTAAGGATTTGAAACAAAGACAGATCCTCTACAAGTAGTCCTTGACCACAATTGGGCTCAAAATTTCTGTTGCTAACATTTGTGAAGTGAATTTTGTCCCATTTTACAACTTTTCTTACCACAGTTACTAATTGAATCACTACAATTCTTAAATTAGTAATATGGTTATTAAGTGGATCTGGCTTCCCCATTGACTTTTACTTGTCAGAAGGTCACAAATGGTGATCACATGACCCCAGGACATTGCACCTGTCATAAATATGAGTCAGTTGTCAAGTATCTAAATTTTGAGCATACGATCACAGGGATGGTACAAAGGTTATGTGAAAAATGCTCATAAGTTGCTTCTTTCAGTGCTGTTGTAACTTTGAACAGTCACTAAATGAACTGTTGTAAGTTGAGTCATACCTGTATGTGACAGTCTACATTCAGCTATGGTTTGCTCCTTGCTGTTCAGTGTCCTTGCAGATGCCCAAACAAATTCTGTGAGCTAGTTTTTATTTATTTATTAAATTTCTATGGCGCCAATCTCACTGATACAGTGACTTCTGAGGAGAATCTGAGAATTGTTTCTCACAAGAAGTTTTCCCATTGAAGATGGATGAAGCAGCTGGAAATGCTGGGTTGGCATTAATGATGGAGTCCTACATATTGGAGGAATAAAAGGAGGGGAACTAAGGGAGGGGAAAAGATATCTGACAATTAAGATGGACCTAGGCTGTTATCTTTGCTTGTTCACCTCTGACCAGCTTAATAGGCTCTTCTAAACTTTTAACTGTGTACACTGTGTGCTCTGATACATTTTTCAGTATATATCAGACCAGGGTTTCTCAACCTTGACATAGTAAGATAGGTAGACTTCATGGCTAGTTAAAGAATTCTGGTACTTGAAGTCCACCCATCTTAAAATTATGAAGTTTGAGAAACACCAGCATTTTGATATAGGGTTTATTTTGCTGAAGTTATTATGCCCATTGTGCACACTTTTCCTTAAAAAAACACAACCCTGTAATTCATAAGTCTTTAGAGTGTTGAGGGCCTATCCCATCCCATCTCCCTTGCTCTCTGGATTATATTGGCCTACATTGTACTAGCTACAGAAGAAAGATGGGGAAGGAGAGATGGGCTAATCTTTCATACCATGGAACCTTAAAGCTGTCTGTGTCACTGCTCCCTAACAAACATCTGTAAGGAGGGGGGAAATCAATAGAAGATATTTATTATCCGAACTGAAGATGAACCGATGCAAAACAAAAATGTCTTCATCGGGCAAGACGATTAAAAACCAGAAGGAGGAGGAGAAGAAGAAAAAAACATTAGAGCCATGTCTGTACCATATTCCTTTCTTGAATGGGAGAAGAGGGAGGCTCCAGACATGTAAATCACTTTAAAACTTAGGTTAATTAAGCAGCAGGAAAGTAATTGGCAGAGAGAGCAACAGAGGGTGTATTGGCAGTGAGCCACTTACTGGATTGGTGCTAGGATGACTGTTCTCTATCCTGGCATCCATATTCCCTTTCTGTAAGAAAAATAGCAATGGAGAGATAGGTGCAATTTTGAAAAACACAACAAAGTCATAGAGTAATTGTTAAATAACAGTTTTCCCTTTTAGTGTATTAATGAACATTTCAGTTTGCTTAGGCAATTCACTTATTTGTGGAGAAAATTAGACATAGCTAAATGTAACATATAATTTGAATGCTGTTGCTGCATATAAACTGACATAATTGGTTTAGTGGAAACTAAGCAAACTGCTAGTTTACTAATAGTGCAGTCAACCTGAATGTGGTCATTATATCTGCAATCAAATAGCTCACCAATGGTTCCTTTCTTTGCAAAGTGTATAATTTTATAAAACATAAAAACGTTCTAACTGCTGGCAGTGTTCCTACATTGCACTGCTTTTTAGTTTTATTAAGTGAATCATCTGCATTTTGAGAGGGCAAAAATGACTATTTCTAAGCCTTTTATTTCCCCAGGGAAGCTCATAACTTTTCAGCTACAGCGTTCAAGTAATAAAAGGACTCCTAGCAAATCCAGAGTAAAATTTCATTTTGCAGTGGATGATTTGATGACAGAAAAGAGTTTAAGCCAGATGTGCAAGACCCGCACAGAGAAAGAATGTCTCTAAATGTTGTTGAGAGCCTAGAAAGACTGCTGATCCCTGGTGGCATAATAAACATTGGTCATAGAATAGGATCGCATATGAAATTTGTATTTATTTGTTTATATACCGCCTTTATTATTTTTACTAATAACTCAAGGCGGACATGTCCAACACACTTTCCTCATCCTATTTTCCTCACAACCCCAACCCTGTGATGTGGGTTAGGTTGAGAGGGAGAGAGCAACTGGCCCAAGGTCATCACCCAACTGGCTTCCATGGCTAAGGTGGGACTTGAACTCACAATCTCCCACCTTCTGGCCTGGTGTCTTAGCCACTACACTAAACTGACTTTCAATTAATAAATTGCATGGGCATTTGGTCTACCTTGTTTATCTTTGCTTAGTTTATTGTCACTGTACGTATATACACAGTATACCCATACAATGAAATTCACATAACACCCAGAGACCAGGCCCACCACACATGACAACCCCCAAACACCTCACCACCACCAAAAATTCCCAGCCCTTAAACCACCCAAGCATCCACACAACAGACCAAGTAATGCTGTCCAACAGCTCATTGATGGTGGCCCTTTAATTCATTGTTGAGTGCAATTATAGCTCTGGGATAAAAACTATTCAGAAGACATCTTCTGCCGGAAGGCAACAATTGGTCTCTCTTGTTGCCTGCAAGACAAATGTAAAATGCTATGCCCTAACCCTAACCTTTCAATGCAGTGTTTTATCTTTGTTTTATGTGACTTCATAAACTCCTGTAATGGAGGGTGAAGCTGGAGATAACACCATTCCACAATGACCCTCAAGAATTATGTGGCACCCATTGCTATCTCTGTGCTTCTCCTTCCTTCAAAGTAGACTGGTTGGGTACCTTCTGGGTCTGTGAAGCAGCATTTTATTTTCTACCGGTACATATGGGACTTGTGGTTTCCTGTTGACTCAGGCCTTCGAATTGGCCAATTTAGGAAATTCTTTCTATCCATCTTCATGGCAATGGTAAGCTCAGAGGTGTCCAAACTTTACACATGAAATGTATGAATGCTCTCTTGCCCACTGAGTGGATAGCTTGTTCCCACTTGGTCCAAAGGGAATGTTAAACTGGAGTTCTGCTTCAAAAATTGTCATTATCTGGCTGGTTATGGGTTAGAATATGGACCATGCACAAGCATAATATGCTGGTTATTGGATCACATTCCCTGATCAGCTTTTTCCATTTGATTTTTCTTGTTTCCAGATTATTTCCTGACAGAACCCAACAATCAGTATCTCCCAGGGCCAGATGCCAAAGGCACCCTCACTCAGTGGCCTTACCTCTATGAAAGGAGAGAGTCTGCCAGCTGTGAGAACACAGAACACCTTCAATGGAGTGAAATTGAAGTTCCTGAGCAAAGGGGAGAAGGGGAATCCACCCTTAGAAAATCTCTGGATGCATTCTACAGGACTTTGTGCCAGAAGAAGCCATCTGGAGGGAGTCCAAGATATGAATCAACTTCACAGTGTCTGTCCCTTAAGACTGCAGATCTTGCAGGCAAGGAGGGAATGAAATATATAGTGAAGAATCTCCAAATCGCTCAACTGGTTTTGAACAGAGAGGAGAATAAAATCTTTCCCCAGCCTCTCGGCAACCATTTCTGCCTTTTGACTCCGGTCAGTGCCGATGCTAATTCTGAGAAAGGAAAAGCAATCCCTGGACTCTCGGATGATGTCTTTCGATTTATTTTAAAACAGAATGAACTGAAATGATGCTGACCCTGAGCGTATTTCTAAAATAACAACTTGATAGAACCAAGAATATAAAGAAGGCGCATGATTGAATTGCAAAATGTCATAAAGCAATTGCTCTTAATTATTCCTCATGTCGGTGACTGAAGAGTACCTTTTCTGTACGCAAAAAAAAGCTTGAGACTCAGACTTGATTATGTCCAATATTAATAATTCCTTTTCTTCTGAGAATAGAACTGGATTTGAAAATGTTCTGTTTGAAAACTAACAGGCTTTCAGGTTAAAACATAAAGCTAGAAATAATTGCTTCTACTTCTAAATGAATTCATGAGAGGAGATAAGCTTTGCAAAGAACAGCCTTGTCCTAATGGAGAAACCAGCAATATATGGTATAGCCTGTTGATACAGTTCCTTATGATCCTAAATGTAATCCTTCGTATTATCCTATGGTGCTTCAACTAATAGGAGTCGAAATTCACATCTATGAGGTGACAGGTTGCTCTCCTTGCGCTAATAGATTAACCTGCTAATCTCCCCATCTTGGAACACTTTATGTTTTGTAGTTTTATTGTAATTACTTTTGTAATGTAATTTTATTGTTTTATATATTTTTAATTTTTTCAATCTTTACTTATTTTGTTTGTAATGCTTAACTTTATTGATTAAACTGTACCCTTCTCTTTTTTTTTTTTTCCAAAAAAATTTATTGGTTTTTTAAAACATTTATAAGGAAAAGGGTAGGTGGAATGGTATACAAATTTTGGCAGTTGCAAGTATGGCAGACGCCCCCTCCCTCCAAACTCATAAAATACATCTATGTATAAAACATTAATACAAAATCGTATGAAATCAGCATATTAATTCTATAAAAAAAATTCAATCAGCTTATATATTATGATAGTCTAGATATAATTTCATTATTACTTTCGGTCTGTTTATAACAATGTGATTTTCTTATTCATCTTTGTGATCTGAGCTTTCTTAGTGTTGCCCCTTCTCCCTCCGCTGGCAGAGCTCCGGCCCCTCCCGTGTCCTGTGTGACCATTGAAGAGTCTTCTGTTTTTTCAAGGTTCGCTTTATTTTTTTCCATAAAGGCCTGAGCCTCTATGGGTGTATTGATTCTGATTCTTGTCTCCTCCCAGAATATCAGCATCCCTTCAGGCATCAACCATCTAAACCACACCCCTTTCTGGTATAATTTATTCGCCAATTGCGAATAATTTTTCCTTTTCTCCCTAATTTTTTTGGGGATCTGCTTCAAGATGGTTATCTCCCTGTCGTGATATGTCAATGCTTGCCCCCTTTGTACACCCAGAATTATGTCTCTTGTGCTTTTCCTAAGAAATTTGATATGGACCTCCCTGGGTACATTGTGTGTTCTAGCATATGCTGAGTTCACTCTATAGACCAGGTCTATCTCCCATTCCATCTGTTGTTTATCTTTGTGTATATATTCAGCTAAAATATTAGTCATGATGTCCCTTATGTTTTCCCCATCTGCTTCTATAACATTTTGAAATCTAAGATAAAAGGACATTCTCTCAAATTCTGTTTTCATTTGTTGGATATCAAGTTCTTTGTTACCCTTCTGCAAAGCTTCTACCCTTCCCCTCGCCTCCGCCACCCCACCCTCCACAAGGTCCAGTCTCTGAGAGTTCTTATAAATTTGACTTGATTCTCTTTAATTTCTTCCTTCATTTCCTTTAATTGTTTCTTAATTTCTTCCTGGCCCTGTATGAGTTGCTGAAGCATTTGTTGCAAATCCATCTCTGTACTCTTAGGTTGCATCAGTTCTGTAATCTTTGACTGTGTGGCAGGACTGGATGTTGCAGATGTCGGTGCAGAAGTAGCAAAGCCAGGTTTTCCAGGTGGTGGTCTTTTTGGCGACATAGTTTATAAAGCAGAGAGATCAGTCAGTGTAGAGACTGGACAGCTGAGGGAGTAGAGCAGGCAGACGAGTTCAGGAGGCAGAAGATCCAAGCAGCTGGGAGTTTCTTTAGTCAGTCTAGCAATAGAGAAAAAATTTTCTCTCCAGGGAGGTCAGGAAATAGCAATCCACAAGAGATTCTTCTGGGTGACACGGAGACAAAGACCGGAAGCCTGAATTTTAAAGGTGGAGTCAGGTTTCACAGTTCATGAAGACAACGGAAGTGTGCCATCTTGCCCTGCCAGCTTTGGGCTCAGAGGCATAACAAAGTTTTAAAAGTTCAGCAAGTTCTCAGTTCACCCATAAGTTCTGGAACTAAATCCAATGAAAGTCACTTTTACAGGGGTGAGGCATCATTAGTTGGCTCTCCCCCCTCCTCCTTCCCCTGGGGGCGAAAGCAAAATCTTCTCAAGCCGCTTGTCCAAGGGGGGGGGAAACTCCCCCTCCCTCTAGCCGCACCTCCAGCAAGAATCCGAAAGTTAACTTTTAAAAAAAACGCTGAAAAGTCCATCAATTCAAAAGAGAGGGAATGAAGAAAGGAAGCCTCTCACCATACCGCCACTGCTTCCTTCAAAAGTGCGTTGTCCGATCGGCATGGAGCGAGACGCTGACGCGCCCTCCGAGACTGCTCCCCGGTGCCTAGAGCGAAGCGGAGAAGCCCCCACCAGCCGCCGTGGATGCCAGGACTCTCCGCGAGCTGCTCCCTCGGCAGGACGACTCTCCGGGGCGTCCTGTGCCCCCCCAGAAGCGGGGGAAGCCCACCGGGAGAGCAGGAGCGGGCAAAGGCTTGCCCGTCGCCGTAGCCGCCGGAACCGGAAGTCCAAACTGTACCCTTCTCAAAGCTCCTTGCTAAAGGTGAGGGAGATGGGCAGTTAAGAACTGTGAAATATAAATAAATAAGCCTAATTCATATTTGGGAATGTATGCATAGAAAGAGATTTCTCCCCCTGGGAAAATAACTGATCTTGCTATTTTAAAATATGCTGCTTGAATACTGAGTTCTACGTTTCAGGCATGCATCAGCTAACATGATATAAATTGAAGATATTATATTCCCTTCGCCTTTACACACCTAGCAGACAGTGTAAATATGCTGATGAAACCACATGATGTAAGATCCAGGGAATGGCCCATGGAAATATGCTTTTAGGTATTTTTATGTATAAGATCTGAATCTGAGGCATTCAAGAATACCTCATTAAAAGGAACCCAGTGATGGCTAATCTTTTTCTAAAGGCGTACCAAAAATGTGTGTGCACACGCTATTGTGCGCACAGGTGTGCCCCACCCGTCTGCACATGTGTGCATGAAACCCCACGCAGGGGGGAGTTTTCACCCTCCTCAGGCTCCGGAGACTTTCCTAAAGCCTGGGGATGGCAAAAACGGCCTCACCCAGGCCCCCTGAAGCCCTCCGGAAGGCGGAAACAGATTGTTTCCGAACTTTGGGTTGGACCAGTTTTTTGCCCTCCCCAGGCTCCGGAGGCTTTCCTGAAGCCCGGGGAAGGGGGAAAACAGCCCAACAGCCCAACCGCAAATTTGGAAATGAACTTCCGATTGTCCCGTTGGTCCTGTTTTTTGGCCTCCCCAGACTCTGGAAGCTTTTCTGAAGCCTGGGGAGGGCGAAAACGGCTTCGCCCAGCCCTCTGGAAGGCTGAAAATCAGTTGGCTGGCACGCGCATGCATGCTGGAGCTGACGGCTACTGTGCCGGCAAATATGACTCTGCGTGCCGCCTTTGGCACAAGTGCCATAGGTTCGCCATTTCAGGCTTAGACTAACATCTTTTCCACTGATATAGTTCCACTGAATGGCCTACACTAGGCCTTCATTATTCCACAACTTTAATGATAAAATTAGGTCTAAATTGGAACCTGTGACAACCTATTATGAGGGCAAAAAGGAAAGGTTTTTTTTTTAGTGAAGTATCTTGGGGCTATCTACCTGAACAATTTTAACCCAATAAATTTCTATCAATATAACATGCCTTTGAAAGCTATTTTGGCTGTTGGGTTTCAGTGTAATTCTGTTTCTTTGGGGAACTTAACTTTAAAGAGACAGTGGTGTTCTGTTCACCGGCTCATACAAAGAATTTATTTGATGTTTACAATGAGAGTTCATTTTTCTTAGGGCTATCATACCTCAGCTTTGTGAATACAGGCAACTTCTAGGAGGGAGACATTTTGGTATATATAAGGAGGGGGGTATTTCTTTGCTGGCATCTGGTGGTGTTCTGCTTCTTGCAGTCCAGATATGGTAACTCCAATCAATCCTTCAAGGAGTTTTGACCTAGTTGCCAGATGCCTACATCATTTTTTTTCAGTATCATTGTAACTTTGAATGGTCACTAAACGAATTGTGAGTTGAGGTCTACCTGGGGTGAAATGCTACCAGTTTGGACCGGTTCGCTCTAACCGGTAGTAATTTGCCCGAACCAGTAGTAAAAAATATGTTACTGGTTCTGGTGAACTGGTTTTCCGACTATCACCTGTGATGCATGATTTATATTAGTTAGAAAGCAAGATTTCCTGCTTTCTAGCTAATCTAAATCATATGGCACAATGAATTTCTCTCCCCCCCTCGCTTCTCTACTTACCTTTGCAGGTATGCTCGATAACAGGCTCCGGCCAGCTGTCATCACATCCGTTTTTGATGCTCTGCACATGCGCACGCTCACATTGCTACCGAACCGTGAGTGTAAGTTATGAGAGGTACACACAGCCAAGTGAACCTTTATTGCCAAATTCCAAAGAAAACAATTATTAGGTATATTATCAGTTAGACATGCTGAACTTTCTGGAGCATTTATTTCAGCAACAATGTTGTTCAGTTACTTTCAATTCTCTGTGACTCAATAGATTTAATTTTTTCCAGAATTGCCAGTAACTGCTTCTTTGAATTTTTGTAAGCTTATTATAGCAGTGGTGTTTCTGTCCTTCTTTGTCTTCCATATGGCCTCTTTTTCCATTGCCTTTGTATTTCCAAGCATCAGAACCTTCTCTAGAGTGTGTTGTAGCATTGTTTAATGACTGTGCTTAAAAAAACAGCCAAGATCTTTTCTGCTAGAAGGGCAGAATGCAATTCAAAGTGCTGGTGCTTACCTTTCAAAACCCCTTACAATTTAGGGCTTGAGTCAAGGTTAACACACACTGACAATTGTGTCCACCAGAAATCTCTTAACTAGGTTATCCTTGTCATGCTTAATAGGTGATGACCGAGAAGAAGTCCTCCTTAGTAGTGAGAATCTGCTGGAGATTTGGATACCGTTCCAATTTCACAGTTCTGAATTCTTGAAGTCCTCAGCAGTTCAGTCCTTCCCCTATTCTCCAACACTGTGCTGCTTTGTGTAGTAGAACTGAGGTCTTACACTCATTGGGCTCACTTCATCGGCATTATTAATAGAGAAAGGAATACTTTTCCAAATTGGTTTCAATTGTGTTGCTTAAAAAATTAATATCAACTTTAAAAAAAAAAAACTCCATCAATCTCATGGTATAAATAGCCCTCTGACTATTTCTAAATATATAGAGAAGTTATGTCAAATCAAATTTATTCAAGATATATAAATCAGTAAAATTTGTGAAATGTTTAAAATAAATATAGAAATATTATTTGTATAGTTATGATTCAGATAATATCCAGAACAGGAGATACAAATTTGCTTCTTATGTTTAAATTTGCTTATATTAAGAGGGCATTATATTATGCTGGAGATGATGCAGTTTGTCACATACGATAGTATTGTCCTTTTGGTCTCAAACAGAAGACCAATGTAGTGTTTGTATCTAAAGGGAAAATTCCATTTTCCATTCAGGAATGTACTGTTATCAAATTTTTATTACACTAGTCATAACTGAGCCAATCATTGGAAATCATGAGACTTCTCTCAGTAGTTCATACTTGAAAGTATTGGCAAAATAATATATGCAACAACACAAGCAAAAGTAATGTCTATCCATTGGGATTCTTTCGAAGAAAACAAAAGCCTGTTTTAAAAATTATATAACAAAGCAATACATTACATTTTTATTAGTTCTTCAAATATCTTTTTAGAGATCTAATAAAAAAATAGGGATCTCACATATGGTTTTATGAAGGTAAAATATGTGATTAGATGTCTTTTTTCAGGCGTTCTTGGCCTGTTTTCCATCATAGACAAGACTTAATTACAAAATGTGTGAGTTAATTTAGATTCTGCTGAAGTTTTAAGGCAGTGATGGCTAACCTTTTTTGGATTGCGTGCCAAAAGCAGGGGGGTATAGGGGGTCGTGTGCGGGCATGCCCACACCCATAATGCTATGCATGTGACCCCTGCCCTTCCCCCCACTTTTGGGCTGGGGCCATTTTCTGCTCTCCCCGTGCTCCAGAGGCTTTCTAGGAGATGGAGGAGGGTGAAAACAGCCTCCCCCACCTCCCCAGGAGGCTCTCCGTAGGCTTCAGGTGGCTCCCCTAAAGATTCTGGAGGACGAAAAACGTCCCTACGGATAAACTGGAAGTCACCATTCCCAAACTTCCAGGTTGCCCGTACAGCCGTTTTTCGCCCTCTGGAACCTTCAGGAGGCTTCCCTGAAGGCTCCTGAGTGCGGAAAATGGCCCAACGCACAAACTGGAAGTCCATTCCCGAACTTAAAATTTGCGCATTGGGTGGTTTTTCGCATTCCGGAGCCTTCAGGGAAGCCTCCAAAGGGTGAAAAAAGGCCAAAAAAGAAGGGCGGTCAGTTGGCCAGTTCGTGCATGCGCGCTGGAGCTGACAGGACAACGCCTCGCTTGCTCTAACAAGTGGCTCTGCATACCACCCATGGCACGCTTGCCATAGGTTCGCCATTGCAGTTCTAAGGTATTCTATCTCCTAAATTCCTTTACTATCAAATTACCTCTAATCTAGTGGCAGGGCTTCCTTCCCACACTTAAACTGAAGTTTGAGGAGGGATCTGTTAGTTCATTGTGGTTCCATCCCCTGATTAGATATTCCTGGAGTCACTTTGAAAGTTTAGAAAACAAGCACACCTCTTGGAAATTTTATACCTATGAATCATCCCTGTAAAAATGTGTTCCTTTCACTATCAGTGACAAAGCAAAAAGCATTGTTTTAAACTAGAAGAATACAAGAAAATGAAATTAAAATTCTTCCAGTGCAATCCTGGACTTGTTTATTTGCGGGTTAGCGCACTGTATTTTAGGTGCATTGTGAATTTTACAACTCATTCACCATTCACAACTTTTCCTTGACTGACCAATGTGACTTGAAATATTCAGCCTGTCCACGTTGAGGTATATCTCTCTGAATGAAATGGGACATAGCTTTCCCCAACTGGGGGCAAGAGTATAGATCGTCAAATTACAGCTCACCAAATTCCCAACCAATGGTTGTGGAAGACTGTTTTAAAGCTTCTAGAGACTGTCCTCTGTCTCTCCTCAAATATCCAACAGACACCACCAAAAATATTGGTACCCATCCACTTTTTCCCCAAAGATCCTAATTTGCTGGTAAATCAGTTGAAACTGATACAATTAAATAGCCACTATTTGTTATGAGGTAACAGTGTTCCGTGCGCCTTTGGTGTTTAGTTATGCCGGCCACATGAACATGGAGATATCTTTGGACAGCATTGGCTCTTTGGCTTTGAAATAGAGATGAGCACCGCCCCCTAGAGTCGGGAACAATAGCACATATGTGCATGGGGAACCTTTACCTTTATTCTTTACAGTCCATAGATCAGACACTTTGCTTTTGGAGTATGTAAAGTAATAAATGAAATTGGCATGGATATAATTATTAGTACCCTTAACCTAATATTTCGTGACATACACTTTTGAGGCAATAATTACAACCAAGTGCTTTCTGTAGCTCTGAATTACTATACTTCTCAACTGGCTTTTTTTTTTCCTTTTTCAACAAGTCTATCCAATTTTAATGGGTTGGATGGGTTTCTTCTCACAATGGTAAATTTCAGCTCTTCCCATAAAAGTTGTATTGGGACCAGTGGTGGGATTCAATTTTTTTTACTACCAGTTATGTGGGCGTGGCTTAGTGGGCATGGCATGGCTTGGTGGGCGTGGCAGGGGAAGGATACTGCAAAATCCCCATTCCCCCCTGATCAGCTGGAATTCGGGAGGCAGAGAATAGATGGGGGCAGGGCCAGTCAGAGGTGGTATTTACCGGTTCTCCGAACTACTCAAAATTCCTGCTACCGGTTCTCCAGAACTGGTCAGAAGCTGCTGAATACCACCTCTGATTGGGACTCATAGCAGGCCACTTCAGAACAGTCCAATGTTTGCTCCTCAAACATTCTTGATCATTTAGATGTACGTTTTGGGATATTATCCATCTGGAGGACTCATGATCTGCAACTAAGAGAGAGCATCTGCTGCCATTGTGTCCTGAATAAATTTAAAGCACCCTGTCGTTCTCTCCCACTCAGCTTTTCTTTGGAGCTACAGAAAACACTTGAAGCAAACTGTCTACTGTATGGACTAGGGATTAAAGAACGGCGGATACTATTTATATGTATCAATTTCAATTTATTTCATCCAAATTGGAATTCTTTGGAGAAAAAGTGGGAGGACAGGACCAATACTTTTGGCTGTGTCCATAAATCATCCCCAATGCTGCAGAAAGAATTTATTTCCATGCCTTTATTTGAACTATTTATATGGCTTCCCATCTCAAGGCAGGGATCCTGCGTGGGGAAAAGAGGTAAAAATAAAGCAAACGAGGGACTGCGGTTTCTATTCTTCTTGCCAGTGTGTGTTCTAATGAAAAGGACCGTCATTCCCCTTTCTATTTATGCTTTCACAGTTTTCAGCGTTTTATAACACAGGGACACGCTGCAGCATATGGTTTCTGAAGGGTGCATAGAACCTTGCAGATTTTGTAAATGCATCCCTTTTGTTAAGTGTGACACCTTTTGTTGGCTACATTAAAAATAGACCTTCCATTAGATTGTAACAGACTTGCTGTTTTCATAATTGGTTTCTGTGTTCATTGATGATGGTAGATACCAAACCTTGACAAAAATAATTGGTTCTGAACATCTCTGGAGCTTCTTGGTCATTCAGGTCATGTCCCTAAAGTGCTTTTTTTTTTAAAAAAAAAGATAACTGGACTTTCTGCTTTTTCTTTTAAGATATTTCATTTCTCATGCAAGAAGCTTCTTCAGTTCTAACTAATTGGTGGGGAATGGAGGGGATTTATACCCTCTTCAAACAGCCAGTGGTTGAAACTCTGAGCATCCTTGAACAATCTAAGGGCTAACTATGTCCTTAGGGTCCCTGAAGCAGAATACAAACAAGCGTGGAATGTATTGGGACTGCTGAAAGATCTGCATTGTAAACAGGAGGTAAGTGGTGTTGTACCTTTCCCCCCTCTGTTGAGAGAGGGCTGTTCAATTTGAGCATAGATGACCTCTTTGACTCCTCTTTCAAATGAGTGGTCCTTCTCTGTCCAGGATGTAAACCTTGCTGCCTTCAGAGGAGTGGCCCTTTTTCTTTCAGGTGCACATGGAGTGCTGAATTCTGACTGCCGAATCATGGACTACCTGTCAATTAGAACCGAAAGAACTTCTTGGATGAGAAGTAAAATGTTTTCAAAGAAAAAAATCCAGCTGGAAAAAGCACCTTTTGAGACAAAAGCCCACTTTTGGGGAAAGCACTTTTGGAACAGGATTGAGAATCTCCATAGAACCAGTGGTGAAATTCCAAATTTTACCAGTTCTGTGGGTGTGGCTTGGTGGGGGGTCATGTGACTGGGTGGGAGTGGCCAGTTTTTAAAAAAAAACTTTTTAAAGCATTTTTTAACTACTGGTTCGGTAAAAAATGCTTTAAACAATAAAAAAAAGTTCTGACAATCAGCTGTGTGACAATCAGCCATCGGAACTTTTTTTAAAACTTTTTTTAGCATTTTTTAACTAGTGGTTCGGGCGAACTAGTAGCATTTTTACTATTGGCTCATTCACTTTCTTTAAGTTCAAGTAAACGCAACAGATCTAAGAAGTCTAAAATCTGTTCACCGCTGGTTTAGGATATTGACAGCATAGGCAACTATTCTTAGTTACCCAAGATAAGGAGTGTTTATGATAATCTGCTCGGGGCTTTCTAATATCCTTTTGCAGCTAAGGATCAATGATAAATCTTAATGGGTTTTGTCACAAGAATGAAGCTTATTAAAGTTGAATTATTTAGACAAGCTGCAGTAGTTTAGCTGATTTGCAAACTGTAGCACAATGGGTTGTTGAAGACTTCTAAATGTTTGTCTAAATGACATTCAGCAGACTGTCTTTTCTTTTGCTTTTATATTCCCTATAGAGAGAGCATACCCATCAGAGATCAATGAGTGCTTGTCAAACTCTGAAATATGAAAAGCTCTGATAGCTCAACTTGCAGTTAATAGCGAGCAATTTCCTTAACTATTTCTCCAAAGGGCCACTTCTCACAACTCCCATTTCTAGGTGGTCAAGTAGGCGTAGCTTCACAGTTCCTGTGCAGAAACAATTTTATCAGGGAACCCTCACTTTCAAAGTGGAGTGGTAGACATCGTATAGTACCTGGAGGTTTGAATATATGTGTAATTCAGCCCCTAACTCTGCATTGCACATCGTGCACCCAGTCACATCTTCTCCCACATAAAAAAAATGGGAGGAGCCCCCCCCCTCCCTCACCCCAGAATATGAAAATTGCTACTAAGTTGGGGTTTTTAATATGAAAAAAGGAGAGAATAATTATTGGGGGAATCACATGATGTTATTAACTGAATTTATATTCAGCTGCATGAAATATTTTTTAATCCTGCTCTGTCTTTGCTCAGCCTTCTATTTTGGGACCGCACAACTCCCAATGACCCAGTCAGAAAAGGATTGAGCACTGTGACTGGAATGACTATTGATATGTCCCAAAGATGATTTTTCAAAAGGCAACTGGACTTCCTTCTTTTCCTCTTAAGAAAGCCCAATTGCCTTTTGAAAAAGCACCTTTGGGACAACCCTGACTTGGATGATTGAGAATCTCCATAGACCAAGGATTTCCAATCCCTGGTCCATGGACCTGCACTGGTCTGCGGCATGCCAGAAACCGAATCACATAAACAAGTAAAGCATGTCTCCCAGGTATACTACCAGAGGACTATGATAAAGGGACCACATGCTTAGTTTTATACATACAGATAGCTGCAAGGATCAAATAAGCTAAATATTGGGAAAATGTGAATACCCCACCAGAGGAGGCTGTAATTCAAAAAGTTTTTGACTGTGCCAAAATGGTTAAGATTAACTTTTAAAATTAAAGATCAAAAAGATACAGAATATTATATGATTTAGAATAAATTCTATGAATGGATAGAAGCAAGCGGTAGGAATGAGAGAAAAGTAAGATCATAAATGTTAGCACTGAAAATAAGAAGGTAAATAATCACAATTACAATAATCAACCAAAATGTAAATAGTTTAATGTAAGAAGAAACTTCCTAAAAGCTTTTTGGTTATATTATTACTATTGTTGCTATATCATTATTATTATTATTTTGAAATTTTTTTATTGTTTTAATTAAACAAATATACAAAAAAATTGTTCATTACATCTTGTAGAAAGCATGTCAATTGATTACAAATGAATTTTGTGCGTTACTATACATACTTCATATTTTTAATTTACATTTTAAAATCAAAGATCTTTATGTATTTTACCATCAATATACCATCATTCTCATTTAGCTGTAATTATTTAAATATGCTTTTATCTAGAATCATTTGCACTTGAAGACACAACCATCTACTGGCATTCATTAGCTATTCCTATAAACCTCCAATAATTACTACTTTTATAGCATATTCCCTTTTTTTCCCCAACTCACTATCTAAGGCTTATATCTAATTGCTTTTACCAATGCCAAGACATATAAAAATCATTAAACATTATCCATTAACATTTTCTTATTGTTATTATAGTTATCTAAAGAAAAAAAAAAGAAAAAAAGATTTTTTTTGTCATTTATATCACATCTCCTCCCCATCGACCCAAGAAAAATTACATCTTTATAATAAAGTCTAACCAAAAGTTTGTTAGTAGAGTTTATAAGTGCCCAAGAAAAATTACATCTTTATAATAAAATCTCAACAAAAATATATTAGTGAAATTGATAAATCTTTTCTCCAGGTCGCAATTTACAGTTTATATCCAAATTATTTTTACTAATTGAGATTATTACTTCATTATTATTATTATCATAATGAATTATTAATTAACAAAAAAAAATTAAGAAAACATTCTAAAAGTGTCTAAGAAATCCTACTTATTAATCACCAAAAGTTAGCTAAGTTTTGAGTTATCAACCTTCATCATCAGCCTGTGTCTTTCCAGGAACAAAACTCTTATCTCTTTAGCCAGTTGTTGTGTCAATTCTCTTATAAACTTCTTTATAAAGTTTTTTAAAAACTTCTCTCCGCACTTTTTTGCTTGAAAGATCTCTCATATAGTCTTGTTGCCCTTGAGTTAGTATTAAAATTGGCATGTCTTTAATTATCCAATGTCTTTCTAAAGCTGTTTCTCTTAATTCCATCATCAAATCCATATCTTGAGGGGGGGGGTTGGTAGAGCTCCAGATCTTCAAGTATGTAATAATAATCAAATTCACTTTTCCATGTTCCCTCTTTTCCACTTTTACTCTTAGGTGCTCCATTATTAGGTTCATCTGTTATCTTGTCTTTATCTTCTATATCTTCACTCTCTTCTTTAATTTTTGAGGCTCCAGTCCCTTCATCTTTTATTGAGCCAGACAATAATCTATCTAACTTCTTATCAAACCTCTCAAATCCTTCCAATATCTTTAGAATTCCATCCAAAAAATCCTGGTAGCTTAGGGTTTCTTCATCTGTATATGAATGCATATTTCCCAGAAGAAAAGAAAAAGTTTGAAATCCACTGCCACTCTCGCCTTCAATATCTCTTTTATGTATATATTTTTTTGTTTAAAAATTGCTTAAACATAAGATCCTTTTAATTTTTTCAAGAAGAAAAAAGAAATGAGGGTTCTATCTTTTCTTTTCTTTCCCTTCCCTTGTCCAAAATATTCCACAAGGACACCTGCAAGAAAAACAGTTCATGTCCTTGAGCCAGTATCAGCCTCTACAGACAAGCTGCAAACCCTCTAGTTACAATGTCAACAAACTCAGAGAAAATAAAGCAAAGAATACTTTGTTTCAAAAAGAGAAAAAAACCAACTTCTGGCTTCCGAATGGCAGATTCAACTTTCTCTTATTCGTATCAAGATTAAGGAGAACAAAGATCTCTAAGTGTCTTTAATAAAATTTAATAGTCAGAAAGAGGAAGGATTATTAAAGTGAAAAAAGTTTTAGATCAGCCAAAAAATAGAGGTAGCACAAATTGGGAAAAAAAATAGTAATATTATTACTATTGTTACTATATCATTATTATTGTTATTAGGGTGTATGTCAATGTTTAACACCACTCTTCTTTTTTGGTCTTTTTATTTGTAAATAATATATACAGTATATGTGTGTGTGTGTGTGTGTGTGTGTGTGTGTGTGTGTGTGTGTGTGTATGTATGTATGTATGTATGTATGTATGTATGTATGTATGTATTTGTGTACCAACCCCTGGTATGTCTAAATATGGGAGGAAGGTCACTACTCCCTCTTTCTGTCCTTCGGCTTATCACAGAAGACCATGCAGGCAGAAAACCATATTTTTATTTTTAATGTTGCCTTTTTTTATATTTGTGTTGTATTTGTACTGATAAATAAATAAAGGGAGACTAGTATAGATCTATTTCAAGCTAATTAGCTCTCATCAGCTAGCCATACCCTTACTGGGATTTGAACCTGGGTATGGCTAGCTGATGAGAGCTAATTAGCTCGAAATAGATCTATACTAGTCTCCCTTTATTTATTTATCAGTACAAATACAACACAAATATAAAAAAAGGCAACATTAAAAATAAAAATATGGTTTTCTGCCTGCATGGTCTTCTGTGATGAGCCGAAGGACAGAAAGAGGGAGTAGTGAGCTCCCTCCCATATTTAGGCATACCAGGGGTTGTAACACAAATACATATACATATACAAGTATAAAAGTAAAGCCCCATCCATTGGATGCAGACAGCACACAAAACCATGCCCCCTCCAGTCTGTAGGAAAATCTCTCTCCACAAAACCGGTCCCTGGTGCCCAAAAGGGGACCACTGCCATAGATGATTATTGATCTGCTCAGCAGACACAATCTAATACTAAGTTTTCCTCTGTGCTGTGACCCACCATGTGGCTGCTATCTAGCTGGCTTCCCTGGGCCTGCCTCTTTCTCCTTGGTGTTTTGTTTTTTTTAACAGAAGCAATGGCTGAATAATACCAAGGGGATTAAGGAGAGCCACTCTGTGTTTCTTTTTCAAAGGCAGTTCTTTTGTAGAAAGCCTTCTAGCTTTCATTTGTGTTAACTGGAAAAATCAGTGTGGTGAATAGCCTTCTGCTCAACAGAAGAGCTCTTGGAGAGAAACATTGGTAAAAGAAGCTGCCAGGTACGCACAGAAATATTAGGTTAATCATTTTAATGTTTATTTACTCAGCTCCGAACAGCAGGAATCGCTGGTCTTGTTTTAAACATAAAGGTAGATTTATGGTTCTGAAATTAGTCTCTGGGATCCTAAGTCACCGGTGTAATAAATCAGCCATTTGGCTGCTGGGGACAAAAAGTGGAATGTTTTTAATACTTTACCTTAAGGATGAGGGGAAAAAAAGGCTTAGCAAAAAACTAATGTATCAACAAAAAGATGCCATCCTATTTAACCTGCTGGATCGTAAGACTATAACATAACCATCTGACTATGCCCAAGATCTGGTTTCTAGGAAGATTGCCAAAGCCCCTACTTTATAAACCAGCCAGCTGAAATGCTGTTGGCTGGGTCTTATTATCCCTAGGAAACTGCATAACTACTGGATGAGAGTTGCATGGAATCTGATGCCAGTTTTGTGGTTCCGAAGACGTCTCTGTGGTCATGTGGCCAGTATGATTAAACGCCGAAGGCACACAGAAAGCTGTTACCTTCCCATCAAAGGCGGTTCCTATTTTTCTACTATATTTTTACGTGCTTTCGAACTGTTAGGTTGGCAGAAGCTGGAACAAGTAATGGGAGATCACTCTGTTATGTGGTGCTAGGGATTTGAACCGCCAAACTGCCAACTTTTCTGATTGACAAGCTTAGCATCATAGCCACTGAACCACCGTGTCCCTATCAGTTAATGTATTCAAATCACTTAATAATGTTAAAAGTTTGCAATCTTGTGGGGCTGAATTACTAGCTGTCCAGAGTCACGTGCAGCTTGTGGGCCATGGGTTAGACACACCTGTTTTAGATTATCTCTGAGCCTCTATTAAGCTGAAATAGTAATTTATCATCCTGTACAAACTCACCCCTTGTTCCCTTTGAATGGCAAATTATGATAATTTTTTATCTGTTTTGAAAAACAGATAAGCTGATCTGTCATTTTGTGAATTGCAAATGAGAAGAATTTGCATTGATTGAGTCCAGAAGTGACAATTCCAGATGTGAGGCAGGCACTTTGGATCAGATCAGGCTGTTGACAAACTATAATAAAACTAAATTAGTTTTTTTTTAAGGCATGGCAAGAACACTTTTAGAACTCATTATGTGATTGCACAGGAACAGTGAATTATCTCACATTTCTATGTGTGAGGTTTTTGTTTTTGGTGGGTTTTTTTTTTGAGTCACACACAAGCTTAATTACAAGAGAGATGTTACAGTCATTCCCTGAAGCAAAGCGAACTCAACTAAGGACTGTAATGAAAATACATGAGAAATAGCAGTTTTTTCCTCAGAGACACACGCTGAGAATGGAATACAAAAATATTACTCTTAGTTCAATGTTAGGTTGCACAAGAGATAGTTGCTATGGATAAATTATAAACTATCTCCCAGCTTAATATTCTGACAACTTTCTTTTCTACCTGAGTGTGTTCAGAGATAAGATACAAACACAAAGAGCTAATTAAACCATTAGCTCTGTGCATTAAAGTGACTTTATCCATTTATTTAATTTACATCTTGTCCTTCTGCAAAATAGAGCTCCAGTTAGTGATCTGATTCTGTCAGTACTGTCATACTCTGTATGTTTGTGTGTAAAATGTTTGCTATGTGTATATGTTTTGCTGTATCCAAAGATGCTTACTGATGAAATATCTCTTCCACCCCTCTCTCTCTCTCTCTCTCTCTCTCTCTCTCTCTCTCTCTCTCTCTCTCACACACACACACACACACACACACACACACACACACCTCTTCCCAAAATAAACAAAGAGTGACAGTTCATCAAGGAAGGGTTTTGCTGAAGATAAAAGGCAGTTTCTACCAGGGGGGAAAAAAAACAATGTTTGAGAACCATTAAGTACAGTGGTTGAAGTGTGAGAACCATGGTTGTGCAGAGTCAGACTGAGCTCCCTGCTCAACAATGAAGCTCACTAAGAGGTTTAAAATAGTCATGACAGGTAGTCCTCAACAACAACAACAAAGAGAAATCCTTTCCTTTCAATC
The DNA here is from genome assembly GCF_964273705.1 of Natrix helvetica. Lineage (NCBI taxonomy): Eukaryota > Metazoa > Chordata > Lepidosauria > Squamata > Natricidae > Natrix > Natrix helvetica. Next base: position 136,720,225 of record NC_138552.1, on the reverse strand, counting down.
CATCGTCTCTTGTCCGCTTCAGACTTTGGTTGCTATGCTTTTTTTTTTTTGCCTTGCCTCCCATATTCCTCTCTTGGATCTTTATCTCTGTCTGCATCTGCTTCTTGGCTATTCAATCTGAATATTTATTCCATCTCTACCCTCTTCCACTGCCTAGCTTCCAAAATATCTGCCCAAACCCCTATCTCCCTACTGGAGATATCTTCCTGTATCTCCCATTCTCTTTTCAACTCTCTTAAGATATTTCCCCCCCCCCCCCGGTTTAATTCATCAATGACTGATATCTTTATTATTACTTTCTCCTCCTTATCTTCTTCTTTTGTTCTCTGGTTCTTCGGTTCAATCTTTTTCCTCCATTTCTTCTATTAGCTCCTCCCTTTTCTGAGCATCTTGATCCTTACTCATCCCTCATATAGTATTTTCTATTTTTTTCTGTAATCTCCTTAAATCCTTTCTCCATGATATCCTTTGTGTTTTGGAAAATCAACACCATCTCCTTCAAAGTTCCACTCATTACATCCTTGTTAAGCATCTTATTTTGTTTTTAAAAATCCAACTTTTGCCCAGTAGTCCAAGAACCATTTATTCAGGTCTAAGGTTTCCCTTCAAGAAGCGAAACATCTGCAAAGAAAAAACCAAAAAGTCCAGTTGCCTCTGGGGAAGAAAAAGCACATTTGGGATAATCATGATCTGCATGAATTGAGAATCTCCCTAGACATTATGCTTATATCCATTCCTGTTACAGAAGTCACATTTCTCCCTTCCTGACAGCCATTCTCACGATTCCACATGATTTGACTTTTTTAAGGGTCTTTAGGACCAACGGGGGGACCTCTGGCTTAGATGTAATGGAGGAGGAAAGTCCCTGAAATGGATATAAACCGGAAAGTCTGGAGCTTTGTGTTCCTACTGAAGGGATTCTCATCTGATTCCCTTCTCCTGACTCTTGAGCTGGCTGTTTTATAAAGTCCTGGAAGAAGGATGCTAGTTTCAAAGCTCCATCACAATAGAACCAAACTGTTGAGATCAATCACCAGACTGCTTCATTTGTTGTTGATGTTTTCAATTACATTTCCTCCCCTTTAACCTGTGTGTGAAATGGGCTGTGTGTGGAAAAAACATGGCTGTTGTTGTAGAAGGTCACATAGCAGTTTGGAATACAATTGTGATTGTCCATCCTTGTCAGTATTTCTGAGGTGGCAGAAGTGAATATGGCCCTGGAGAGAGATATAAAAGTGTCCGCAGACTGTTGAGGCTTACTGTATCACTCCCAACCAATTTTAGGGATTGAAAGTCTTGGCTTTTAAGAAGAGACTGGACAGCCACTTGTCTGGGATCATATAGGGCCGTGATGGTGAACCTATGGCACGTGTGCTGGAAGTGGCATGCAGAGCCATCTCTCCGGGCACGCCAACCATCTCCCGTTGCTCTTCCGGTTTCCAGTGCACACATGCACACCAGCCAGCTGGTCTTTGCGCATGCATGCCAGAAACCAGAAGCTCGGCTTCCCGGCACGCACATGCGCACCAGGAAACTGCTCTTCCGGTTTCCAGCACTTCCGCACGTGAGCGCCAGGGATATGCTCTTCTGGTTTCTGGTGCTTCTGTACGTGTGCACCAGGGAGATGCTCTTTGGTTTCCCGCATTCCCCCATGCGCGCATGCGCTCCCATTTTAGCACTCAGTGCCAACATGGTTTGCCAACACTGACATAGGGTCTGCTGCTTGAACAGGAAGTTGGACTAGAAGGCTCCCAAGGTCCCTTCCAATGCTGTTATTCTGTTAAAGGAGGTTTTTTATTAAAGAGAAAAGCATGAAAATATGACATAAGTAATACTGACTTGAAGAAAGGCCTGCGAAAAGATTGGGATGAGTCATTAATCCCGCTGGAATCTAATTAACTGAAGGATTTCAATTAACTCCAACTATTACCCTGTTTAGAAAAATGAATATTTTAATGATAGTTACATATTACTTAGCTGTGTTTCATCTGTGCAGATAAATTTACGTACTAAAAGATACTAGCTAAAAATAATTAGTATACAACAGAGAATTTCTCACAACTACTTCACTCATGCTAATGAAGGAAGAATTATAAACCTGTTTCACTGAGCAATTTATCAATTGCTAAACCCAGAAGCAAAAAATGAAAACATTCAATTTCTCTTACTGTTTTCAGTCGTTCACCCCTCTATCCAATGGGGAAGCTGATGGATGGTGACCATATAATGTTGTGCTTCACTATGGTGCAGGATTTGCTTAACGATGGGAAACCAGAAGTGGGAAACTGCCATTGCTAAAAGACACAACTGTGTATCATCACACTTTATGACTATGCCCCCTAATGACATAAATAATGGACCCAATTGCCTTAGTTGACCAAGGGCTACCTGTATTGACATTCTGTAAACAGGTGGTTGGTCGTGGGTCTTCTCTTTTTGCCCCTTTTGTGTGTTGTGCTTCTGAATTGTGTTCATGAGTCCTGAGATGGTTGCAAATTTAGGGGCTGCAGTAGCAAAGTTATTTCTGGCAAGAGTCCCTGAGCCTCTGGAGTCCTTGAACACGGGCACTGTGCAAGTTGTATGGATAGCAGTACAGGCTGTGGGCTGGTAGAGTGTCTTCATCACTGTGAGGTCAAAGGCTGTGCTGCTGTCTGAGCTGCATGAGAGATTGCTGGCACAGTCCTGCACTTGTTGTCACTGTCAGTTTTTCCAAGGTTGCTGTCTCCTCATCTGCTTTCATGCGTGTTTTTTCCCCCTGTTCTGGAAGCAATGGTCCTTCTTCTACCATAGCCATGTCTTATCCTTAGCCATAGCTTAAGGTGATTACAGAATTGCTCTGTCCATGCAGAAAAATAAGTTTTGTTTATTTGTTAAATTCCATGTTCTTTTGAGAGCTCAAGAAGGATTTTGTGTCATTCTCTTTCCCCATTTGCTTCAAAACAAAAATCGAATGAAGTAGGTTGGATGTAGAGAGGTGGGGGGAAAGAGAGAGAGAGACTGACACAAAGTCATTAGGTATGTTTCAGTGAGTGGGTTAAAACCTGGGTCTCCTGTCTCACCCCAACACATCAATCACTTCATCACAATAGAGTAAAAACTATCATTAATAAACATGACTATTAACAATGGTTGTCACTTTAAAAGCCTTAATTGTTTAGGTTTTAGGTTTTATTAAATTTATAGACCGCCCCCTCTCCCCGTAGGGACTCGGGGCGGTGTACAGACCGTTCGTGTATAAAACAACAAAACATAACATAAAACATCAGACAAAACAACGCACACATACCGTCTGTATATACAACCCAAACTAATTAAATAATTAAAAACAATTCTAAAACCAGTTTAAAACCCCAAAATTTAAAATTTAGAAAGCCATCCAGGAAGGTCAGTAGTAGATGTTCCCTGTAAGTACAATTACAATTACAATTAGGCCAGGCCAGCTAGTCGAAACAGGTGGGTCTTGAGTTTCTTGCGGAAGGAGCGGAGATCCGAGGTGGTTCTAATATCGGGGGGGAGGTCATTCCAGAGGGTTGGGCCCATCACAGAGAAGGCCCTATTCCTAGGCACCGCCCGCCCGCACTGCTTAGTGGACGGTACCCGGAGGAGTCCCTCTCTGTGAGAGCGGATTGGTCGCAGGGATGTGTGGGGTAGAATGCGATCCCGCAGGTAACTAGGTCCCGAGCCATGGAGCGCTTTGAAGATGACAATCAGCACCTTGAAACGCACCCGAAAAGCCACAGGCAGCCAGTGCAGCTCACGCAGGAAAGGTGTTACATGGGAGTACCTAGTACTCCCCATAATAACCCGCGCGGCTGCATTCTGAACCAGCTGGAGCCTTCGGGTGCATCTCAAGGGGAGCCCCATGTAGAGAGCATTGCAGTAATCAAGACGGGAAGTCACCAGGGCATGAGTGACTGTGCGAAGGGCGTCCCGCTCTAGTAGGGGGCGCAATTGGCGCACCAGGCGAACCTGGTGGAACGCCCCCCTAGCCACGGCTGTCACATGATCATCTAGCGACAGCCGGGAATCTAGGAGGACGCCCAAATTGCGTGCCCTATCCGCCAGGGGCAGTTGTTCCCCCCCGATGGCCAGAGATGGAACACATTGGCTAAAGTGGGGCGCCGGTAGCCACAGCCACTCCATCTTGGAAGGGTTGAGCTTGAGTCTGTTGTCACCCATCCAGACCCGCACGGCTTCCAGACACCGGGACATCACCTCGACGGCTTCGTTGGGGTGGTTCGGGGTAGAGATGTATAGCTGAGTGTCATCTGCGTACAGATGGCACTCAACCCCGAATCCTCGAATGATCTCGCCCAGCGGTTTCATGTATGTGTTGAACAGGAGAGGTGAGAGGACCGACCCCTGTGGCACTCCGCACGTGAGTGGCCTCAGGGTCGACCTCTGCTCCCCCGCCAACACACATTGCGTCCGACCGGAGAGGAAGGAGGAGAACCACCGCAAGACGGTGCCCCTCACCCCCATCCCCTCCAGCCGACGCAATAGGATACCATGGTCGATGGTATCGAAAGCCGCTGAGAGATCTAACAGGACTAGAATGGAGGAACAACCCCCATCCTTCGCCCTCCAGAGATCATCCACCAACGCGACCAAAGCCGTCTCAGTGCTGTGGCTGGGTCGAAAACCGGACTGGCGCGGGTCTAGATAAGTAATTTCCTCCAGGTGTCGAGGGAACTGTTGCGCCACCACACTCTCAACAACCTTCGCTAAAAAGGGAAGGTTGGAGACAGGACAATAATTGGCTAACTCTACTGGGTCCAGGGAAGGCCTCTTAAGTAGGGGCCTCACCACCGCCACTTTCAAGGCGGCTGGTAGGAACCCCTCCCCCAGCGAGGCGTTCACCAGCCCCAGGAGCCAGTCTCGTGTAACCTCCCAGGCTGCCAGTACAAGCATTGTGACTGCTTGAAATCAGCTCCTGTAACTGAACCCTTAGCTCTAAAAGAGCCCACAGCCTAGTTCTTTTCATCCCATATTAAATATGATCTGTTAACAGAAGGAAACTGCAACGTTGCTCTCTTAATTAGGAACATGTATTATGTTAATATGGTTTACTTGGGTTTGGCTCAGGGGATTCTGTGAACCCAGCTAATTATGGCTTATTCAACAACTCTTGGTGAAACAAACCAACTAAGACTTAAGGAACAAATCTATAGATGAGTTGACACAGACTGTCCTACGCAAATCAGGGAAAAGCTTAGAGGGGAAAGTACCGTAGATAGCAGGGGAAAAAATGAGAGACAAGACCAGGAAGAGGAGAATTCTTTGCACAAACGTCTCCATTCAAGAATGTGTCGAAATGGATACTATATGGATGGTGGCTGTGGGGAAAGATCAATTCGTTCTCCCGCTCTTGGAGAGAACGAGGGGGAAGGGAGAACATCCAACCGCGCAGAGCGTTTTGGAGAAAACAGAACGTCAGCAGGCAGCCGTCCCTTTTCTCATTGGGTTCCTTCCACTTCCCTCCACATCATAACAAACGCCTGAATAAACAGGACGTAAATTTCTGCTGGCGGAACCCTTTCAAGATGCGATCATTCTCTCATCTCATGAATCCCTCTGGGATGAAGCGAGACAAAAAGCACAAAAGCCACGAATGGGGGCGAGCGGACTGAATATCTCTGCTGAGAATGAGAATGAGGGAGAGGGAGGGAGGGAGAGAGAGAGAGAGAGAGAGAAGGTGTGTGGGCGGGTGAGCGGACCAGTGAGTGAAAGGGGAAGAGGGCTTTTCATTAATGAGCTTGTATCGAACAGCCAGAGTTTCCTAAGCATTCAAGGCTTTGCACGGACACAGGCGATTGTCTTTAGGGACTGTGCAGTTTGCCTTGTACCTCACATTTTGTATTCTATAAGCAGATTCTTGTGGGCGTCTCACTCTCTATCCGTGTATAAAAGAAGACATCTCCTTTTGGGGGAGGGAAGCCATGGTTTAGGAATCCTAGTCACAGTAGAAAGGAAGGGTTAACATGAAGCTACCGAAAGAGCTTCGCAACGACCCAGCTTGGGTGGAGATCAAAAGGAAAATATCAGGCCAAACAGCGTGGGAGGCTTGAATGAGGATAGAAAGGAGACACTTGTATTTCCAAATGGGGTGGAGGTAGGGTGCAGGTGGCCTTCATGGTAACAGTGCTTGTTAATTCCAAAGGATTGGGGGGCGAGAGGGTTACCTTCTCTGAGAAATAAGGGCCATCCTACCGGAGTGGGAATGGGGGGGGGGGGCTTTCTGCGGCAAACAGAAAGATGGAGAGGTGGTGGGAGTCCTTCCTTAGCGGATTCTAAGGGAGGGTCTTTAAGGCCATCTCAGGAATTCTCCGCCCCGTTCCTTTGGGGTCCACCTCTGACGCAAAACTCTCCCCTCCTTCCTCCGCTTGACTCAGGCGCGTATCCACCCTCCCTCCCTTAAATAGCCTGGATCTGCTCGTAGAAGAGAGCTGATACGAAGAAGCCTCAAGACTTTGCGTGCCAACTTGCTTGCTCCGCCAGCCATGATGCCTCGTGTGGCGCTGCTCAGCCTGCTCGGAATCGCAGCTCTGGCAGGTAAGTCCGACCAGCGAAGCAGGATCAGCACCTTGGACAGCGGCGATGGGATTGAGGACCGCGGAGGGATTGCCGAGCGCGGAAAAAGCTCAGTGGGAATTTCACAGACCTCAACAACCAAGAGCTTCTGTACTGGTTGAGAATTGGCACAGGGAGTCCTCTTCTGACAATGAACAGCTGATATATCAGTCTGCCTGTGGCTCTCATCTCATATAAAATGTTTGGGCTAGAAGTTTTATTAATTACCACCAATACATGCTCTTATCATACACATACAGAAACAAGAATGTGGATGCACGACATACGTGGTCTACTTAATGATTAATGATAGCTAGAGCGTTTCCACGTCTTTGCTGAAGGAAGCTCCAGCCAGATTCACTGCTGTGCAAATTAGCAGAGCCAAAATCTCACAAGTATGTTGGTATGTCCAGTCAATAGGCAGCTTCTGCCTTTCAGAAGTGCACTAGATTTCCCAGGTCAGAACCATCCATCCATAAACTGGGCTACGTTTTTCGGGGGGGGGGGCGGAGGAAAAGAGAAGATACTAAAGCTGGAGGAAATTAATGCAGTGTGCGTATGTATACATGTGTGAATGGACATATTTGTATCCGTATTTGTCTCTTAACTTGTATATGAGAAAAGAGGCAAGAAGGAAACTTTTGTGTAGTTATTGAGTGCAGGTACATGTTTGTTCTTTTTGTGTTTTTAAATATATAAATATATGGTTTAATTCTTCAATGATTAAATATATTGTGCAAATGTTCAGATCATGCTTTTTGGAAGTAAGATCTTTTTAAAAAAAATCTAAATGTTAAAATCACTGAAGAAAAGTAATATCCAGTAATTTGACAGGAATGTTACTAGTGGCTCTGTGTTTTATCAATTGACAAAAGCATATAAAAAGATATTATGCTTTTAAAATAACGTTTGACTTTTCTCCATCAGCTTGAACAAGCAGACGATTAAGAAAATGCTGCTTAGTCCTCATCAAATAAAAGCAGCTATTTTTTAACAGAAGTACTCTTGAGGGTAATTGTCACCGTTTAAGTATTGTTGCTCTTCCTTTAAAACCTGTGGCACTTAGACCTCTTTTTTTTTTAAGTCTTCTTGTTTCCCCTTACAAGTGTGTGGATTTTGTTTTTCAGGTTTTAAAGGTTTAGCAAGAATGGAAAAATATGATTCTTGAACTTCACATCTTTGTTTATCTGAATGCTGCACATGCAGAAAAGTAATTAAACAACAAAATGTATGCAGATGTTGACCAAATTGTGTGTGTTGTGTAAAATCTCATGCCCACACATCAGAAATTTATCCCGGATCTAGTAAAACTAATTCCATAATATGAATTGGAATCAGATTAGGAATGGACAATTTAAGTCCCTGCCATTTTATTCAGTCTACTCTATTATGATTGAATCTCAAATGAACTCTACTTGTTACAATAATGAAATGCAAATCTCAATTCCCCTATAGGCTCTATGTACTTAGCAGAGTATCAGCACCACTGAATTTAATGAGGCTTACAAGTTAGCATTTTTATATAAGAGAACAGTCAGTTTATCATTCTATACTCACTAGGAGTTGTCCCAGAATATAACTTGACATATATATTGTACAGTAGTTTAAAATCAGGTGATGTAACAGTGTAAAAATGTAATAATGTCACTCCTCCACAAAGAAATATAGAATCAAAGATAAATAGCCAATTGGTCATTTACTATTGTATTGTAATCTTCAAGAAGATTTAGAACTGCATGTAAAAATTATACATTGGCTCTCTATTTAAGTTAAGGCATGACCAAGCAGAACAATTTGAATGGCTAATTCTATAATTCCATTATCTTGTGACATACCAAAAATTGTCTTATTCATAAGAGTTCCCCAAAACCTTTAATTCTCATTAACTTTTCTCATGAACATCTATTAGACAATATAATATTCTATATTCAATCACTCTTACTTTTCTGGAATGAAGAGGAAGCATTAGCCACATGTATATAAGTAAAAATTGTTCGGTATGTATATGTTCACCATAGATACAGAATCTGAGAGTATTCAAACTTTTCTCAGGGATCCCTAAGGTACTCATATTATTCTCATATTAAATCCAGTTTAAGCGAGAAGTGTGGAGAAATATCATATATTATTATTGCTTCTTATGTTTGATAATGTCAGCAGAGCAAGGAATTCTCCCTGATGCCATTGGTATCATGTTGCTATTGATTAGTTCAGGAATTCTCAATCCCCTGGTCCATGGACCAGCACCAATCCATGGCCTGCCAGGGACTGGTCCATGCGAGCAAGTGGAATCCCCTCCTTGCACATACAGAACCACGAAACTACACCCCCACCTGGTCTGCAGAAAAACTGCTCTCCACCAAAGCAGTCTGCAGCACCCAAAAAGTTGGGGGGGGGGGGGGCACAGGACTAATTGGGTTAATAAACAGAATGGAGAGGTCCCTTCACTTCCAAAGCCTTCATCTGACTGCCCACTCAAACTTCTTTCCCTTGTCCTCTCCCACCTGAGGATTCCTGACCACACCAAGGATAAAAAGCCTTGCATTCCTCTTTTCAATATTGGAAACATAGGGATAATATATTGCTGATGCCTCTTCCATTTTTGCAGATGCTCCAATGCATAGCTCTATTGCTGGCAACGTGGTAACCAAGGCAAAGAAGGAAGGAAGGAAGGAAGCTTGTATATTTGTATATTACTCAGTGACAATATTTCAGATACTTTACCACCACTACAATCCTCACACACTGGTTACAATTCATTTGACTTCATTAACTTAAAACACTTCATCAGCATCCAAATCTTACAGGCTTTAACAGTATCTGTACTGGTCAGTGGCTTTTGTACCAACTGGAAGATCACCTTTAGTTGCTTTCATAGTCTGAGTGATTGGCATGCCTGCTGTTGAGGGCTAATGAAGCAGAATCATTCATGTACCTTAGAAGAGGGTCCTAGAAGATGTATTGACTCCAGGGAGTCATCCAACCTGGATTGCCTCCAGTATGATGTATCAATAATTCTCTGCTGTAGGTTAAATATAATAGAAGGAAGAACAGACAACTAGCAGGCAGCCTAATTATTTATTAATCTGTTTTACTATAATGTTTGTCCCCAGGCAACCTATTTTGCAGCTTTGATCATGGTGAGACATAACCCAATGAATTAGATCAGGTTTAGAGATAATGACCTACCCAGAACCATATGGTGAGATTTTTGCATGAGTGGAAGTTGGTATGTGTTTGTGTGTGTGTTGTGTACACACACACACACAACACACACAACACACACACCATGTTCTTGAACACCTCCTACTATGAGAAGGTTGGCTTTACATTAGCAAATTAGGGTTATTAATTTTGTGCTGTTTTCAGCTAGCTGCAATTACTGTAACCTTAATTAACCTTAATGGGATATATAGACTTGTACAAAGTTAAGGAACAATATGGTGGCTGATCCACCTGAACTCACTGTTGTATACCGAAACAAAAATCTAATGTTTCATCTAATGAAAAATAAGTATAGCATATTTGGTAGAGAAAGGCACAACATGTGTATACTTTCATAGCTTTAGGAAATAAACTAATAAAACTCTTTGCTGGGAAATGGATCTTTTGTAATCTGAGGCAATATTGTTCCTACCAGCAGTAACAGTAATTTATCACCATTACTGAGGGTTATTTTTGTTCAACTTGACCCATATTCTCTAATCCCGAACAACTGCATTGTGATGGGAAGATGCTATCTTCATGTATTATACATGTACAGTTGTCATATCTTATAGAACTACATGCACCTCATGCCAAGGAGGACATCAACATTTATATATAATAGTGTAGCTTTTCAACAGACAACACAGACAAAAGAAGCAACTATGTTGTGTGTGTTGCTTAATATGTATTGTAATTATATCAGTCACAACAATTATATTAAACAATTTCTTAATGTTCCTTTAATTCAAGACAGGACTTAGAAAAACAAAATTTCTCTTCGCCATTGCTCTAAAATTTTATTTCATAGAATTATATTCTCAAAATGAAATTTTCATTATTCTTGGTCTCAGATTTAAAACGGAAGGATCCCGACAGTAGGGAGTAAACAGAATCATCCATGCCTGGTATTAACAATATGATTTTTGCAACAAATTTTGGAAGCTATCTTATATTGGGTCAAATGTCTACGCTATTCTTTAATGGATGCCTGATTTGGATCTCAATTCCTTTTTATCTTCAGCTTGCACGGTTTATGGCAAAGGGTTGTAGCCTCCATCTTCAATATACTTCCTCCTTGGTCAAATGCATTGTCTTTTAAAGCTCATGTAGCCTCACAGCTTTGAGACAAGACCTTTTCTTAAACTTCTCAGTCTGTATTAAACACTCAGATCCTGGCTACACACTGGCCATTGCAGTTCATGTATTTTAATTAGCTGTAGAAAATGTCAGGATAAAACTTCACACTCAGTGATTCTCTTATGTGCTAGTTAAACGTTTGATACAAGTTGAAGAAAGAACAACCAGTGCATTGATGCGTTCTGAGTTTATCGACATTTGGAACTAGCAAAAATTGAATGGCTGTAGCTTAAAGGACACCCTTCTGCTGGTGATGCATTTTCCTTCCCCAAACAATGTCACCACTTTAGACAGGTGCTTTTGACCACTTCATTTATCCCACTGTTATTTCATGTTGCAATAGAGCAATTCATTGAAACATTGCTTTGACCTTTATCAGGATCTAGCAGCTTAATGAGTAGGGATTGTTCATCACATGGACCTCAGTGTTTGTTAATCTACGTATGTAATTGTATGGTACAATCCGGGTAATGGTATCCTCTTATCTTCACTACTGATTCGGTTGCGGGAGTGTGTGCGTATGCGCAGAAGATCCATGATGACGTCTGGGTGGGTGGGTGGAGCCTTGCACCACCACCACTACTGGTCAATGGTGGGTTTCAAAAATTTTTAGAACCTCTTCGGTAGGTGTGGCCTGCTTTATGGGAGTGGCTTGCCAGCCAAGTGACTGGATGGGAGTGGCTTGCCAGTCCTGTGACTGAGTGGGAGTGGCTTGGCAGTCATGTGACTGGGTGGGCATGGCCAACTTGTAAAATGTGGTGAAACTCACTTAATAACGCTCTTGCTTAGCAACCAAAATGTTGGCTCAGAAACTCTGGCATTTGAAGCACGCAAGTCTTAAAGCTGTCAAGTTACAAGACCCTTGCACCCCTAACCCTTTAGAAAAAAAACCCCAAGGGTTTTCAAACTTGATAGCTTTAAGATTTGTGGACTTCTACTCCCAGAATTCCTCCTCCAGTCATGTTGGCTCAGGAACTCTGGCATTGAAGCATGCAAGTCTTAAAGCTGTCAAGTTACAAGATCCTTGCACCCCTAACCCCTTAGAAAAAAACCTCCAGGGATTTTCAAACTTGACAGCTTTAAGACTTTAAGGTTTAGATAGGACTCTTAGAGGTGGGTGGGGCGATTGGTGAGCCAGCCAATCAGTGAGCAGCAGACAGGGCAGACATGGTGCAGATGGGTGGAGGGAGGGAGCTGGAACTGGTTCTAAACGGCATGGTAGATTTGTGGAACCTCTTTTATAGAAGAGGTTAGAACTGGCAGGAACCCACCCCTGCTACTGGTTCACCCAAACCAATGCGAACCGGCAGAATAACACCTCTGGTACAATCCCTCAAGATTTTCTTACAATTAAAGAAATAAGAGGACTACATCCCAAATTTTGTACATTTTTTTCCTCATGCATTAGAAATGGGATTCATTACCACCACCCCCGCATCCCTTCCATTTCAAATTTGATCCACAGATTCTCCAACTGTACAGAGTGGGGCACAAAAGATGCAGACGGGAGGGGAAATCCAAATAGATGCATTCCAGCTGGACTCAATACAGACACTAGAGTTTGTTGTATGTTGTACTGTGTGATCCTATCACACAGGATCCAAAGAACGTCAGATCTGTATCCAACCTTCTTTGCAGCCACAGCATAAAAGGATTTTGGTCTGGAATGTAGAATTCCTTCCATTTGGTCCAAGAGGCATCCCACGATGAAAAACATCAACATTAATATTGGTGAACACCTTTGTAATCTTAATACAGTGTTTATATAAGGAGAGAGGGAGAGAGAGAGAAACACTCAATGAACGGTGCTCCAGTCCAAATAGATAGTCCTCTATGCTCTTTTGCCAGCTGACAGATGGTAGCAATTTTTGTTCAGTGCTTAAATTACTGTTAGGGAATTAAACAAACTCAACAGCAATTTCACTTGCTTCCTACAATGCTTTCCTTTGTAAGCATTTTGAATGGCAGTTAGTTTAGGAGGTGGTGAATTTCAGTCTTTTCCGACAGTCTCAGCCTCATGGTCAGTCCCCATGTATGATGAGGATTGGAGTCCTGGAACATATGGCAGAGTTCTGGCTTGAGTGTCAGATCTGGCACAGCATTTGGCTTTCCATTAGAGTGCTCTTGCATTATAGCTCCTTTATGAATGGGGCAAATATAAAATCTAGTTAAGAACAATCTCTTCCCTGGACTGCCAACATTCATCCACGAATGACCAGATAATGACAGTGTTTTTTGTGTGCTAACTTTCAGCTAGAAATATCTCAATAAGCTTATCGTTATGTTCATTAAAAATATAGGAGGAGGCAGTATCAATAACATTAGAAATCCCTTTCTCATTCGCTTCAGTGACAAATAATCTGACAGCTCCATTTCTTGTTACCCTGGTCTCCTGAAAAAATAATAAAAACTTTCCACTTGTGAAATAATCCAGTTCTTCAGAGGGGACTGTCAATCTCTGATTGAAGGCGAGGGAGACTCTACTGCTCTTCTAGCATGCCAGTTCTTGAACTTCATGCTCTCACTATGAATACATTTCTTGTAATGTTCAACTAATATCTCTGTTTAGGTCAAGTCATGCCTTTTGGGGAAGCAAAGAACAAGTCTTTGATGGCATTAAGTAGAATGTTGATGTGTTAAGTTATACCCTTCTAATAACTAATACTAACTGCTACGTTTTCTTCTACACAATTGTTGGCATCCTTTTAAATCACATTGAGGAAGTTCTGTAACAGTATATTGACCCAGAATATAGGGACCAGAGGTCCCCTTCTTCTCCAAGCAGGAATCATGTAAAAAAAAAAAAGAGGAGAATCACATCAGACGTTAGATGATGATGACCGCAATAACAATGGAAAAAAATAATGCAATGTGTGCCTTTAATGCTTATAGTGATTTTAATGAAGCAATTAAAAGCATTGAGGTTTATTTAAACAACTGCAAAATTTCAATCCTCTAGGACAGGGGTGTCAAACGTGTCATGTCACGTTGCCGTCACGTGATGTTTTCCCCATTCGTGGAGCTGGGGTGGGCATGGCCTGCATGTGATGCATACGGCTCGTGGGCCGCCAGTTTGACACCCCTGGGTTGGGAGGTATCACAAAACAGAATTAAAGGGATTGACGCAGGTTGTGGTTTGACTACTTGTTAAGCGGGAAAGGGATAAATGATGGGGTTCCATATGATTATGGGAGGTAGGTGACTGCATGTGGGCATTTTTTCTTTACTCTAGATCAGGGGTGTCCAAACTTGGCTGGGGAATTCTGGGAGTTGAAGTCCACAAGTCTTAAAGTTCCCAAGTTTGGACACCCCTGCTCTAGATCATGAGTTCTTTAACTTTCAGGACCAAACCAGCTTCCCCATATAAATGATTGAAGATGAAGAAGACCCTTGAAGTGGAGGTTGCAGCTATCTCCTATACCACTGGCAGTTCTGCGGACAGATGACAAATATCTTGAAGTAAAAAGCAATTTACCAAAGAATACATGCTAGGAAAAATGGAATGCGTGCCAAGTGCCCAAAGGGTTTCTCCAATATTTTATTCAAAGCCTGTTCTAATTTACTCTCACACCGTATCGTTCCCTCTTTTATGAAGTATCAAATATCATGTTCTATCCCTGCACCTTATTTAATAGACATTGTCACTTGGAAGAGGCTGGAATGATCCAACCGGGCTGTCAATGCTGTTTTCATTTTTTTCTCTCTCCAAAAGTATACCTTAGCCCTTTGTAGCATCAAAGCTGCAAACGGATTTTGGGACGAGGGCGAGAAAGTACGGCACCTATTCTTCTGAACACGGCTTGGGCTGCACCCATGGGGTTTGCACTACCAATTAGTGTCCTGCCTGATGGATGGCTGAACATTGGATGTTCATTCATGATTAAACTGTGAGCAAACCAATTTGCTTATATTGGTGCTGTGTCTGCATCTGCTTTTTACTGCCTGCATTGCAGATGGAGGCAGGCACTTATGTGGGAGGGGGGGAGGCAGAGGATGGGGTGATTTCAAACACAGAGGCAGAACCAGCATTCCCTTGACACACTAAGGTGGGGAAAGAGACACTCCCAATGCCATCTGGCAACTTGCCAGGGACTTTTGCATTGCTACTAGGGTATCATAATTCAAAAACAATGTGAAAAGATTATATTGATATATTTAGTTGATCATACTTATTTCCTTGTTCTTCTTTCTTGGTACATTATAGCTGTTATTATTTGAACCCAAGGAACCTTTTAAAAAAGGTTTCATACAATCATGCTAGTGGGATAATACCAAATAACATGCTTTATTAATAAAGGAAGAATCACAATATCATATAAATCAGCTTCAGTAAGACTTGCAAATCAGGGTGGTAAACTAATATTTGTTTTTCATATTGAGAAGGAGAAGCATCTAAACAAAGATACAGTTATAAAATGAAATAATACCCCCACACTGGAACCAAACAAAATAAACCAAATAGTTCTCTCTGTTGTGTGTTTGTGTGTTTGTGTGTGTGTGTGTGTGTTTGTGTGTGTATTGCTCACATGTGAGCATGCAAAGGGAGGGGAGGGAAGCCTCTTCAAAACCTCAGAACTAGTTATTGCTTTAGCTTTGCAAGTCATAGTCACAACAAACTGCAATGTTGATGCATGGTTGTATTTTCACTATACAAATACGCATCGTTGTATATACAGTACATTGTAAATACAGTCAATTCTAATAACTCAAAATAGCCACATCAGGCTGCTCTCTGTCACACTTGGCTGGCCTGCTCCCAGATGTATTAGATGCAGTTTCTGCACTGCTGGAAATAAAGAGGATGCTGCTTGCTATCATTTGTCTAACCTCCTACTAGTACCTTTTTAAATAAAGAGAACTATGTTAAATCAGAATGAGCAGGGTGTCTGGTTGTGCAAATGGTGATATGGGAGCCCTAAAACTAGGGCATGAAAATTATTCTTTGATTGGAAAAAAATGCTTTGAAATATTCAATAAAACCAAAGCGGGTATAGCTGTCTTTTTCTAAAGGTGTGATTTTAAACTCTCTTCTAATGTTTATCTTTTTGGTTTATAGGTATTCATTCAGCTCCAGTAGAAAATGATGACCATGCTGGAGAAATGGTGAGCAGAAAACTTATTTATCTAAAAAGTGAAATGTATTAGGTCACTTTTGTAGGAGAAGGAGTGGCAGGGCCTGGGGCAGAGTTAAGAGAGGGATCAGCTTAAAATGGTTATATTCACACCAGCAGTCTAAATTCAACCCTTCTTGAATTATAGTTGACTAGATTCTTGTGAATAGGCATGAGCAATAAATCAGCTTAGTTGGAACTTAACACATGGTCCTGATTATTTGCACCTGACACCTTTCACAGATAATTAGAAATTATTGCATGCTCTAGAGACATACAAAGTGCCTTCTACATAGGCACTACCATGTTTTAATGGATGACAACTCCTTTGTTTGGAGTAAGGACCTTTCGGAACAATTTAGCAAGGGACAGGGACAGGAGTCTTTTGTAAGCAAGATAATTTAATGAACCTGGTGGCCTCCTCTTCTCTCGTGCATTTTTTTTCCTGGATTGTGCCCAATTCAACATTTCCATATGGATGTTCAAACCGGGGAAATGTTCATTCTCTTCCCGTATTTTTGTTGTCAACCAAAACATCTCTTCTAGGAGTCGATTTTTACAATACTAAGACAAGAACACAAAATGTTTGCATTGAGACACCTTAAGTCTAACTGAAGTCATGGGAATTCCAGCTACTATGTCTCATTGCATAGTATTTCATGGCAAGCCCAAATCATGGTGCCCTAACATAGAATCTTTCCATAAGTGACCCTGAATTAGCTTAGCCATATCTTATGAAATGAAAACTGAATTTGTGCAGTACTTCATAATACAATGCAGGATATTTGACTGGTGTTTATATAATTTTAAACCTTCTATATTTTCTGTCTTCTCAAAAAAGCAGGATCACCATATATTTCTTGGTAGGTACTAAAATTGAGATCAGTGCAGGTAGAAGATGATGTTAATGAGGAGGGAAGAAAATGTTGATGGCGAGCTGGCTACAAAACTACTGTACCTTGACCTAAAATTCAGCAGCATGATTCTATGGGGATTAGATGCCACAAAAATATGGCTGAAGTTTCCACGTGGGGCTGGAGGCCCTTTGAAATAAATAAGGCCTATGAAAGAACCCCATTTTTGTTGGTGTCACATGCTTTGGAAATCTATTGGCCTAAACTTTTGGATTTCCTCCTCTTGTTTATACACTGATGGTGAAGATAAAGATGCTATTATTTTAGCTGGGGATTTTTTTTTTTTGAGCAACTATTAAACAACTTAGAAATTTAGTTTCTTTTGCTTCGGGATTACTTACTCACTTGGAATCTTCCAATTCTAAATTTGTTTTCCATGTTTATGATTTTAATCAGCTTGAATATTTGGTTGAAATATTTCAAAACTAAATGAATCATCTTCCTTTGCTGCTTTTGATCTAGATAACCCGATGTATTATAGAAGTCCTTTTGAACAGTCTGTCAAAAGGCAATTCTCCGCTTATTAATCCACAGTGTAAGGAGCTTCTGAAGAAAAGTAAGTGTGTATCTTTAAAAAAATCCTAGCATACTTTCTATTAGCCTTTATATTAGTTGAACATTATATAACGTTGTAATATTTATGTAAAGTGGACTGGGAGACTTCCAAAATTGCTCAATTACAACTTCCAACATATCTTACCAGTACTACTAGAAATTGTTGGGAAATGTAGCTCAACAATATCTGAAGAAACATATTCCAAGTTCCTAGTGTAAACGGAATTGACAGTGGCTTAAGAATCCACAGTCTTTCTTATTTATTTATTAAATTTATCTGACTACTTAAAGTAGACTCCGATAGACATGGCACTATGTATTGGAGGCATTTCTGGGAAAGTGAAGCTTCCCGGCAA
Source organism: Natrix helvetica (assembly GCF_964273705.1). Lineage (NCBI taxonomy): Eukaryota > Metazoa > Chordata > Lepidosauria > Squamata > Natricidae > Natrix > Natrix helvetica. Next base: position 136,702,375 of record NC_138552.1, on the reverse strand, counting down.
GCACATTATAGAGAAGCAGAAATACATTGCTTCTAACTAATTTCGTTGTATTTAAGCACAATGACAATAAGATTATACATACTTTTCCGAAGAATCATATTGTGGTGGAATCTCCAGCTGGAGTGGGGTGTGGACTCAAGACTGAAGCTTGGAATCCCTCCAGTTGTGGAAGTAACAGAGGTCAGACCCCACTTAAAATCCTTGAAGCCTTCACCTGTCTGTTCCTAAGATAATGAAATCAACCTCACAACTTCATTTATTCCCCTGGTCACATAAATCTGTTGGCATAACCAGATCTTGAGGGACTTTCAGAAACTCATGATGTGGTCAATCTTATCTCTGAGGGAGAAGATTCCACAATAAAAGTGCAGCCTACCAAATTTAGGCCTCTAAACAATGGAACTTACAATATATCCATTCTGTGAGATCTAGCTGAAAAATGGCTCATTGAAGAGTACAAGTGTTAATGCAAATAGCAATGTGAGTATTAATTTTCAGAAAGCTGACAAGAAGTTAATAGGTTCCAAGTGCAGTTACTGATTATGAATCCACATGCACTCTGATCTAGCACAAGCAACACACACACACACACACACACACACACACACACACACAGTCTGAATAGAAAACATGAAGAATATCTGAAAATGGAATTTATTTGGACTGGAGATCCACTTGCCCCAATCCCATAGTACTTGCTCAGGAAGTTTGGGCTAAGAAATGTTTATATTATTTTTATAATATATTAGCGTTATTATAATATACTAGCTGATAACCCGGCATTGCCTGGGTATTTATTTATCCTAATCCTGTATTAGACAGGAAAATCCCTGATTTCGGCTGCAATTAAATTAGTTACAAATGTTTTCCCGGTGTCCCCAAAAGTGTCAAGAAAAGTGATACCACCTTGTTTTGCTAGCTGATCCATGATCATTTGGTATGCTTTTTTCTGATTAGATTGATGTAGATGTGGTTTCTTGTCCACAATATTTGCACTAATCTGTTCGATGTTTTTCTTTTCTCATATGTAATCTGTTTGAAGAATGTCATGTCGGTCTCATAGTGGTGCAGACAGGTCGAGTTGCAGTAATGTTTTATTAATCATGGCAATACATTTGTCCTCAAAAATAACCAAAGCCTTGTTAAAAATGTCCGGACCAAACATAATTTCTAGTGTTGGATTTTCCCCCTTACCAGAGGGAGCCTCCTTGTGGAGTACTGTGAAGCCGTTACCATGGCAACTCCACTATGCCATTTTATAGCAGTAGAATAGAAGCTGTTTTAAGGCACAACAGGCTGTATCTTAACAGAACACACACCCTGAGGGATGTTAGCGGTATCTTACCCCTACAATATTTGTTTACAGAGAGTAAGTCATTTGTGTACCAAGTTTAGTTGAAATTGTTCCAGACATTCCAGAGTTATACTGGAACAAACACACACACACACACACAGCCATTTATATACATATATAAGATAGTAAGATTGTTACACGGGAAAAGGCCCGAATACAACAAGACCAGCTTATATATACACATACATACATACATACAGTACTGTGCAAAAGTTTTAGGCAGATGTGAAAAAACGCTGTAAACAAAGAATGCTTTCAGAAATATAAATAATGATTGTTTATTTTCAAAATGCAAAGTGGGCGAACAAAAGAAAAATCTAAATCAAATCAATATTTGGTGTGACCACCCTTTGCCTACACTTTCACACAGTTTTTGAAGGAACTCGGCTGTTCCAAACATCTTGGAGAACTAACCACAGATCTTCTGTGGATGTAGGCTTTCTCACATCCTTCTGTCTCTTCGTGTAATCCCAGACACACTCGATGATGTTGAAATCAGGGCTCTGTGGGGGCCATGCCATCACTTCCAGTACTTCTTGTTCTTCTTTACGCTGAAGATAGTTCTTAATGACTTTGGCCTTATGTTTGGGGTTGTTGTCCTGCTGCAGAATAAATTTGGGGCCAATCATACGCCTCCCTGATGGTATTGCATGATGGATAAGTATCTGCCTGTATTTCTCAGCATTGAGAACACCATTAATCCTGACCAAATCTCCAACTCCATTTGCAGAAATGCAGCCTCAAACATTCAGGGAACCTCCACCATGCTTCACTGTTGCCTGCAGACACTCATTATTGTACCGCTCTCTAGCCCTTTGACGAACAAACTGCCTTCTGCTACAGCCAAATATTTCAAATTTTGACTCATCAGTCCAAAGCACCTGCTGCCATTTTTCTGCACCCCAGTTCCTTTGTTTTCATGCATACTTTAGCCGCTTGGCCTTGTTCCCACGTTGGAGGTATGGCTTTTTGGCTGCAACTCTTCTATGAAGACCACTTCTGGCCAGACTTCTCCAGACAGTAGATGAGTGTACCTGGGTCCCACTGGTTTCTGCCAGTTCTGAGCTGATGGCACTGCTGGACATCTTCCTATTTCGAAGAGCAATAAGTTTGATGTGTCTTTCATCTGCTGCACTAAGTTTCCTTGGCCGACCACTGCGTCTACGATCCTCAACGTTGCCCGTTTCTTTGTGCTTCTTCAAAAGAGTTTGAACAACACATCTTAAAATCCCAGTCTGCTTTGTCTGGGAGAGACCTTGTTGATGCAGTATAATTACCTTGTGTCTTGTTGCTGTGCTCAATCTTTCCATGACATGAAACAACCTCACCTTGGTAGCAGAGTTTGGCTGTTCCTCACCCAGTTTTAAGCCTCCTACACAGCTGTTTCTGTTTCAGTTCATGACTGGGTGTCAATGTGACATTGATGATCATCAGCACCTGTTTGGTATAATTGGTTGATCATACACCTGACTATAATCCTACAAAACCCCTGACTTTGTGCAAGTGTACCTAGAATAATTGCTGCTGTTGTGAAGGTAAAGGGTGATCACAACAAATATTGATTTGATTTAGATTTTTCTTTTGTTCGCTCACTTTGCATTTTGAAAATTGACAGAAATAAACAATCATTATTTATATTTCTGAAAGCATTCTTTGTTTACAGCATTTTTTCACACCTGCCTAACACTTTTGCACAGTACTGTACATACACACACATATACATATTATGGCATGAAATACATAAAACAATATACTGTAAATGGTAAATTTAGTATTTCATTTCTTATTAAAGTTTTGGTGCAAAATGTCAGCCAATCAATTCTACAGCCAGCTCTCTCACTCAATGACTCTGGATGGATTACAATTCAAAAAATATATTACAATGAAGGAACTAAAATATTTTAAAACAATAAAAAACAATAAAAGCATCCAAAACAAATATACACAGTAGCCAAGATGCTTGGCCAGTTAGAAATATAGCCAAGAAATGGGGCCCTTGACATATTCAGCCCTCAGGCTTGGGAACATTTTAAACAACTTAGTTTTAAAAGGGGACATGAATACATATATACAACCATAATGTTAACCTTATTCATCAAAAAAAAGAGTGCCCATGTTCTAGGACAAGCTAAAGCAGCAAAGGTCCCTAAGCTTCTTCTTGACAGATAAATGTTTATAGGCAAGAACCTTTGCATGCTTGTAAAAGAGTAAGTAGTCCTCCATGTGCATTCTGTGACCTGATTTTTTTTTTAAAGTCAGGTTAAATATTTGTATCCATTCAGATTGTCAATACGGGTTCAAAAATTGCTGATTTCTATCCATAGGGCTCATAGAAGAGCTCCATTGTTTTCTTTTGCTACAGCTTGATGGCATGGCTGTTGCCAGGTGAGAGTTGAGGGAATGTTGGGGAAATAGTGAGCAAGTGATGAAGTCACCACTGGCCATTGTGAGATATGCACAATGTAATAATAGTACAAAGAAAAAAAATCCCATGGTTGTTGATTCTCTTTGGGAGGTCCTGAAAAGAAAGGAAAAGTGGAAGAAAATCAGCGACAGAGGACAGGTAATCCACAATGAACATGAAAATGTAATGGTATTATAATGAGGAAGTATATTTTGTTTTGTTGCAGGTGAACAACAAAAACAAAAAGAGAAAAATGTACAGCAAGACATGGAACTTGGCACAAGAACCTTATCGGAATCAGAAGAATTAACTAAGCAGTCAGAAGGGACTGTGAGGGAAGAACAAGATGTGAGTGAAGAAGAGTTTAAAAGACACACAGAAGGAGATGATAAGTGGCATCTAGAAACACATAAAAAAGGGGGAAGCAGCAACCCACAAACTGCCTCCCAAGGGACCTCTTATGCTTTGGATAGAGACCATAAAGAAGAAGAAAAGAAAGAGAATGAAAAAGGAGCTGAGGAAGATAATTACAAAAGAAATCACCACAATGAAGATGGAGGCAAAGAAAAAAAAGCCGGCGAAGAAGTAGAGTCTGAGCCTCTAGAGAAAAAGTCCGTTCTTACATCTGGAAAAGTGAATGAGGGAGATTACAAGCATTCTCATGGCCAAAAGTATGTGGAAGAAATAATTCAGAGTCAAGAAAGGGAAAATGAAGACAGTGAGGAGGAGGAGGAAGAAAAGGAAGAGGAGGAGGAGGAAGAAGAGGAGAGTAATGAAAAGTATCATCATAGCTTTCATGAAGAATTTGAAGATTCTTCAGAGAGGGACGGTGGCGAAACAGAGAAGCAAGACCACAAATCAGGACATTACCGAAGAAAACCAATATTGGGTAAGTCCCCTGAATACAACAGGCATCATATTGGTGAAAAAAGAGGCTCATCTGAAGAGCCCAGTGAGGAAGAAAGTGAATTCTGGACTAAAAGGAGTCATCAACCCAACCATTATGAGAGAGGACATTACTTTGTGGAGCCAAGAAACGCTATTGAAATGCATAGATATGAGGAAATGGATAGAGGGATCAGGAACCAAGGATATTGGGATCAACACTACCCCAGCCAAGAGGACAGTGATGAAGACATGAAGCAACAGAGCGAGGAAAATGAAAGGAAACAGTATCAGTACATGAGGAAAAGACTTTTCGGTGGACCATCAAGGGAGATCAGACATCACTACGAAGTAAGGGTCCCTTACAGCAAAGCAAGGAAGGGAAATGGAGGTATGAAACAAAGCCATGATAGCATAAATGAGAAACGGCACCATGACCAACCAAGCATACAGCTAGAGATGGCAAAACCACAAAACAAGGAGAGAGAAGGAGATGGAGAGCAGCGACTCAATAGCCAAGAAGAAAAGCACTATGCTAGTAATGATGGAGAGCTAGAAACTCCACACTACGAGAGAGGAAAACACTTTGAGAATAAAAGGACTCTTCTGCTAGAGGAGGGCTACCCAAGAAGCCACTATCTTGTAGAAAATGTAAAAAGAGCTTTAACATCATTTTATTCCCAACAGCCCAGGTGGAAAAACAGACCTGTGGACAAGAACGCTGACATCATCAATCCACTGTTGGAGAGTGAAGAACACAAGTCCCACTTGAATAAGAGGGAATTCTTTCCTGAATATAATGATTATGACTTGTGGGAGAAGAAACAGATCCTGGATAGCTTAAGCCCCAAACAGGACAACAATAATAATCCTGAGAGGCTATACAAACCTGAGATAAAAAGGCAGTATGATAGAATGGATGAGCTGGCCCATCTTCTGAGCTACCGGAAGAAATCTGCAGAATTTCCAGAACTCTACAGCTCAAAAGAAGACGTTGAAAGGGGACACGTAATAAGAAGTGGCAAGGACAAATTTAATCAGAGGCCTCTGACACCCGAAGAGGTATTTATTTTATGATTTCTAAGAAAGCTAGAACAATTCTTTTCTAAAAAAGTCTTTTATTTCAACAAAAGAATACAATATGTGGCTAGGCGCAACATATTGTACGTTAGGGTTATATTCTCAGTATCATGTTGACAACTTTGTATGTGATAAAACAGTATGAAGCCGTTATTTCAGGCTTCATACAGTCGTCAAATAACTGACAGGACCATCAATGTGTTCCAGTTAATAATCTGGCTTTAGCTGTCTTTCACTTAGCCTTCTCTGTGTCTAGGTATCATTTACACTTGTACTTCACTGGAATGACGCAACCTGCTGAAGTTGCTTCATAATTACCCTATTGAAAGTGTCAGCAAAACTGGATCTTAAGAGGAGGGAAGAAAAATCCTGAGTGTTAAAAATATCTAGGAAGCTGTCAAACAAGGACATGTTCTGATTTATTTAGTGCAGAAGATGTTAAGACTCCAAGTAACTTATTTGAAATGAAAATATCTAGAATTGTACAATCTACTTAGTCCCTGTTTAGATCAACTTCTTTGTCATGGCATGGCAAAGCATTGGCTAAGGCAAGACTGAAAGAACTTTCTTCTGGGGATAATCTGTAACGATCTTTCTAGTTATAGACTAAGCTAGAGGGAAACCTTAGTTCTGATGTTATTTCTTACAAAATACCTGAACAAAAGGTAAGCTCCAGGAAGTCCTACATATATATATATTTAAGGAAGGCATTCAGATTGTAAGCCACTAGGCTCATTCTTCTTGCTTAAAATTGATCTAGTTAAAATAGCTGCATTTCTGGACTGAAGTGTTTCTGAAGTGTTTTATGTTCCTCATAGTCTTCAAGCATGGCTTTTAAGGCATTCACTACGTTTTTCACTGTAATATGGAAGAGGACTAATTAAAATGTTATATAGGGAACACTTTGACCCAGGCCAGTCACCTAATCTAAGGTTTCACTCAAGCAAGATACATCTGTGTATAAACATACATACGTGCTTAGCTGCATGACACTCAACACTGCTCATCACAACAGTGACCTGTTTAAACTTTGAGTAAAAAAATCTCTTGTTCTATTCATGTGTTCATTTAAATTCTGGGCTGCAGGCCTCATTTCCTCCCATACTTCCTACTTAGAAATAGTCAGATTTCTATCAGGCTGCCTACGTTTTCAGGAATGACACATCCTGACTTTCAGTATTACACTATATCATGTCTCACTGAAATAACTACAAGCGAGTTTGCACGGAGTGACATAACTGCCATACTATAAATTCATGCTCTGGAAAACCATCCGACCACATGACAAATGATCAGTGCCAAATATTCTTGGCAACTATAAGGATGCAGAGATGAATTAAAAATCTGAAGAAAAGCATGAAGATGATTTCTGGTCATTTTGGCAAAATGTAAACAATTGGCACTTATAAACTGATTCCTAGAGAAACTGTAGTTCTCTATAAATATTAAGTCAAACTCACAAGTTATCATAGTACACAAACATGATAATGGCACAGGTTAACATCACATGGTTGATCTCCCTGTTTAGGAATCATCACTATGCTTTGATGGAAAATAAGATTAATTTCATCGTGCTCTCCTTACGGAAACGGATCACATGAATCGTAAAAATAGAATGCAGGAGTATTTAGAACTCTTCCCTACATTTCCTTTCTCAGTTTTCTTGAGTGATGTTTGGGAGATTATGCATTTACAAAATTTTATTGCAATAAAACCATATTTTACAAGTATTTTGCAAAAGCTACATAGGTAATTAAAATCTAGTAAAATAGAATGTTTAATTCTTATAGAACGTTGAGTACTTTTTTCTGATCGGTTTCTTGACTTTTGTGAAAGCAGCCCCTGGATGTCCCCCACATACATGTGCATACGTATGTTGCTTACTTTATACAGCTTTAATAGAAAAGGCAATTGGAAGAGCCAGGAAAAGTAACTAGAGCTACATTAGAATTAAAAATCCAAACCTAATACTTGCATATGAGCCACAATCAAATCTAATTAAATCTAAACCCAATAAGTTCACTATGCAGTACAATTGCATGAATGTCTAACAATTAAATTCTCAAAGTAAAAAAAAAAGTGTTGTATGCTTTTAAGGTCATAATCTACATGGATTTCCTTTTCCATTATCACAGGAGAAAGAACTGGAAAACCTGGCTGCTATGGATTTGGAACTGCAGAAGATAGCTGAAAAATTCAACAATAACCAGAGAGGATGAATTTTATTTGACGTAATGTGGTATGGTGAAGAGTAGCTTTATTTAAACTATCCCGTATTTACTAGTAAAGTCATTCCCTCAAATGTTGTTCTTCTCCCTAATTAGAAATAGTTTACCATCCTTTAAATATATAATTTACACCAGTACAAAGCATCTTTCTGTTCCAAAAGATTTCTTCAGATCAGCATGGATTCTTGCCTTCTGAATTTTGAAATGCATGAGGATAATTGTGTGTGCGTTCTTCAGAAATATATTATCTTGGTAAAAAATAATAAACTTTACATTGTCTACATACTGTAGTTAACTGCATGTGCTCCTGCATAGCTTGTTTATGATTTACACAGATTTGTCAGAGGAGATACAGTAGTATGCTTGTAAGTCTATATTGGAACTAGGTTTTTGTTCCTTATAACTTAGTATATTTTGTAGTACCTTAAAATCTACTTTGGAACGCTGACAGCATCAAAATAGATGCACCATCTACTCCCATGTTATTATGAGATAAACTGAACACTTACAGCTTATGAAAAAAGGACACTGGCTGCAGTTCTCCCACAAAAGCATTGAATGTGCTTCTTAAACTACCCCCAAAGTTTCTATGGAATTGTATTTTTAGAGTCATTGACACATAAGTGGCTAGCTGCATAATTGCTGCCTTGCATTGTTTATAAATATAAGGTGGGATTAAAATAAACTAAAATAAATGTTTGCAGCATTTATAGCAATTAATTTTAATGTAATATATATTTAGTTTTTATTGTACACTCATCAACTTTATTTTGGGCTCACTCACCTTTGGTGATATGGTCCTCGCCACTACTCAAGGAATACAAAGATTAGAGATACCCCAGCTTTAAAAGAAAAGTGAATTTTAACCATCTGGTAGTGTCAGAATACCTGAAGGAATTATGGTAGTGAAGTACTCAACAGGACAAAATTTCTGCTTTTCATCATATTCTGATGCTGATGATCTTCACAAGACTTCCAACTTATTTTATAGCTGTTAATTCTAGTACCACTTAAGCAGATTGTTTTTATTAAATCTTGACAACAGGCCTAGAAAATGATTCCTTTATATGAAAGTGAGCAGGCTTTGTTTATTCTCCAAAAGCACCAGTAGTATCAATGATTTTTATTAGGGGAAAAAAAAAATCTCTACTGCACGGATTGCAATTTAAGATTTCAGGGGCCAAGATTTTAGCACTAAGGCTGCTAACCAAAGGCATTCTGGCCTCAAAATACCAAACCAGTCACACAAATATTGAACACATTAAACATTTAACTAAAAGTTAAATGAATATAAAACACAGGAAGCACAATTGTGGATAGGCTTGTTAGTTGTCGATCTGAGGTAATCAATATTTTCATAGGTCATTTATTATCACCAGCATTGTCTATTCTTGATTCTCTGATTGCCACCTACTGGATGTTGGAAATATTGCTTCATATCATGAGCATAAATGAACGTTCCTTCTGGTTTTTTAAGGCCAAATTAAATAGGTTGGGGAATCAACTCCAAGTGATTTTTCTTCCTACCATAACTCAACTGAGAGAGATTAAAATCTTTCTAAGAAAGTAGGCTAATAACCTGGATTCACCGAGGAAAAAAATGTCTCCAGGTTGATTTTGTACCTGCAGTATATGTGAACTATGCATTTGTTGCATTTATAGACCACCTTTTTTCTAGATCAGTCAAGTGCCTGGGGGATCAACTCCCCAATATTGTTGAAGCAATAACAGTTTAAGTTTTTATAAGCTATGTTACACATGACTCTCACAGAAGCTTAGTTATTCAATGGTTACATGGTTGATGAAACTGATTAGACAGAATTGTTCAGCGGCCGGAATGATCTTCGTAACTGAGCTGGGAAATAAACATACATTTTAATGATTGAGCCCCAAGTTTCAGGTGTTAGATTACATTATAGATTTCACTCTTGCCAATATTAGAATGCCACAGGATTTTTAACTGTTCCATTCCACTGAAATGCAGTTTGCTAACATCATACATGGGATACTATTATAGTCTGACGACTTAAAGTATTTGCATAACGCTTGAGGCACTTACCTATGTTAACCAACGAGATGAAAGCTTTTGTTTAGGTGCCATCAAGTCGATGTTGCCTCTTAATTTTCTCTACGACAGACTGTCTCTAACCTGGTCTTTCAAGTCTTCAGATGGTGCATTCATCATCACCGTAACCGAGTCCATCCACCTTGCTGCTGATCATCCTCTTCCCTTTCCTTCCACCTTTCCCAGCACTACCGTCTTTTTCAGACAGCTAGATCTTCACATAATGCAGGGGTGTCCAAACTTGGCAACTTTAAGACTTGTGGACTTCAACTCCCAGAATTCTGGGAGTTGAAGTCCACAAGTCTTAAAGTTGCCAAGTTTGGACACCCCTGACATAATGTGTTCAAAGTACGATCATTTGTACTTTATCATTTTTGTCCTGAGTGGCAATTCTGGGTTGATTTGTTTGATGACTCTTTTGTCCATGGTATACTCAAAAATCTCCTCCAACACCAAATTTCAAGTATTTAAATTGCTTTGTAAAACAATTCACATACCTGCCCAGCAAGACTTTCAATGTGGGCATGGGGAAAAAAGGAATAAGCAAAACTCCAGTAGAAGGTAACGCATTGCACACAAAGCATTCTTTGCTTTCTCAGCCTTGCTGTGATATATTCTCGGGGCGTAGTTAGTTATTACCACGTTCATGGCACAATAAGTGTTTTTATTCCCAAGGCTCTGCTACTTAGCAAATCAAGCTCTGCAGTGGATGCAATGATAATGCAGCCAAGCGGGGGCTAGATTTTTATTTATTTATTTTCAAAGATTTTCTTCACAAGGTTCATAGGAATTTTTGCGTTTATGTGAGTAATCCTCACCTTATAATAGCGATTGAGACCGGAATTGCTGTTGCTAAGCAACACAGCCATAAAGCATGGAATCACGTGACAGCATCACTTAGTGACAGTAATTCCAGCAGTCCCAGATAACATCATTAAACAAGGGCTGTCATGTGACCATGACTTCCAACTTCCTGCCAGCTTTTCCTTTTGATTTTTGCTTGTGGGAAGATGGCAGGGAACCCCAGAATTCAGGATCGCATGACCGCAGCTCACTGCAATGTCATAATTGTGAGCTGGGTGCTAAGCACCCAGAATGCAATTACACAACCGTGAGGACACTGTGATGCTGGACCTCCAAGGACCAGTTGTAGGTACCACTCATTCTGCCCTCTGTAAAAAAAATACTGTCCAGTCTTCCTCTACAAGGGATTGTTTAGTTATTTATTTACCAGATTCATAAGGCTGCTCAAACAATGTGGTTCCAGGCAGTGTCCAACAACGAGAAAAAAAAATCCCCCAAAAGATTCATGTAACATTAAAGCATACATGATATACTGTATAAATTTGAAATACAGAATAGGCTGGTCATCTAGCACCATCATAAAAACAGGGGGAATTCAACAAGCAGCCCCAAATGCTTGAGGGGAAAAGCAAGTCTTAAAGCTGATTGTTGATTATCTTCTTAAATTAAAAATAAAGGATTGCTCTATGATCTGGATTCAAAGGGAAAAAAGTGATTTAGACCATGTTTATAGAAGGATCACCACACTGGTCTACAGTTCTTTCAATCAAACCCATCTATTTCAAGGATCTCTTTTTATATCTCTTTCAAATGGGTCTGCCTCTTTTTTCTTTATTAGACTCCTTATACCTTAACTTTCTTTCCCTGAGTCATTCAAGACAGCTTATAAAAGCAGTATACAAATGCTAAGAACTGAAGAAATAAATTAAGCTGCAAAAGCAGCAACAGAACCAAAATTAAAACTGAAAGATATGCTCAATGTTGTAAATCAAGAATTTTATGCTCCCTACTAAGATACATATCTAGCTAGCTCTTGTTTGAATTTGGATGAATGGGGATCAATTTACAAATACAAGACAATACAGAGCCCAATATAATGGCAGCTGAACTTTTGTGGCCAATGAGCACATCGGGAAACACACCAGTTTGGTTGCCATCCAGAAGGTGTCTTACTTTAACAATCCTTTCTTGCTTAAAAGAAAAAAGAATTCATGTATCACAAAATAATATAATTTATTCAAATGCAAATTTACAGATTAAAAACTCCACATAAAAATATAGTTATCACATGTTAAAAAGATGGAAACCAATTTTACTTTTCTTTTTCTTAAGTGTTAAGTGAAAACAGACTAGCATTACTTTAACATTTGCAAAGTAATATGTAATGTTTGCTTTTTTTTGAAATTCACAATAGTTAAAATGTGCAATAGTCTAGCATCAATCTTGCCTTTCTCACTGATAATAGTACAGCATTTTGAAACATTCATTTCACTTAGTTAAAAAAATATTGTTTTTAACAGAAATGGAAATGGGATAAGTGTGAACATGGTTTTTGAATTCAAAACAAAATTCTGAAACAGAATCAAGCTGGACTTTCAGTCAATTTTTGCAACATTTCCAGGAAGACTGATACTTAATCATATCCTTCTAAAGCAGGGGTGTCAAACTTAAGGACTGCGGCCCAGATGCGGCCCAAGGAGTGCTTAAATCTGGCCCGTAAGGTCAGCCTGGAAGCATCAAAGGATCGGCTCATGGTGCCTCTGTCGGCCAAAACAGGCTGCACCCACCGCGAGGCCTGTTTTTGGCAAGCAGAGTGCTTTTGGAGGCCGGGGAGGCAAAAAAATGGGCCGCACAGAGGCCCCGTGAGGCCTGTTTTTGGCCTCCAGCAGCACTCTGATGGCCAAAAACGAGCTGTGCGGAGGCCCCACGATGCCTCCACAAGGCCAGCAGAGTGCTGCAGGAGGACTGGATTGCAATTATGTGGCCTCAAGTAAGTGACTGATCTGGATAGAAAACAAACAACATCCTATGTTAATACATTTTTTACATACTGTAGATCCATTTAATCTACAGTCAACAATCTATAATTGACAGTCATTACTATTTACTATCCTGCAAATTTATCTCTGCAGTTAGGTCTTGTATTATCATGCTATTTATGCTATTGTATTTTTTATTATTAGTTGAATAATAAAAATACAATAGTATAAATAACTTTTTCAGGCAATAGTATAAATTGCCTGAAAAAGCAATTTATTATTAAACAATGGGGTATAAATTTAGAAATAAAAAGTTTAGTGGAGTATGAAGAATAAGTATAAACGTTTGCCTGTAATATCTGGTAGAAGAGATAGGAAAATTGTTATAGTAAAGAACTGTGGAAAGAAAGAAGGAAAAAGGCGCATCTTGAGCCTGTGTCAAATGCCCACCATGCCCATGCCCACCCCTGGCCCTATGAGGTTAAACACAACCCTCAATGAAATCGAGTTTGACACCCCTGTTCTAAAGTAATGCTCCATCAGTTATGGGGAACAACCTGAGTCTGGAATGACATTGGCAATAAAAACATTTGGCTGAACCTGATTGATTTAAAAAAGAACCTTCAGCTGCAAATGGAAAACAAAGTGCATTCCGCTTTAAATTCAGTTAGTAACAGAGCACAAGGATAATTTCTTGAAGCATTACTGGTGTTCTTGAAGCTTACGCTTTTTAGAAGATGGCTCGTCTAAGCAGTCACTGGTATTTATGCTTTCATTTTTAACAGTGATACCTGTCAGTAGGTATCCACCGCCACCACTAATTATCAATTTGGGATGACTTCGATCTGGCAAGATCTTAAAAAATAAGAAATGGCAAATAAGCTATGTAATAATTGCAGTACTAATAGCACATTCTGTGAGGTTCATGGATCAAACAGCAATAATTTCAAGAAGATACATATTAGACAAGGGTAAAAATCAGACATTCGATGCCACTTAATTTGCCTTGCAGAAATTTCATTAAAAGAAATTCTTACCATTATGCTACATTGATGAGTTATGAATCAATGATAATATCAAACTGAATATTTTTATTAGGTCATTGACCAGAATTGGAAACAAAAATACATTAACAATAAAAACAAAACAAGATGAAATATTACAATAAGTGGCAGGCTTGCCAGTGGATAATCAGAGAATAGTTATAATATGACATTACTTGGCATAGACTGAACAATGATCTACCATATTTTTTGGACTATAAGACACACCCCTCCCTCCCAAAGTGGGTGGGAATGTGTGTATCTTACAGAACGAATATTGCGGTGGGAGGTTGGTGTGGCGCCAATCAGCTGTTCTAGGTAGCTGGGATCGCCGCCACCCATTTGCGGCAATTAGTGGCGGCAAACAGGCTATGGAGGCAGAGGCAGATTTTTTTTTCTTGTTTTCCTCCTTTAAAGGTAATGTGCATCTTATAGGCTGGAGCATCTTATAGTCCGAAAAATACGGTATTTTCTATCCCCCATTATTTCATAATTTCAAATATCCATTTGATCAGAGACGCATAATTTCCCTGCCTTACTTGCATTTTCTATGGTACTTATATGTTTGTAATTCTTACCTGATAGTTTCGCAACCAGGTTTCAGAAAGTTTCAGATTAATGACACCACCTTTCTCTCTCAGTTTTGCATAACATTCTAGTAGTGGCTGAAACAAGAACATCTGGTTATATGAACTTACTGAAAAATCTTTAAAAATATTAAATTAAGCAAATATATTAGGTTCACCTCTTTATATTGGCAGTAGACAACAAAAGGCCTTGAAGGAGCTACCAGCTCTAACAACAGGAGTAATAAACTTGTTGGATGAAATCGACTGGCTACAATTAAACTGTAATGGAAGGTTAGACACAGGTTAGCTGCATTTCTAAACATCAAGACTGTTACTTTTTGGCTATTAAAAGATATAAAAATAGTTTGAATTCCAGATTAAATCTAAAAAAAACCATGGAAGGAAAAGGCTTCAAGTTACAGGTGGTTTGCCAAAATTTGAGGAAATGTTGCTGCCCACATTAAGGAGATTTTTTTTTCAAATAATTTCCTCAACTTTATTTTAGATCTGAACCATTATGTTTTAATGCACTGGTTATTCTCCTTATATAAGGATGTTTATCTTTAACCCTATAGACAGGCTGAACCATTCATCACAGCTGATATATTGACGAATCCTCTCATCATTGGGATAATTGTACAGGCTATTGTCATCCTGTCAGTGCTGAAAATATTTTGACCATTTACAGTATCTTTCGATCAAACACAGACATTTAACAAGCTAATGAAAAAAAGGAAAACCCAGAAAGGGCTGAACCTTGGCTTTAAGCTTCAAGATATATAGACAAGTAACCCTTATTCACAAACGATGGACACTACCACACTCAGTTACATTTTTAGAATTCTCTTTTGAAAGCAATTACAAAACAAGATATTCCTGGACATGTTCAGTGCTACAAGAGAGCTCTCACCCATCAGCATCCTTGTTTTTCAATAAAGCAGCAGCTGCTATCAGCTGTCTCCTCTTTTCCTCTTGTTTCTTTTGTTTGTCATGTGTCTAAAATATGTATAAATTCAGATTAAGTGATTTTAAGAACTATAGAAATTCTAAAAACATTTATCTCTAATATTTTGCAAAAATGCACACATTTATAGGCTGGTTTGGGCTTAATTTCCTAATGCCTTGCTCAAATTGTAAGGTCGTCTTGAAAGATAAAAGTAGAATTGTTAAAAACAACAAAATGTATTCTAGTGCTTCAACCTGAAATACTTCAAATAATTAAATATATTGCTAATTTTTTTTAAAAAGTACTTGTGTTAAACATTATTGCAATAAAGTCAGATAACTATCTTACCGTATTTTTCGGACTATAAGACGCACTAAGATTTTGAAGACGCATTCTGCAGATCTCACAAAAACAGCATGTTTTTCATAAAAATGGGCCTGTTTTTTGTAAAAAAAAAAGGGCATGCAAAGCCTTTAGGCTTGTAGAGTGCTTGTGGGGGCTGGGGAGGGGGGAAACGAGCAAAAATGGCCCATTTTTCCTCAAAAAAAAAGTGGGGGCATGCGTAGCCTTTAGGAGGCTTATAGAGTGCTCCTGGGGGCTGGGGTAAAATTGAGCAAAAAACGGCCTGTTTTTCGCTAATTTGTGCCCTCCCCAACCCCCAGGAGCACTTTGGAGGCCTCCCAAACCCTCTGCACAACCATTTCTGCAAAGGGGGCGGGATTTCGGAAGGCTAAAAATACTGTATTCTATTATAAGATGCACCCAGATTTTCACCCTCTTTTTGGCGGAAAAAAGGTGTGTCTTGTACTCCGTAAAATATGGTACATCCTAATTTACTTACATTGCTATCTATATATCAGCTTTAGATACTGAAATATTTTAACTTATAGCTGGCTGAACTGAACAGAAATCACAATTACTCCCAAAATATTTCACAATAGATAAAATTATATCAATGTGTTCAATTATTTAATTACATTTAAACTATCATAAAAGGTTAGGATCTTACTGTTCCCTTGGCTTGATCATCAAGTGCATCCGATGCAAATTCCGCTTTTTCTTGATCTTCAGGTTGACCGCTCTCCATAGCTACTTTAGGACTGCATTCCATGTCTACTTCTGGTATAGAAAGTTCCTTGTCATCCCCTGAACCATTTTTGTCTTCTGCCACTGGTGTTTTCTTTTCACACTTTGAAGGCAATGGTGTTAAAGAAAATGTTCCAGACAGAACGCTAGCCACTTTGCTGAGGGGGAACTCAGAGAGTGTGTCAAAAAAAGTTTTAGGAAATCCAAAACAACTTGTGGCTGCTCTAACAGGTCCTTCTCCTGGATATACCTGAACAATCGATCCGTAACCTGCAAGTATAGATCAAAGTCAAATACAGCCAGAATAAACTAGATTTACACTAATACACTGTGATAATCTAAACAAACCATTTTCTCTCAAATACAGCAGTGACTTGCATGAAAGAAAATAGAAATCATCTACAATGCGTAACATCAGCACAAAGAATGTTCTTCAAAATTGGTTACCTGACACATTCATCTGTGCAAATAATGGATTATTCATGTGATCAAAAAATCTTGAGCTTTACACAAGCATCTACAGGTGATTTCAATTCAAATCACTATGGACAAGTGAAAGATTATTTGAACTTGTCCTGGCCCCCTTTCACAGACTTGGCCATTCAGTCAGGTGCTGTGTTTTTGTATTACAGCATCTGCCTTCCTTGTTTCCCTATGTTGTCTAGCAAATGTGTTCTGAAACTTAGCTGAGTTCCAAAAGTATTTGCAAAATGGAATGGGACAAAACCAGTCAAGAGAAGCAAACCAAAAATTCCAACTGACTTATCCAAGCAGCCATATCTTGAATAACTCTTCAAGCTAAATTCAGTGAACACTTTTAACAATAGCTATATTCACAATAACAGAGATTTCCCTCTTTATCTGTTCGCTTCTCCATAAAACATGAAAATAGTTGTTAGGCAAAAATAAATAAAGCAGAAGGACAAAACATAATTGTCTTTCCAAAAGCATCTTATTTCTCTACTCTTCTGGCGTCTTTATATTTTGTAATCAATGCTTTGCTTAGAAAGCTCCCTATCCGGCTTAACTGTAAAGAAAAAAAAAACCCACGTAGATTTAGAATCAAATGCACATGCTACCCATGGAAATATTACTATTAAATGTTCACACTCCCAGTTGTAAACATTATATTCCGTTCTCACCTCCCATTCGTTCCATTACAGCTCCCAGCACCAGTCCTGCACAGGTTTCCATTACTATCATCTTGTTGCCAGCATGAACATTTCCCCAAGTTAACATCTGGGCTAGAGTATCATACCGCAAATGGCTAGGACATTTTGGGGGAAAAAAATAGATTACTTTTTCCGTGACTTAAAATACTTAAAAGTACAACAAATTTTATTGGAAATACCGGATTTCTAGTTCTAATTTATGTTTTGAACAAATATAAATTCTGACTGTAAAGATACAATATTTATTAAACATGTATTTTGCCCAGCTCCCAATGACTCTGGGCAGCTTGCCATCAGAAATCACAATATAATCAATAAAAGATGGTCTGTTCATTCCAGATGGAATGAAGCAAGGGGTCTCATTCTCCCTCACCAAAGGCCTGGCTAGTGTTGTGGATGGAAGCTGAAAAATGCTTTAACTCATTGTTTGCTCAGTTCCATCATAGTTTATGTAGTACTGATGAGAAAAAGGTATCAGAAGAAATCTACAGCTTATTTTTTGCCTTTGCCTGCTAAAAGGGGAGCTTTGAGAAAAAAAAATCTAAATTCATGCAGAATAAGACTATTCTAGTCCATTTAGTAGCCATCACCAGAATCTATTATTTTTTTAAATCCACACTCCCACAGATGATTACAAACTATCTTTAATCATATTTCATGCATCATTTGTATCCATCTGTAACCATAGGTGGGAGGACATTTATCCACTCATTTACTACTAGATGTAGCTCAACAGATACCCCATCTAACTGAAATACATTAAGCCTTACTTGATCTTTCCTGGTTCTCTTGCATAGTACATTGTTGATAATATACGAGTAGATGGCTTTATGATCGTAATAACTGCCTCATATCTGGAAGCAAAGCAGCACAAATAGTGTTAAAACTATTTAGGATTTGTGATTCACTGAAAATTCTGTTTTCTAAAATTCAACTTACTTCTTTTTCTTTTTTTTGATGTATTTATCTTGAGCAAATTCTGTTTTGTCTCTAAACGTGGTGCTGTTCTCTATTAATTGTTGAACTATTTCCTTCAAAAAAAGATAGGCTAATCATTCTCTTCTCATAGCTATTTATAAAGCATTTCAACCAAAACAAAACACAAAAGTCTCCAGTATATAAACTGTGACTAAGGAGCATCCAAGTAAAAATTTAAAAAGAAATAAAAAAATAGGAGCGCCAGTTTGCTGTAGTAGTTAAAGTACCAAGACAGAAACAGGAGACTGTGAGTTCTATTCCAGCCTAAGGCACAAAGCCATCTGTTTGATTTTGGGCCAGTTAAACTCTCAGAAGGAGGCAATGGCAAACCACTTCTGGGGGGGAAATGTGCCAGGAAAACTGCAGGGAGTCCAGGCAGTTGCCAGAGTTAACACTGACTTGAAGGGGTTTGTGTGCACATACACAGAGTAGGAAATATATTTATTCTCAATGTAGTCTTGCATCTACCAAATGAGAGGCCAACATTTAGCCATAAACAATCCAAAGAACTACACATGAAAAGCAGCACCAGTGACTTGAATGTACATAAAATGTATGTTGCATTCCATTCATTATGATCGTGATAGATATCATCCAGTCAAGAACCAGAGGACAGAAATATAGTTGAGTTGTAAAGTTCATATTTTACATGAAGTAGTTCAAGATTCAATCCTTCAAGACTTTTAGTAGAGTGGCTTGTATTTAGTATAGAAAGGCAACTGCCCTTTTCTTATTTATTAGATTTATAATAAACCTAATAATAAATTGATATCCTGTTTTTTCTTTGGAACAAAAGGTAGCTTAAATGGGATTCTAGCTTAGTTTTATTGTGATATTACTCTGATGCCCAACTGGGCTGAAACATATCAACTGGTCAGTGGTGGGTTCCGGATCCCATTGCAACTGGTACGGTTGCAACAGGGCCCAGCGTCCTCCACATGAACTTGTGCGGTCTGTGCGCATGCGCACGCTTGCATCTTATCTTCCAGTGATGCCTCCGTGATGCTCCAGCTGCTTGGCAGAGCGTTGCGCAGGCACTGTACATGCCATGTGCATGCGCAGAAGTGCCGAAGGCTTTAAAGAAAGGTAAGGAGCGCAGGCGGGCCCTCTGGAGCACCATACCGGAACGGTACCCGGTGCTCTGGACAGGCTCAGGTATGCCCATACCGGGGCGTAGTGCCTTCAACCCACCACTGCAACTGGTCCAAAGTCATCGTGATTTTGGGGTGTGTGTGTGTGAGAAGGGACTCAAATATGTTTCCTCAGTTTAAGTCTAAAATTTCAGTCATTATATGACACTTGTTCACACTTTTCAACAGCAAAGGATTCTAAATATAATTATTCCTAGCAATATAGCTTTCTAAACAGAAAGTACTCATTTGTGACGTGAAACAATAATATTCAACTGAGAATTCAAGATTACCTCTCCTTTAATGCCTTTATCCTTCAAAGCCTTTATATCATCATGAGTCAGTTTTTGAGATTTTCCATCATCTATTATATTACGATTATCTGTACCAGCTTCTTTTGTTTCTTTAAAAAAAAACCCAGATAGAATCATTTCTATTTAGTTATATACGTCATAAAACTTTCTTTCAACATTTCTCATCACATTTTCACCAAAGATGAATGTTCCTGCACACAACCTTTAAATTTATCATTTAAATCTTGAGGGTCTGTGGCCAAAAAGTTATTTAAAGGAGGTCCATGGTAAAGAAAAGTTTGAGAACCACTGATATAGGCAAAGATTCTTATCAGAGTTTCATGCCACCAATGTAAGAACATATTTCTTGTATAGATGTTGATAAAAGCCATCCATCCATCCAATTTATTGGCAGCCCATCTTACTACAAGGTAAGTCTACGGTTTTATCACATATAAAGCATAGACTGAAAGTTGTAACTAATATACTTCCCTTGTTCCTCAACCCCTTATTGTACTTTGTTTAGGAAAAGTATCAGAACTACAAAAAAGTATCAGGATTATAATATCAAAGCATACCACATTCCATATTTTTGCTATCTAAATAATTTCTAGCTGAGTCATACCTGGATTCATCTCTTCTAATGTCCGCTTTGGCTGAAGACTACCACCACTAGTCACTTCAAATGATGTTCCATAAACATGCCCAATGGCATTATCTAAGCAGAACCACTGTTTTTCAAAAACATTTTTTCTAAAAAACAAAAGCATTGATAAATCAATTAGAAACATAGAATCCTGCAATATTCACAACCCAAACCCTGAAAAAAGGAATAAAATGGCATACACGTATTGCAGTATATTCAACTCCAGTTTCAAGTGCAAGTAAGCAGAAGTACTTTAAAACCATCGAGCAAGAGAAGCAAGTAAATTAAAAACACAAGAACATTTATTTTACTAGGCTTATATACAATTTTAATTGGATTGGCTCACAATCCAATCATACATAAATAGGAGTGAAACCAATAGATCATTCCATAAAATAGAAAAAAATATAGAAATAGAACAGAAAGATGGGGTACCTAAAAGCCACTACTACTTATACAAATGCATAATTTTCCATTTATTTCCTCTTCAAAGTTCTAGGATATAATCTGGTATTAATTACTTTTTTGAATTCCCAAAAAGTTGGTACTTGTTAAAAGGGGGCAGTGATTGAAAACTGCCTCTAAGAACCCTACTTCATGTAAGGGGGAACTTGAAGGGATGGCCATCTCTATGTATATTCCAGCAGACAATTTCTTAGTGACTGCACCATGTTAAAGATATTTTCCATTGAATTTGCTCTGAAATGAAACCAGAAACCAGATGTGTAGCTTTCCGTACAATTTGCACATGTAACTTGGGGAAAGACCATGACTGTCATGATGGATATGAATTCCTAAGTCAATTCTAATTCTTTTTCAAGGGAACAAATTAAAGTCCTTCAGTACCCTCAGCCTGTAAAGCTCCACTACCAATAGAGAGATGAAGTTCGGTCTTCTCACCATTGGAAGAACAATGCTACTGCTTCCTAGAAAATTGAAATTCCAGTAGAATAGCAATATTTCTTCTAATTTAAAAAATAATTTTAGTACCGTGTTTCCCCCGAAAATAAGACAGGGTCTTATTTTTTGACCCCCCCCATAAGCACTTGGCCTTATTTTTGGGGAGGTCTTATTATTTTTGAGATGCAGAGGGCAGCTAGCATGGTCACCTCATGGCTGCTGCTGTGCTGCAATCTTTTTGGGGAGGGCTTATTTTAGCTCATGCACTCAAAAGTCCGATTGGGCTTATTATCCAGGGAGATGTTATTTTGGGGGAAACAGGGTATTTTAATATAACACACTTAAATCTATTTCCAGCTTCATTAATGTGAAAATTATCATTTCCCTCTACCACTTTCCTAGGTCTTTCATCTAAGGAAGATAACAACCAATGGACTTTCTATTTCCAAAAATATAAGCTGAAGTTGTTTTTTTCATCCCGGAAAACTGTCAGGCACACAAAATAAAGAACTCCACATGTAAGTGCAAACAGAAGGATCTTGCCATTAAAAACCTCCTACACACCATTCTCTGCTGTATGCAGTCTTCAGCTCTCATTCCAATGAAATCTTAAAACCTTCCTGCTTGGATGGGGGATATGAAGAGTCAAGGCTGGTATGCACAGTCCTTTTTTACCCATAACTACTTTATGGGTATAGTTGAAGAGCTGACAGCCCGGCTTCAAGACCTGAGCACCCCTGTAGCAGGGTGAACTTCTGTTGTCTGTCCCAGCTCCTTCCCACCTAGCAGTTTGAAAACATGCAAATGCGAGTACAACCTCAGTGGGAAGGTAACAGTGTTCTGCGGGCATTTGATGTATAGCCATGCTGGCTACATGACCATGGAAAGTATCTTTGGTCAACGTTGGCTTCCTTGGCCAAGGAATAGAGATGAGCATCATGCCTTAGAGTTGGACACGACAGACAGGGAAACCATTTCCAATACTTTCTTTTAATACTTACATAATGTTTTTGTGGAATCTGCGTAATTCAGGCATAACCACAAAGTCTTCTCTTCTTTGGGTTCCACAACATACTAACAGATATGAATCTGTTCGCATGGAGGTGTTTCTGCAATCCAAGTCAGGTGTTATTGCGACTGGGATTGATAGAAAATTGTCTGGGATTGATAGAAAATGTCCCCCACAATTTTCTATCAGTTTTTGGCAGGGCCCACCTTCAAAGCCAGTAGAGGCTTAGCAGCAATAAGATAAAGGTAAAGGTTCCCCTCACACATATGTGCTAGTCGTTTCCGACTCTGGGGGGCGGTGCTCATCTCCATTTCAAAACACTGTCCAAAGAAGTCTCCGTGGTCATATGGCCGGCATGACTAAACGCAGAAGGCACACAGAGCAGCAATATAAACATTTAATACCAACCTTGGCAACTTTAACTTGAGTGCACTTCAACTCCCAGAGTTCTCCAGGCAGGAGGGCTGGCTAGGGGAGTCTGGGAATTGGAGTTCACATATCTTAAAAGTCACCAAGGTTGAGAAATACTTCTTTATAGTGTATTTTTAATAGAGCATAAATAACATTTATAATAGAAGTTATATAAATGCATTAACAAAAGTAGAGGGAGATGGGCTTATGGCAGTTATATTGGCTAACCAATAGGCCGGGGAGGACTGGAACTTCTTTGAATGAAATAAAAGGCTGCAGAAGAAGAAGAGGCGGCTCCGCTTCACCCTAAGAGGAGAGGCTTACCTTCGCTTCACCACGGCGACCGCTTTGAACACGTCGCCCCGCTTGAGAACAGCCCAGTCTCCCTCGCAGATGACATGGGGAGAAGAGGACCGAGCAGGCGCCTCCATGGCCACACTTGCAAAATCCTCACGCCGAGGAAAATGATCGGAGGGGGGGGGGACGGGAATCCTCGCGCACAGGCGCCAACTCCGGAAAAGCCCTCTTCCGGTTTTCCCCAAAAGCACGAGTCGCGAAAGCGACTTTGTTTCCTCTCTTTCTGAAAGAGCGATTGGTCTGATTGGCATTTGGTCATAGAGATCGAGGGATAGAGAGGCGCTGAGCGCCATGTTGATCGTTGACTAGTGCCATCGAAGGAGTCTGATGAACGGTTCAAAAAAAAATACGGGCAACTACAATCACGGGCGACTCTCTTGGGCTCTTAGGGATTTCTTTTCGTAAGGTTGTATGGCCGCTCTATTTTTCACATCTCTATGTTTATCACGTAGAGAGAGGTAAGAAAAAAGAGAAGAGTACCAATTTATAACGTACGGACCTGGCGCTTCCGGGCTCCTTTTAATACAACCCCCGTTTCGGGCCGGACTTGAAGAAGTCAGTGTCATAACGTTGCTATGGCACATAATCAATTCAATATGCAAAATGTTCTTTGCTAGATCCTAGGACACGTCCATTTGCTTTCGTTCGTAAAATGTTCTTTTTTAAAAAGTGCTTCATTACAGTGATAATATTACCATGGGCGAAAGATGCGTTCAAACGTATTTTAACAGCATAAGCCCTGGAGTCCGATCATTCATTTGCTCCACTCAGAATGCAGCAAATGAGTGTCGCCCAGCCCTGCAACTCTAAGAGAGGCTTAACTTGCTAGGAGATACATAAAGGACATGAATAAACTTGAAAAACAATCCAGAATCAGGGTAGTAACAGAGGAAAAGAATTTCTTTTGCACTGAATTTCTGCTTTAATTATATTTTTTAGTTTTTTCTGTTCCCTCTAGTGTCAAAGTCTCAACTTTCAAAGTCTTATCCTATCACATTTTTCTCAATTCAAAACTTTTCTCATAGGAAGGATTTTTTAGGCCTTTTGGGAAGGGAATCGATAAGAAATAGACCAGTACAATGACACAATTATGCTAGGATCATATAATCATTTCGCTGCCTTTAATCCAATCAAATGGAGAGACACTCCCTTCTCGGTTCAAGCATTTTAAGACTCTCCCCAGCGATTCAGAGGCAGGAAAAAGCATGTGGGATTTTTCTTTCCTTTCTTCGAATCAACAAGTACGAAGTCTGCATAGGCCACTGATTTCCAACTTCGGCTACAAGAGTGTAAAAAAAGACTTCAACTCCCAGAATTCTCTAGCTAGCATGCGAATAGACGGCGTTGTTTCTCTGTGTCATATATGTGGGTGCATGCATAAGCATTTATTTATTTATTTATTTATTTATTATTTATTTATTCCTGTCCATGTAGTGTACATTGAAAGTGGTGACCCTTCAGAGAGCTGCATACAACGAAATTTCATTTTAATGTACGCCGATCTAATGTGCAATCCAAGTGACGATAAAGTTATTCTAAAGTTCCTTAAGTTTTTTTAAAAGTACTACGGAACAACTCCGGGAGTTGAAGTCGACGCCCGCCTTAAAGGCGCCGAGGTTAAAGAAATAAAAGACGGCGTTAAGGAACGCAAGAAACCCCACGTGACTTGCCCTTTTCCCACTTAGGTCAGGGGTTTCCAACCTTGGCGACTTTTAAGACTTGTGGATTTCAACTCCCAGAATTCTTCAGCCGAGGAATTCTGAGAGTTGAAGTCCAGAAGTCTGAAAAGTTGCCAAGGTTGGAGACTCCTGCCTTAGGTTTTCGGAGGGGTCGCGAGCGGAACCTCGGCAACGCAGCGGCGCCAATTCTGATTGGTTCTGAGCCTCCTCCCTCCCACCCTCCACCCCCCGGCATGCCAAGGGAAGCTTCGCCGCGCCAAAAATAAAATGGAAGAACGGAACCAAAGGAGGGGAAGAGATTGAGGGGCGGCCGATCGGGGACGCTCTGAGGCGTCGTGGCCGTCGCTCTCGGCTTTCGGTCGGATACGTTTTCACTTCTCTCTCCTGCGTTCGGCGGTAACTGAGACTTTGAACCTCCAAAGCGAAGCGTTCGCGAGACCAAAAATAATAATAATCTAGCCGAGTCTCCCCGCGGAATAGCCAAAGATTCCTTTTTTCCTCCACCTCCTCCTCCTCCTCCTTTTCTTCTTCTTCTTCTTCTTCTTCTTCTTCTTCTTCTTCTTCTTCTTCTTCTTCTTCTTCTTCTTCTTCTTCTTCTTCTTCTTCTTCTTCTTCTTCTTCTTCTTCTTCTTCTTCTTCTTCTTCTTCTTCTTCTTCTTCTTCTTCTTCTTCTTCTTCTTCTTCTTCTTCTTCTTCTTCTTCTTCTTCTTCTTCTCCTCCTCCTCCTCCTCCTCCTCCTCCTCCTCCTCCTCCTCCTCCCCCCCCTTCCCCTTCCCCTTCCCCTTCCCTTTTCTTTTTTCCTCAAATGGATGAACGCCTAGCTTTATGAGAAGAAGGTTTTGCCCTAAGTCACAGATGCCAGATATAGGTTAACCATCTTCCCCGATGATTGGATTAAACTCCTTTAAAAAAAAAAGACTCAGTGCAGTGTGCTTGGCAATCGTGGTGAGAAGGAAAGGAAGGGGGGGGGTTCCTCCTCTGATTAACGACAGTTTTATTCCATGTTTTCTTTTAATAGTTGCGTGTACAGGTGGTCCTCGACTTTCAACAGTTCGCTTAGTAACCGCTCAAACTTACAAGGACAGTGAAAAAAGTGATTTATGACAGTTTTTCCACACTTAGGACCGTTGCAGCATCCCCATGGTCACGCGATTGACATACAGACGCTTGACAGCTGACTCACATTTATGACGGTAGCAGTGTCTTGGAGTCATGTGATCACCTTTTGCGGTCTTCCGACAAGCAATGTTAATTAGGAAACCAGATTCACTTAACAATGTGTTACTAATTTAACAACCGCATGGTCATTTGCCACAAATGTGGCAAGAAAAGTGGTAAAATGGGGACAAAGTCACTTAACTAGATTTTTCACGCAGCAACATAAATGTTGGGCTCAATTGTGGTCATAGGTCAAGGGCTACCTGTGTAATTTTTTTAAAATGATTTTGCTCTTGCAGTGAAATGGTGTCTTGGTGAAGTGCTATCAAAATTTATTTGAAGGTAACCCTGATTGTATTAATTGATTCCTAAATAGGTTTACAACACGCGTTTGGATATTTTTGTGTGTGCTATGCCTATTGGATCCAATTCCAACAATCATGGATTTACCACATTAGGAACAATTGAGGTTCCTCTAAATCAGTCTAACTTTCTACAGTCAGGGATAGGGAACTGAAATTTTCTAAATGTTATTGAAATGCTATTCTTAAAGGCCCAGTTAATAACTGGAAATGATCATTCAATATTGAAGATTCATATATGAGGTTATCAATAATATTACAGGTTTCATTTGGGTCTGATATATTGTGTGAATCTACTGTTTGCCATTTGTAAACAAAAGTGTAAAACATTGTCCAAAAGTAACTAATTGTGATTTATTGAATAAAACAGTTAAACCATGGTTTAGTTTGTTTTAAAGACTTAGACGGTTCTTTAGCTTTGGGGCATGTAGGGGGATTAGACATCAGGAACCTGAAGTAAACTGCTACTTATAATAATCTGCAAACACCACCATAGAACCAAATCGATATCTGCCTTAATAACTACTTTAAAATTAATGTGTGTTACACATGTATTGTCTTGATTCAGAATGCAGATCTATTAAAATGCCAAGATGAGTACTGAGCCAAGCAGGAAAGGTTCTGGACGAGGAGGAGGTGGTTTTCAAAGGTGGAGAAGAGGAAGATGGCAAGGGAGAGGAAAAGGAAGCGGACAGAGAGAAAACTGGAAAAATGCTGGCGAAAAATTAGTGTTGGGTATGTTAATTCCACAACTATATTCATTTATTTATAGCATTCCTGTGATTGCCCAAATCAAGAAGCCCGACTGAGCAGTGTACAAAAATCACCTAACCTAGGAAAACAATACATACCATTAACCCCCCTTATGTTGCTAAAACAATGAAATGGCAAGCAAAAATAAAATATATTTTAACTCAACCAGTTGGGAACTCTGCTTATCTTTGGCTGCCTTCCTTGTCCTTCCTGGGGGCCAATCATATATGGGGGGTGGGGGGTGGGACTAATTCCCAAAGGAAGGGGCTGCCACCAAGAAGGCACATCTCATGAAGTGACATTGTTTCAGTAAAAATGAATGTTTTCGTTCTAGAATGTTTCAATCAAAGTCATTCCAAATTACATCTCAGGACCATTCCTGCATGATCTTATTTGCTTTGGAGGTTTAAAAAAAAGTTTCTGAATTTTTTAAAAATAATAGCTTATAATAGCATAATACAATGCCAGAAGCCTCGATTGTTATGCTATAATTTAGATAAAACTTTTAAAACTGAATCTTATGTTCAAGCTGTCCCTCTGTACAGTACAGGGAGTTATTACCTTGATCATTTTAAATGCAGTATTGGCAGCTACAGTATGTTGCATATAAATTGCTGTTAATGACAAATTTAAAATGCTCAATTTTATCACTAACTTTTTGAGGGGATACTTTTCAGCGCAACCGCATCTTATTCAAACAACACTGGACCAGGCTACTCCATATAAAGGCTGGAAACTTTATTTCTCTGAAGGTGAGGTCTTCCTTTCCTTGTACATGGTACATTTGAGAGCTGGCTAGGATCGGAATTAAAAAGCTGTAGGTCATGATGCTCTGGGAGACCATGAGCAAATTTTGAGGACAGGGTCACTGTTTTTTAAAAAGATTTCTACAATTTTATGCTTGGATCGCTGGCAGAAATTGTTCCTGTTCTGTCCGCATAAATTTCTTCTCTGCTGAATGAGGCAACCAAGACTGGAGTATCAGCCTTATGCTGGATTGGCAGAGGAATATACTGTATATCGACATAAATTACAACAGACTGAAGAAGTCGGGTGGGTGTGATGAAATAGCAAACAGGTGGTATATTTTACTATTACAACCTCACCTTAAAAGTGAGAAAGGGCTAGTATGGCATAGTGTTGGAGCTGGACTAGGAGTTGAGGGGGACCAGATTCTACTCATCCTTTGGGTACAGAAGCCATTCCCTCTCAGCTCTAATCAACCACAAGCTCTGCAATAAGCCAAATGAAAAACAAGATTTATTGCATATCTCTGGTAGATATAAAAAAATGCAAGTAGAATACTTTTCTCTAAACATTTGGATTTGCATATGTAGTAGTACTGTTTGTTTCATGCACAAATAATATGGTTTGTGTAAATTGTGCTGTTTGCAGTACACAAACCTATTTATATTTTAAAAATGTAATATTTTGAAAGGCAAGCAAATTAAAACTGTGTCTCCTATCAGGAATAAATGGAATATGTGCTTTACGATATGATTAAAAGTTCACAAACTTTTACTTTTTTTAATATAAAAACTACTCTAAAATACAATGGCACCATACTGAGTTTCCTTGTCATGCAATTCAATAGTTTTCATATGTATGATGAAGTAAACCTGTGTTCAATGAAACATTAACATCGTATCATTCCTATGCATGTTAAGCAGCCTGTAGTTGGATTTCACACACTGTGCTAACCTTAATTTCATTGGTCTTGGTCTAGCGTGTGAATTCTCTCATTACAACTTAGTACTACATCACATGATGGTTAAATCCTGGTTTATCATGTGTATTCTATTACTTATTTTTGGCACACCTAAAACTTCATAAAATGAAGCTACTGTATAAGATTTCTCTCTGGCATGTAGCTTCATTAATTATGATAACTGCAGTCAAAGCAATGCTTGTAAGATAAAAGATGGTCAATAAGACGAAATTATATTTACCTGAAGAAATTAAATTCTCAATACTGTAAATATTAATGGAGTGTCTTTAAATCCTCAGGAGAGCTTTTTAAAGCTGCAGCTAAATATATTGTTATATTAAAGTATATTAAAGATTGGCTTGTAAAATCAATGTTTGTTGATTAATATGTTCTTATATGTTCAATGTTACCTACAGTCATAACTATATTAACTGTATTAATCAAAATTCTCTAATTCAGCATATGAGATCAACTCACCTTTTGTTCAGAAGATTGTAGCTTTTGAAACGTTTTTCAAATCTCGAATAGAGTTTTATGATAAGGTAAGTTATTAGACTACATGTTGTTTGGGATACTTTTGTTTTCTGAAGCTGGTTTAACCACACATTTGTATATTTGCTTCTTGTATTTATATGCTGAGGGAATCCAAGGATCCTGGTATTTATTAGCATTTAATTGTGTTTTTTTCTAAGAGAATTTTGCAAATTCTGCAGATTCTGTCAGACCCTTTAGAAATTTTTTTTCATCTTATTCCTCAGCCCTCCGTGATCTGATTTTTTAATGCTAACATTTGTATTTGGATGGATGGACAAATAGAGGAATTTTTTTAGAAAATAAGGAAGTATTCTTGCCCTAAACCAGCGATGGGGAACCTTTTTTGGCTCGCGTGCCACAAGGGGTGGGAGCGCAGGGGGGTCGTGTGTGGGCGTGCCGCACCCATAATGCAACGCGCGACTCCCCCCCCAGTGCGCATGCACGCACAACGCGCGCCCCCCCATTTTTACATGCTTTTTCTGCCCTACCCAGGCTCCAGAGGCTTTATAGGAGCCTGGGGAGGGCGAAAAGAGCCTCCCCTGCCCCCCCGGAGGCCCTCCTGAGGCTTCAGGGACCGTCCGGAGGCTTCCCTGACGCCTTTGGAGCGCTTAAACCAACCCTCCGAGCAAACTGGAAGTGACTTCCTGTTTGCTCGGAGGGTCGTTTTAAGCACTCCAAAGGCGTCAGGGAAGCCTCCGGACAGTCCCTGAAGCCTTCGGAACGCTTAAAACCACCCTCCGAGCAAACAGGAAGTCACTTCAGTTTTGCTCGGAGTGTTGTTTTAAGCGTTCTGAAGGCTTCAGGGAAGCCTCCGGACGGTCCCTGAATCCTCCGGAGGGCCTCCGGGGGGGGCGAGGGAGGCTCTTTTTGCCCTCCCCAGGCTCCTATAAAGCCTCTGGAGCCTGGGGAGGGCGAAAAATGGCTTTTAAAAAGGTGAACTCAGCTGGCCAGCGTGCGCATCCACGCTGGCCAGCTGACAGGGCAGCGCCTCGCGTGCCCTGACAAATGGCTCCATGTGCCACCTGTGGCACGCATGCCATAGGTTCACCATCACTGCCCTAAACTATACCCATTTTTCTGTTCATATATTTAATTACTTGCATAGCGTGTGTTAACCTTTCAGTCAAATTTATCTGATTTTTATTTTGTACTCAAAAGTCAAAAGAGGGAAGTATATGTCAGTGGTGTTGCTAGGTTCAATGAACAAAGAATTTATGAGATCATCCTCGTATAATGCAGACGATGCATATTTTGGAATATGAGGCAGTAAAATCAACCATTGGTATTTTTAGTAAAATATTTTTTTTAATATTTGAGAATGCTTGAACAGCTTACAACTATGATTAAAATAATATGTAATGGAGTAAACAACAAATAGAGTTGTAACTTTACTGAACACAAATCCACACACCTCTATTTTATAGGATGAAGTAGAAAGAAAAGGAAGTATTCTTGTGGATTATAAGGAACTGATATGTGATAAAGAACTAGTTGAATCATTACCTGATATTGCTGTTGAATTAAGAGATACACCACAAAGAATATTGGACTGCATGGGACTGGCCATTCATCAGGTAAATGCACTAGACCAGCAATGGTGAACCTTTTTTGGCTCACGTGCCATAAGTGGGGGGAGCGCAGGGGGGTCGTGTGCGGGCGTGCCGCACCCATAATGCAATGCACGACCCCCCAGTGCGCATGCGCTCACTACAGGCATTCCCATTTTTACATGCTTTTTTCGCCCTCCCCAGGTTCCAGAGGCTTTATAGGAGCGTGGGGAGGGCGAAAACAGCCTCCCCCCCGACGCCCTCTGGAGGCGTCAGGGAAGCCTCCGGACAGTCCCTGAAGCCTTCGGAGCGCTCAAAACGACCCTCCGAGCAAACCGGAAGTCACTTCCTGGCCGAATTCAACTAGACTTAGAAATTTACATAAAGTTTGAACCCAAATCTTAAAATAAACTATTTAGTTTATATAATGACGTAACAATAAAAAAGGGAGGATTATGAATATTTTATAACTGCTTGGCAGTGAAATGCTGCAGATGTGCATTAAGCAAGATTCCCTATGTTTTGTAAAGCAGGCTAGCAAGAACAGAATATGAATTAAAGCAGTCCCATCATTTAGAGGTGTGGTATAGTTGTTTCGAAGGCTGTTTGAGTATCTGCACATGTTGCACGCACAGTAATTTTGCTGACATTCACATCAGAATTCTCTCACACAAAAGCAGATGAAAGCCAGACACAGCTGCATTAGGACTTCTTTACAATGCTAAGTAGTTTGGTTTCTAATTGCAGAGGCCTCTAAAGAATCTCAGTTGTGGGGATTGGGAAATCCTTTGGAATAGTACAGCAGGGACAATGCATACTACAGTGGAAAAGAAAAATAAGTTACAAGACAAGTTTCCATTTGATAGTTAAAAGCACCATCTGATTCTAAAAATGATATTTTTATATTAATTATTTAATGGAACTCAGGCAGTTTCTTTTTTCTTCTCTAAGGTATTGATCAAAGACCTTGAAAAGCATGCTGCAAAGCTTCAAGAGCAAGAAGGGCTGCCCATTGACGAAGAGCCTATTATAAATATGCCACTTATTCATGCAAGGTATCTATTATTTTTAATTATTCAATTATGAGAAAACCTGAAAATGTTTTAAAACATTTTGCAAACTTTCTTATTATGAATGCAAAATGGAAACATTCTAAGTGACATTTTTGAAAAAAATGATAGCATGAGAAATCCTATAAAAATTTAATAATATTACTAATTTCTAGAGTATTACAGAAAGCTGGTTTACCACTTGTACCAGTCCTCATATTGTCAGGTAGTGGGGATTTAATAGCTGTCAACTGATGTAAAGTTGTAATCTGTAATCTGTGAGCTGATGCAATGAGGATGATGCAAGGAGGTGTCTATATATAGGTGGCCATTAGAGGGCATGTCCCTCTCTCGTCGTGTATCACATTTCCCTCCTTGTGTCCATAGCTGAGTGGACTGCTAAGAGATTTATCTACCAATGTGTTTGTCTGTATATATAAACCACTATTAATTGACTAAAGGCTTTATTAATTGTCTAAAAGGCTTTGTGTGCTGTGTACTATGTTTTGCTCCTGTTTATCTCATAATAATAGTCACGCTGCCAAAACTCTGACACATATTGACCAAATTGTGGATTGGCCCCAGTCAATGCTAGGATTGTTTTTACCTGGTGCAAAGAGCCAATTTATCACACAAGGCAGGAAATTGCAACCTCCTTATTCTGTGCAGCAACAAAGAGGTGTTCTTGGGATCCAAATCACAAATCAAGAACCTCTGGAAAAATACAGTAAATTACCATAGTTTTTATACACTAAAAAAAAACCCACACAAAAATCCCGTCATAACTAGCGAGCAATAGGCAACAACTAGTAAATTATTCATACCACTGGTAGATGGCCTTCTCAAAAGGTGGGTTCATTACTTAAATATTGTAGCCCTTGTCCCTCTGTCTCTGATAGCTGAGTATACAAAATTTTCTAGATATTTTTTTAGAAAGGGGAGTTGGCTTTAAATCTACTGCTTCTGAGGGAAAGGATGGTACTTTTTTATATAATAGCAACCACATGATCTTCCCAGGAATGTGCAAGGCAGAGCAAGCTGCTAAAAAGAGAAACAGACAAAATGGAGTTTCTTTGACTCAAGCCACCTATACCAGTTCTTCCCTCACCTACCATAATTGAAATCATGAGCAGTAATATTATTGTTGCATGCAGGAATAATTTCTCTGCTCACATTTATATTTATCACCCAGGCACACTTAGTTCAGAGAAATAGCTTGATAGGATTGCATCTTTCTGTTTATTTGATTTGTGAGGGCAAATATTTTTTTCATTTCTACTTTATATCAAATGCAATTTTCTATTTTATCTCCTCTGGGAAGCTATTCTATAGAAACCATAGACATCTGCAAGGTTACTCATGAATCACTCAGAGATAACATACTTCAGAGAAGTACATTATTTAGAAATAGACCTAAAAATTAAATGGTCTTAAGTGTGCCTGAAATAGCTCTTCTCCAGAATGCAATCTTGGGTTTTAGTCTGCCTGAATGCAAGCAATATGAATTTTCATTCAGACCATCGAGCAGTAATTATTTTCTGCCTTGAAGGATATTGCTTTGAAAAGATCTCATCATTGTACCAATCTGTGGAAGGACTTTTTCCATTATGTTTTTGCAGAGATTGCTATATAATTGGAATGATGTATTACAGCTTGAAAAGTCTATTTTTATTTGAAGTAGCTGGGCTAAACATTTCAAGACATTATTGAATGTTTTGATTTTTTGTACCATTGGATTTATTATTTTCTGGAAGGCATACAATTATGACATTATAAAGGTTCCTAAACTGAATGTAGCAATTATATTATGTAAGAATAAGTTAATAAAGAAAAACCTTCCCAGGAAGTTTTTATGTTTAATAGTCTGATTAACTATTAAAATGCATTAATATCCAAATGCATACATATATGCAACTGAATTTCTCTGAATTTTGGTCTGCTAAAATAATTTTCGGTATAAATGAAAGTGGATACATAGAAATAAGTTTTTACAATTATAATCGATTTGTATTAAGACTGATTCATAATAGAAAAATGTTATTTTAACATACGTAGTATATTTTTCTAGAAAAAAAATAACGCATTGGCTTCATTTAGAGAAAATTAAATTCAGTTTCATTAAAATCCATGACGCATGTAAGTAATGACAAATTATTTTTTTTATTACCACTCTACCTATGTACACACCATTGAATTATCAGTACATTTATTTAATTTGAATATGTTTTAATGTTTTTAGAGTGTACAACTATGATCCAATTACTCAAATTAAGAATATTCGAGCTAATTGCTATGGGAAGTATGTTGCTTTACGTGGGACTGTTGTACGTGTTAGTAACATTAAACCTATCTGCACCAAGATGGCCTTTATATGCAGTACCTGTGGAAATACTCAGAGTTTCCCTCTCCCTGATGGAAAATACACTCTTCCAACCAAGGTAATTAAAAAAGCCCTCAAATCAAAACTGCTACCTCCTACTTTTTTCTGAGTAGTATTTAAAGTTTTCATGATGTGCTGTTTACTGAACATTTAAGGACACACATCATACCTTGATGAATGAATTTTGCAAATTGTAATTCATTTTAAGAGTATTCTTGGTGATGGAAAGACAAATTAATCAAGCATAAGTGCAAGCCTCCCCAAAACAAATCCAACAAATATGGCTCACAACAAATATGGTTGTGGTATAAACTTCCTTTTGTGCTAAATTTGAACATTAATGTATTTCAGTGTTCTTTGCCTGAATGTCATGGACGATCCTTCACTGCAGATAGAAGTTCTCCTTACACAGTTACAGTGGACTGGCAGTCGATTAAGTAAATATATAATATTACTGTAATATTTTGGAAATTTAGAAATTTAGATTATTTACAGTAAACGCAAGGAATTATACAGTCTCTTTTATTGTAATGTTAAAAGGTTCTATTGAATAATAATTCAATTCAAAGAAAATATCTCATTTTTTTTTCTATAAAGTTATCCAGAGATAGTAATCTCCTTCTTCTGTAAGATTGGTATTGTGAGAAATCTAGTGTGAACTCTGGCTACTTGTACTTCTCCTTTCTCCATAAGATTTGGATGTTTTTCCTGAGATGCATATTTAGAATAGAATTCTTTATTGGCCAAGTGTGATTGGACACACAAGGAATTTGTCTTTGATGCATATGCTCTCAGTGTACATAGGGAGAATAAAATACATTCATCAAGAATAAAAAGATACAACACTTAGTGATAGTCAAGGTTACTAATAAACTGTCAAATCATACTAGGAAACAAATAAAATAATATACATTGAAATATACAAGCGACTTGGTTATAGTCATAAGTGGGAAGAAATACTAGGAAGGAAGAGAAGAATAATAGTAATACGGTCTTAGTAAATTATTTGACAGTGTTGTGGGAATTAGTTATAATCTTTGATTCATAATTCGTTTAACCCTATCTTCAGCTCTGAGAAGTGTTTGCCAAAATATATATTGGTACTCCAAAACCAAAGGAAAAGCCAGAACGCTTGTTTTGATCTATCTATATATACTGTATGCTCAATATTTTATAAATCTTAATTCTCCTCCATCAGTGGCATCATATCTTTTTTTGTTAACTTGTTATTCCAGAATTCAAGAACACACGTCAGATGATCAGCGAGAAGCCGGGAGAATTCCTCGGACAATAGAATGTGAATTGGTTCATGATCTTGTGGACAGTTGTGTCCCAGGCGATGTGATTACTGTTGCAGGAATTGTCAAGGTATCGAACACGGAAGAAGGTGAACTACATCAACTTTTACATATTGACATCTGTACAGTATTTTTATACATTTTAGAAAATGGCTATTCATTCAGTTGTCTATGTGTATATTTGTATTTTGCCCAATTAGTGGGCCAAAGTAAAAATTAGTGTCAAAGATTAATTTGTCATGAGATTTAAATTAAAACTAAGAGATCAGCATGTTGGTACACAACTAATTGAAAACAGTGTTTTCAAACTGCCCTTAGTTCTTTTCTTCTGGGTAGTGAGGGCAGCTGAAGCCAAGAGTTGCTGTATTTTTAGTTGCAGAGCAGTCTTCTGGAACAGTGTCCTTCATAGTATTCAAGATGGTGAAAAATCAACATTTCCAGAGACCATTGCAACTAAACACAGTTTTAGCTGCTTTTGTATTTTTATCTTACAGTTACTTTATCTTAGTTTACTTGGATCTTGTAGTTTATTTTATTTACTGGATTTTAAGTTTTATTGTGGCTGTTTTAATGCTTCTCCATCACATAAGTCTCCAAGTATCACTTGGATTATGGTGAGGTACAAATACAGTAAATAAATAAATATACTTTACAAAG
Source organism: Natrix helvetica (assembly GCF_964273705.1). Taxonomy (NCBI): domain Eukaryota; kingdom Metazoa; phylum Chordata; class Lepidosauria; order Squamata; family Natricidae; genus Natrix; species Natrix helvetica. The sequence goes on along the minus strand of NC_138552.1, from coordinate 136,665,911 downwards.
CAGGACAGATAAAGCCATGTAATAAAGGAAAATATGTTTAGCTCCAGGTTGACGTTTCATTACCCAAACCAGTTACATCTAAGTTACATCTTAAAGCAGAAAAATGATCATGATCTTTCTATTGATATTGTAACAGGAGCATCAAGAAATAAAAATGATAAATGTGTCTTCCTATTATACATTGAAGCAAACTCCATCAGTAACACAAAAGGCCAGAAAATCAAGAATTATGAACATGGATTAAAGCAGCAAGGATGCATGGAGTTTTCTCTTAAAGATCTTTATGCAGTCCAAGAAATCCAAGCTGAAGAGAATCTGTTCAAGCTTATTGTCAGGTATGTCATTTATTGCAAGTTAGGGGGCTAACAATAATTGGGTATCTGTCCTACCATATCCATCAGATATATAAGATATATAAATCAGCAAAAAAAAAATGTAGGTGTTTTAAATGTGATAATAGAACTATTGAGAGCCAGCATGGTGCAGGGGTTAAGCTGTTTGATTGGTGTTGGGGAACTGCAAACTCAGGTCCACTTATGGCTTTTTAAGTGACTTGGAGCCAATAATTCTCTGTTAACTCCACCTTTCTCACAGGTAGTGTTGTGTTTGAGAAAAATAGGAGGGAAAGTTATGTCTGTCTCCCCTCCCCCCTTATGAAAGGCAAGATATAAATCTGACAACATTTTACCGCCCTGTTAAACTGATAGAAATGCAGTAAAAAGCTTACTATGAGTTCTTACAGCATCGTAGGAAATGGCAGATAATGCCACCATCTGTGCTGCTGGCAAAATATGGCACTGTTGAAAAGCTTCAGATGTAGGAGATGATGTCAGTTATACCATTTATGACATCACAAACACCATTGTAGACAAAGCATGAGGCTTAAAAAAGTTACAATGTGTCAACTGACAATCTGTCTTTTAAATATTATTTTCAGTCTACAACTGATTTAAAACTAGGCTACAATGATTTATTTCTGTTACCTATTTGTTATCTAAAAGGATAGTCTAAGAGTACAGTACAAGAATTCTTTTTGTGTAACAAGTAAACATTTATACAAATGTGGAAACCCTATCCAATCTAAAAGATAATGCCTTAGACACCTATACTTAATTACATTTAACTTGAATTGATTTCAGTGGCATAATAATAATTTATTAGATTTAGCGTGGCTATCAACTCCAAAAGACTCTGGGTGGCTTTAATGTAAAATTAAAACAGTTAAAAACATTGCAACAAAATGTTATTGCTACTATTATGATTAGTTGCACAGCCAGCCAGATGTTTAGACTGGATTTGGCATTGGTATCCACCTACTGAATCCTTCCTAAGGATCAGGGATAGGCAGATGTTGATACTTGATGGTATTAATGGTATCACCACAAGATGCAAGCTGTTCTAACTAGAGCTGTGTTTTACAATTGACTTCTAGCGATTTTGCAGTGTTAATTGTGTTCACATGTTTTGGGATTGCACCCAAGGTGCCTATTATATATGGTACATATTTGCTTTCTATTGCCATAGTTGTTTCACTTCTATCTGCAGGTCAAAGAGTAACTCATATCCAGTAGATATTATTTGTTCTGATTAGAATTTAAATTTTCTGAGTTTCTCTTTGCCCCCACAATACATAATTTAGAAAACCTATTTTTCAAAGTATAGGAAAACCAGATGCTATGCATTGTTACCTTCCTGGCTGCCTTGGATGTTCTCTCTCTAGTCTAGTAATAATCTGCCTATGTGCTTTTAGAAGGCTATAGAATTTGATAGGAGAGAAACAGGTTGGTGTAGTGATTAAGGTGCTGGCCTAGAAACCAGGAGATTATGAGTTCTCGTTCTGCCTTGGGCATGATAACCAGCTGGGTGACTTTGGGCCAATCACTCTTTCTCAGCCCTACCCACCTCACAGGATTGTTGCTTGGGGGAAAATAGAACTGAATATTGATATGTTTGCCCCCTTGAGTAGTATATGCAAAAGGATAATCCCTCCCGCAATAGGTAATTCAGTATGCATCCATACTTAATTAGTATTGCACAATGCACATGCTACATAATTCAGATGAATGGTGCTTCATTTGCATTCCTTTTATATAGGGTTTGCGAATAAATAGATTTGAGATACATAATCTTAAATATGTTTTTCCATTATATTTACCGTGGTAATACAATTTGTTTTCTTCCTAGCTCTCTTTGTCCTACTATTTATGGTCATGAGGTAAGTATACTCTAATAGAAATATTCAATTATTTGTACTCCAAATTCCTAGTAGAAAATAAAATATATTATGGGCCTAGTTTATAAACTATATTTTAATAGTCTGCAAAGAAAATGTGAATGAGGTTATTGTTTCTGGTGTTTCTGTTACTATAATCCCTCTATTAGCGTTATTATTATTATTATTCAATAAATTATATCAGCATCAAAATGAGTTTTTTTATTCTTCACATAATCTGATTTATGCTTGCTTTCAAGACCTTAATAAAACTATATGGAAGGGTTTTGACAATATGCCTAATAGCTATAAAAATGCATGGTTATTTTATTAAAATGATCCGTGAATTAAAAAGTGCATAATGGTTACAAAGACTTGTATGGTAAAATAACATCTTTACTGTTCTGGCACTATTGTGCTGTAAAAGATTTTGTAACAATTTTGGAGGACTTTATTTGATGCTGCACTTCACAAGACTGAAAGAAATGAAACAAAGGTTTTTTTTTAATTGTCTGAATCTGGTACATTACCATTTCATTTTCACTACTTCTGAAGAGTTAGAAGCTTCTTACAAATATTGATAGAAAATAACTGGATCATGTAGTACTTAGATGAGAATATTTTATGGCTTGCTTTCTTGTGTCACAGGTGGTAAAAGCTGGTTTAGTGTTGGCATTATTTGGAGGATGCCAAAAATATATGGATGATAAAAACAGGATTCCTATTCGAGGGGACCCACATCTTCTCATGGTTGGAGATCCAGGACTGGGGAAAAGTCAGATGTTGCAGGTATGGATTCATTTGTTTATACATGCACGGAGTATGGTATTATTTCAAAATAATTACATATATTCTTCCTTGGGCATTTTATTCTTTTTAGTATAATTGGGTATGTTATCAATATGGGTATTGGTCTATAACATGCAAAGCTAGCTTTTTTTGATTTGTTTCTTCAGGCTGTGTGCAATATTGCACCTCGGGGAGTATATGTCTGTGGCAATGCCACTACTACATCTGGTCTGACCGTAACTCTGTCTCGAGACAGTTCCTCTGGAGATTTTGCACTGGAAGCTGGTGCTCTTGTACTTGGAGATCAAGGTAGTTTGCTCAAGTATATTTATCCGAACAAGAAAACTATGTAAATCTTATAGATGGGCACATTTATGATGGTATAAACTTTCCTTTTACTAGAAACTTGAGATACAGTCTTAACTTACAGGCATATATTTTTAAATGTTGGGAAACAGAATGAGAGGAATCTGATGAGAAAGAAGTAAAATGTATAGACTGGTAGTGATGATTACATAAAAACAAATACTTAAATAGGCAGATGCTTTGAGTTAAATTTCCCTCCCATTCATGTAAGAGGTACCATTTAAGGCACTTTTTGGGTTGAAAACATTAGCCGGTGACATTACCGCTGCAGAGGTGGGTTGCTCCCGGTTTGGACCGGTAGTGGTAATTGGGTGTGGGTCGCCGAACCGGTAGTGATGGCTGGCTGACCGACCACACCCCCGAACTGGCTCACAATGCGTCTTTACCACATGCATCCACACAACTGCCTCCCAGTGCCTACACACAGGTAAGCAGCATGGCCTGCTCAGGGAGCCCCGAGGTTTTGCAACCACCGCCTCCTAAGTGGGATTGAGCCTCGGCGCCTCCTCAATGCACGGGGGCAAGAGGCGGCAGTTTCGTCTGCTTCCTGCGAGCTCCGGGGGATGGGGGGGAGCAGCCAAGCGAGCATGCCAGGATCTTCCGGCTGCTTCTAATCTGCAGTTTACTCGTGAGCAAGTTTACTCATGAGCATGGTGCTCGGCAGCCGGCAGATTACTGGCTTGTTCTATTGGCTGCCTCTAATCAGTTTACTCATGAGCATGGTGCTCAGCAGCCGGCAGATTGCTGGCTTGCTCGCTCGGCTGCTGCCCCCACTCTCTGAAGCTCACAGGCAGCAAACAAAACTGCACACTCTTCGGACCCTCCAGATCTCCTGCATTCAGCTCGGCGTGGCTCTGGTTTCTGCTTTCTTTGGCCTTTAAAAAAAAAGTTTTACAGCATATTTTATTTCCCATCTCCAATCTGAAACATAAATTTGCCAAGCCACACCCACAAAATAAGCCACACCCTCAGAACCGGTAGCAAAAAAAATTGAAACCCACCCCTGCACCGTTGTCTGTGCCTGTGGAGACTCTTGTCCCCGTCAAGGCGCTGGAGTGAAGGGATGGCAGCTCATCCCACCATACAGCAGCACTCTGATCTTGAACGTGGGCTTGCTAACCTCCAACCCAGCTTCCTAACCATGTGAGCCAGTGTGCCCCTGAGAGCTAAACTGATTAAATATTTTCCTTCATTATGAGAATTCACCACTCCTTTTTTTTTAAAGCACTGAAGATTTACTTAGTCTGGTAATAAAACATCTTCAGGCAAAGAACTGAGAGTACCAAGGAATCCACTGCTGAAATGATTGGCTACATTTTCAAATCAGTTGCAAAAAACTATTAAACAAAGCACATGCCTAACATCATGTGATGAGTTGCAATTCAAGTATCCTGTCAGAAACTATTTTATGAGAATCGAGGAATTTATGTTATCTTGAAAAAAAATACAAGCTCTAAATAAAGTGTAGATCAAAGTGTAGCACAATAATATATACAACAATTTATTAATAATAAGCATTATTTAGGAATTTCAAAAACCTATTAGTTCGATAGCGTTCTTTAAATGCTTACCGTTAAAGATTTTACATCTTAGTGAAAAGGGAATTCTCACATTTAAGTACTACATTTTTCCCTGGCTAAATTTCATTTTGAGCATGATGGATTTTATATCAGCAGTCTCCTTAGTGTTGAACAATTAATTGCCTTGCTCACTTTGTAATTATTTTACTTTTTAGGTATATGTGGAATTGATGAGTTTGATAAAATGGGGAGCCAGCACCAAGGTTTGCTGGAAGCGATGGAACAGCAAAGTATTAGTCTTGCTAAGGCTGGCATTGTTTGCAGCTTGCCAGCAAGGACATCAATTATAGCTGCAGCAAATCCAGTTGGGGGTCACTATAACAAAGCCAAAACCGTATCTGAGAATTTAAAGTAAGTACTGTATTTTCAAACGGTCTGCTTTATAGTTTACAAGACAAACAAAAAAGTAAGGAACTTTTAATAACATTGCTTTTATGTGAATTTTGTGTACATTCTGAAGCTGTATTCAGTTCTTTGAGGTAGAACTGTAGTACTGTACTGGATTTGTTTTTTCCATGTAGGATGGGAAGTGCTTTGTTATCCCGATTTGACTTGGTATTCATACTGCTGGATGTTCCAAATGAAGATCATGATCATTTGCTTTCTGAACATGTGATGGCGATGAGAAATGGAAAACAGACTGGATGCAGCAGTGCTACTGTGACTCGTGAGCATTCCCAGAATTCAAATATATCGGTCCTTGAAGTTCTTTCAGACAAACCACTAGCGGAGAGATTAAAGGTAAAATATTTGTTCATGTTTTGACTTACTATATCTTACCATCAGGGAATACTGATGATGTCTGGGAAAAAAGGATATATTTAGTACATTTGAGATACATTGTTTTGTACATTTTATGTTTGAGATGTTGAATATAGTTATTAGAGGAATACAATTCTCCTGTTTTGCTACAGCATAGTTTGCAAACTTAACATTATAGCATTAGAGGGGACTGAATTATTTATTTTATCTTTTCTGTTCTGGGAGCTGCTGGCCTCATAGGGTAATCTAGAAAGTGTTAAAAAAAATGTTTGACATCTATGGTTAGCAATGTTCAATAGATATTTTTTCTGATTAGGATTTAATTCAGTGGTGAGATTCAAATTTTCTTACTACTGGTTCTGTGGGCGTGGCTTGGTTGGCGTGGCTTGATGGACATGGCAGGGAAAGGATACTGTAAAATCCCCATTCCCTCCTCACTCCAGGGGAAGGTTACTGCAAAATCCCCATTTCCTCCCGATCAGCTGGGACTCGGGAGGCAGAGAATATCAGAGGTGGTATTTACTGGTTCTTCGAACTACTCAAAATTTCCACAACTGGTTCTCCAGAACTGGTCAGAACCTGCTGAATACACTTCTGATTTAAATTTTAAATTTTCTGAGTTTGTCTTCACCCCCACAGTTAAAAAACAAAGGATAGGAAAGCCAGATACCATGGATTGCAGCCTTCCACATTCTTAAGAGTTTTTGGCTAATGGGGTTTTCGGTCTCTGGTATAAGAATAGTCTTCATATTTTGAACCCTCCTAAAATTTCTATGTGATTTTAGAAGGCTACAGCATTAGATTTCAGAGATCCATTTTGATGTAGTGGTTAAGATTCTGGTCTAGAAACAACCAGGAGACTTACAGTAGCCCCGTCTTGGGCCTGAAAGTTGGCTGGGTGATTTGGGTGCCAGTCAACCTTCTCTCAGGCCAAATCACCTCACTGGGTGGTTGTGGTGGGAAAAATAGGAGGAAGAAATAGTAGATGTGTTCTCTGCTTTGAGTTACTTATAAAATAATAAAGGTGAAAACAGCAAAAAGTAACTTTACTTGAAGTTTTTAGTCAAGTATTCAGTTTCTGCTTGGAAGCAATAACCTCTTGGGCAAACACTCTGTGAGAGATAAAGAGGTGCCAGTTCCTATGGACAAAGCACTGGGAAGGTAGAACTCAATTATTAAGCTTCATTTTTGTACAGTGCTTTAACATTCCAATGTGAGAATACATGTAACAAATGTGATGACTTTTTTGTGCTTCTGAGGCTGAGGTGGGAGGTTAACTTGTGTCCTTAAATTCTCTTTGAGGACTATTATAGCTCCTATCTGCTCATACCATTTATTTTTCCAGTTGAAATAGAATATTATAATGTCTAAATAGTATTTTTAATTGTTAGCTCATTCCAGGAGAAAACTGTGACCCAATTCCACATCAATTGTTAAAGAAATACGTTGGCTATGCAAGGCAATATGTTCATCCCAAGCTATCTCCAGAAGCTGCTCAGATACTCCAGAAATTCTATCTTGAGCTCAGACAACAAAGTCAAAGAGCAGATAGTACACCCATCACAACACGACAGCTAGAATCATTGATCCGCCTAACTGAGGTAACTGTTACTAAGAATTTTATAGTAGGTGTATTTTGACAGCCCAAAGTACTGGATTTTAAAACATGGAGACTATAATACAGATTGTTTTTTCTTATGTCGACTTATATCTGGTTTATTTTAAATGGCACATGTAGGTGCTACCTGACACTGAAAATTGATCAAATCCAAATATTTTTGTGACTTGAGGAAAACCAATATTTCTACCAATTAAATATGGATGATTTGTATATAATATTAGCATTACTGCTTTTCTTTAAGGCACGATCAAGATTAGAGTTAAGAGAAAAGGCTACCAAAGAAGATGCTGAGGATGTTGTTGAAATAATGAAATACAGGTAGTACAAACTTAATAAAGTACCATGGTAATAAAATAAAAATCTATGAGCTTGCAATCTGCAAACTGAATAATATGCAAACTGATCAGCGGTGGGTTCCGGTAGGCACTACTGCCAGTTCGCTCATGCGCACGCTTGATGCGCATGGCACGTGCTTGCAAAATTGTTCTGCGCATGCACAGAAGTGAAAAATAAGATGACACAGCCTACAGTTCTGCCCATAAACCAGTCTAGGGGCATGACAGGCCTGGGTCGCTGCCGGTGCCAGTGACCCAGGCCGCCAAATCACTACCGGTTCTGTTGCAGAAATGGGAAAGGTTTATTGCGCAAGGTTCAGCAGCGATAGCTCAAGCAAAATCTGAACCCTGAAGGGCAGTCGTTTACAGACTTTTATACTATTAACCCAGAATATCGATCAACCCAAAGTACACTTGTCTTCCTGTGTCACATACATCTCTTTCCTGTGTCACGTAGACTTCATACATCTCCTCTCCTACTGTGACAGGACATTCATTCAACTTACTCAATTGTCGCAATAGGGAGTATTTGTATCAATATCCTGGTTCCTTTGTTTTAACTTGGTGAAGCAGACAGAGTAATTAATCCTTGCCCTGTTCCACATGGTCAAGAAACTTTAATATCTAGTTCTATTTATCTGGTTGTCAACTTTCTCTTTTATTTCGGGTGAACCGGTCTGAACCGGTAGGAACCCAAACTGATGCATTTTTCAACAAATATAAATCAAAGTATTTTGAAAAATAATCCAAAGTAGAGTAACATGCATTCAATAAACCAAGCACAACCTGAGTAGAATTATAAAGTGAATGTGCTCTTTTATTAAGCTCATTAAAAGTTTCTGATTAAGAAAACAATTCAAAGAAAGTTCTCTGCCTCGTTTGCAGTTGTATTTTTAATTTTACCCTCTTGCTGACTATGTACATTTTGGTTCACTCTTTTCTCAAGTATGTTAGGAACTTACTCTGATGAGTTTGGGAAATTGGATTTTGAGCGTTCTCAGCATGGTTCTGGAATGAGCAAAAGGTCCCAAGCAAAGAAATTTATTTCTGCCCTCCATCGTGTTGCAGAAAGAACTTATAACAACATTTTTGAGCTTCATCAACTCCGGCAGGTTGCTAATGAATTTAATATGAAAGTAAGTTAAAATAAATATGTACTCTAGAAGGATAAAATTAGCTATTTGCTATTATCAGCTATTGATGTTAACAGTTGGAAGAGAGAAGGTTACTGTTGCTTCGACTATCTCTGGTTCTATTGATTGAAGGGACCTGGAGTTCCAGCTTTACTTTAGAAACAATATTTGAGTTTGATAGTATTGAATGTAACTTGCAGATGACAAAAAATATATATTTTGTTGCTTAGGAATTTTGTTCTTGTTATTGGATGGAGGTAATATTTAGGCTATTTTAACTGAAAGTCCTTTAAAGTTGATTTTTTTCTGCAATATTTTACTATGTGAGCACTAGTACAAGTTTTCTGCCCAATTTTCAGTAAGTGTGTTTAATCCCCCCTCCAGTTTTTTTATTTTATTTTACAATACATCCATATCAATGTGTGACCAGTGTGGCATCTGGGTATCATACATTTTAGTACAAATAAAAATAGTGCTATTCATTGATTTATCACATTCCTCAAGCTTATGTAGTTCTAGTGTTAATACACATATTTGTATTAAATTGTAGACTTTCATTATTTAATTATTTAATGTTTCAATACGTTATTCCAGTGCCAATCACAATATTGTTTAAACATATATAATACCAACATTCAATTTCTAATCTTCCCTCTTATTATTACTTTTGTCTTATTGTATAAAAGTCTATAATAATATTAGTATGTTTAATCTATTTTGCTACATTTTAACTGAAGATTTCCATTAATTATCTTTTAAAGCATAACATTTGAAATATCAGTTGAAAAAATGAAGTAGATTAAATATGATAGGATACATTAAGGCAGATTTAATGTAGTGGTTAAGGCACTAGGCTAGAAAACAAAGGAATGGAATTTCTAGGTCCTACCTTAGGCACAAAGCCAGCTGAGTGGCCTTTGGCCAGTCCCTCTCACTCAGCCTTAGAAAGCAGGCAAACCACTTCCAATATCTTGCTAAGAAAACTGCAGGAATCACATTGACTCTAAAGTACCAAATAAACAAACCCATTGCCTTATGGCAGTTCTTAAACGGGGGTTCCCCAAGATTCTTTCAGAGGTCCACAAAATCAAAACTATTTTCCTGCCGAAAAATTATACATTAAATCCCATCAAACAATTATGAGAAGCAACAACAGTAGTGAATGCATCAGTGTTAATTTTTTAACATCGCAAATATCAATAAAATATAACCCATACAAACAAAATCTCTTTGGGGGATTACATATATAGATTTATACATATGTAGATTTGTTTCCTATATGATTTTAAGTGGAAAGTTTCCATACCATTTTGAAGTTCCTCTCCAGTTTAAGAAAAAATGGCTAGACTTTTTAAAAATCCTTTCCAACACAATTTAATATTTTGTAGTTGATCTTGATCACACAGCTATTGGTTTTTTGTTTTTTTTTTAGATACCTGACTTTGAAAACTTCGTTGCATCTTTAAATGATCAGGGTTATTTCTTGAAGAAAGGTCCGAGATTATATCAGCTTCAGACAATGTGAAGTAGTTCAATACCTAAAGAGAACTGTTTACTAAGAAGAAAGGAACATAGAGGATTGCAACTCATTCCTGTTTCTTATTCAGCTGAATTCTTGCCTGCTAATACCGGTATGAATGTTTGTAGAATTCATGCATTGGTTAAAACAATCTGAAACAAGATTAATGTAAATGTAGTAAGGGCAGAAGAAGCTGACTTCCCTACTCTTCTTGACATTCTTGAAAAAGGTTCGGTAAGAATCTGATAACTCAGATGATATGTGTTGTGATGCAAAGGATATGGGAAATATCTCAAATACTGGATGAAGAAAGTGAAGGGGCTTTATTTATCTATGCATTGACATGAAACAATCCATTTACTAATTATAATACTTTTGAAAGCTATATACAGTAATGTTTCAAACCACTCTTGTTAAAGTTTTGCCAGATTTGAGTAATTTTGTTAACCCTATTATTTATTGATTTATGAATATGGTGCATATTTTTAAGTCAAAGTACACTTGCATTTATTTAGTCTTCTGTGAATGAGCAAATTTCATGTTATAAATATTATACCATTAAAAGAATACATTGTTGGATTATTTAAAACACTTAGTTTGGTAATTCTCAATTTTACAATAAATTGAGTACAGATCAGTACATATAACATCCACCCATGAACAAAAAGAAAGGTTTTCTATGTGGAGAATCTTAAGTTTATCATCTTAATGGAATGAAAGAGAAAGTGTGCATCTCACATTGGGCAATGCAATAGCTGGACACGGTATGGACCAATTTCTAGTGCTTTTTTCCCCATTGAAAAATAAGAATGACATTATCTGTCACTTGTGTAATATATATAGGTTTTTGAAATTACAGTATCAGTTGATTTCATTTATTTATGTTTATTTATTTAGCAATTTTCTACATTGCCTATCTCATCAACTCTGGGCAGTTACGCTATAAAAATGACCAAAAGGCAGAGTTACAAGCAATTAAAAAACAAGGTTAAAATTTATAAGTTAAAAGTAAAAAACAAAGTTAAAAAGTTAACAGAGCTAAAAGTTAGCAAGGCAAAGGGAAAACCTTCAAGCAAGGGTTCTGGAAGGCCAGAAGAGTGGGCTTGCCTTGCCTCTGGAGGTAAGAGGTTAGAAAGGGTGGGGGCAATGGCAGAAAAGGTCCTCTTCCTAGATCCTGCTGGTTGAAATTCTTTAACCAATGGGATTTGCAGCATATCTTCCCTGCTTTACGGGGAGGGGGGGGAACTAATTGATGGTTTGTCAGGTAACCGGCCTCATGCCATGAAGTACATTAAAAGGAATAACACCTTCAATTGGACCTGAAAGCAAACTGGCTCCAGTGCAACTTGTGTAGCAGAGGTGTTACATGCACTCTATAGGGGTGTCCGAAAGTGCTCCAAATTTGCACACCCTTCCAGTCAGTACATTTAAACACATCCTTTGGCAGATACATTTGGTTAAAAATCTTAATTGCTTTGGCAATGTTTTCCACTGTTCCTTGCAAAACTCTTGTAGTGCAAAATATTCTTAAGACTAAAGACTAAATAGCCTTTCAAACATGTTATTTCATGTAGATGGTTGACGTGGTTATGTTTTGGACATATTTCTTGCTGAAATATTCAACGCCTTCTCAATTTCAATTTCTTTACTATTTACATTTGGGGCTGATGGTATAAGAAATTCAAAATAGCTGGATAGTGTCAAATTATCTAGTCTAAAATTTGTTTATCATTAGGGTTTTGGCAAGAAAGTGGAAAACAATATATTTAGCTGGGTTCATCTTTGTGATTTCCTGGCTAGGGCTACCAAAACTGGGCTTCAAAAATCAGAATACCAACCTGATGGCAACACAAAGAATAATATACATTGCTGCTTAGCTCTACTCTTGATTCTACACAAGTACTGCTATGAGTTCTGTCCCACAGCTCTACTAATTACAATCACTCCATTACTGAGAACTTTCACTGGTCATCTACAAATATTGTGTACTCCACTAACAAATTAAATATATGTATAGCTAATTCTAGAGTAAACAATGAATGCCAGTATGGATATTCTGAATAAAGTTTACATATTCTTCAAACAAAGCAACTTGGTCATTGGTAATTTTAATGCACATTATTTTTAAAGACAAGGATAATAGGTCTGAAGGAAAGTCCAATCTTTTGGAGTCTACAGCAAGTAGTATCATGGAGTCAACTTTGGCTGCACTAGGACTGTTGTATGGTATACCAACAAGAAATTCCAGCACTAGGCCAGACAATAGAGTTGGAGAAATATCTGGGAAGAAGGGACTGGCAGACCAGATGCTGAGCTGGACTCCCCCCCCCCCACCTTCACTTTTTTGGAAAATGAGGGCTATGGTGGGCACAGCATTGATGCAGAGAGGTATATCAGTATGCCATGTTACATGAGCAGGGTATTTGTTTTTTGTTTGTTTTTTTAGATTTTGGGGGGCTTTGGAAAGACCTTCAACTTTTTAAAAACTGTAAAACTCTTAGAAATGATGCCATTGATTTTTGGTAATGTGATTTATTGAGAGCTACAAAACGGTATTCCATCCCCTAACTACATAGCTCCAGGACTCCCGCTTACACAACTCTGCTACATATTTTGCATATATATATATATATAGTTGTGGAAAAGGAATTGAGAAAAAAATGCTAAGTTATGTGTTTTGGACTTCTGTCAATTTATTTGATCTGTACGTCACTTTCTACCAGCTGTTAAAAACCCAATTGCCTAAATTAAACACACTCCATGAAGAACAGCAATTTAATTTGTGATTGTGTTTCCCCCCCAATCTTTAGCTACACGCTGGATCCTTCCTACTGATTCTGTAGGAAGTTAGGTACCGGTATTTTAAATCAAGACACCCTTTCCTCCCACCCACATTTTCAGCTGTCACCACCTGGCTTACATACTGGCCTGCATATTCATGCAGTTTTATTAATGTCCTTTGGGGTCAAACTCAACGTCCAACAACTTTATGAAGCATCTGTGTAGTTTTCTCAGCTTTGATGTTGATCTCTAAAAGCCAGGATTTTTTTTAGTGTTCTCCCCTAAAATTAGTTAAACCAAGTCTGATCCTGTTTAGGTATTTGAAGACCAGCCCCGGCCAGCTGTGCTGTGCTTGCAAAAGGGGCTGCTCTACTTCTAATTTATTTTATTTTCTGTGCCTTCAAGTCAGTTGTTGACACCTGGCAATTGTCTGAAATAATCTCTGCAGGATTTTTTTTTTTTGGAGGTGGAGGGCAAGATTTCAGACTGGCTCAAAGTCATCCAATTTAAAAAGGCAAAATTGACTATTTTGATTAAAAAAGAATACACGTACTTTTGCTTCTGAACTTGGTGCTTGAGGTGGAAAAGAATGGAATTTTGATTTTATCGATTAGGCTGATGGATCCATATAGAAATGGCTAGTTTATATTATGAAAAAGCAAAAAGTTGTGATTTGGTGTTAATGCCCTATTTTACTATAACAAAGTCCGAAGTCGATGCTTTTTTTCCTTTCTAATCCTTCCTCACTCCCTTTCTCCCCATTGTTTTTCTATTTTCTTTTGTATTCTGTATCTTATAACTCAATATGTTAATGAGGGAAAAAAGTCATCCAGCTAATTTTTTCCCCCCAAGACAGAATTCTGTAACTCACGATCTCCCGATTTCTAGCCTGTTATCTACATCAAACTGATACAACGGTGGTCCCGCTAACTGGTTCCCGGTTTAATTATAATGTGGTGTTTTAAAAGAAAAGACTTATCCTCATAGCTTCAGTTAGGCGTGGAATTTATAGAGATTACTACACAGCCCGCAGGAACCACCATCTGATCTTCGCCAGCAGCGCTGCTGTCTCTTTAATAAGCGGGGCGCCTCTTGCCGTAAAGAGCAGTGGGAGGCGTCGTAAAAAGCGCGTCCGGCTGGACCGTAAAAGGTAGAAGGTGCGCTGAAGCGCGCTTGAATGGAAGAGGGAGACGGCCAGCGGCGGGGGGAGAGCAGGAGGGGAGGGGCATGTTTCAATTCTGCCCCTCCTCCTCCTCCTCTTCGTTGGTAGAAAGGTCTTTCCCTTGCCCCCCACCCCACCCCAACCCCCTGCCCCAACCAAGCCATGCTGACCGCCGCTTGGTTGGTCAAAGGCAGCGCTTGGGGGTGGGGTCTTCTGCGGAGCACGAGTCCAGGACGGTGCTTGCGGGCCACCGTAGCAGCCGCCGGCGCGAGGAGCCGAGGAGGCGGCGGCGAGCCCCGGAACGGCCCTCGAGCCACGCTCGCGGCCTCTTCCAGCAGCCTCGCGGAGTGCCGCTCGCCGTCTTCCCCGGGCACGGGGCGACGTCTGCTACTGCGCGTGCGGCCGGCCAGCCCCAAGCATCTTCTAGGCACTGCGGCTTGGGCGCCCCCTTTCGGTTGCTCCTCCGGCGGACCTGGGCAGCCTCACTGCTCGCGCGCCGGCTGCGGGGGAGCTGATCGGCGCGCGGCGGAGTCCTCGGAACGACCCGATGCCGGCAAAGCAGAGGAGTCCTCGGAACGACCCGATGCCAGCAAAGGATTCGCTGAACTGGTAGGGGCGGGCAGGGGGCTCCTTTCTTTCCTTTCGTCCCCATTGACATGATGGCCCCTATTAAATGCAGGCTGTAGCGCTTCAGGGAGAGGGCTCATCACCCGATTGGCTGCGCCCCGGTAAAATAATGCTTAAAAAGTTCTGCAAAGTAGGCACCTCGCCTTGGCTTTGAGGCTGCCACGTGCAGGGGAAAATAATCCCGAGCGAATATTTGAAATCCAAAGCGATGCCTCCTTGAATCAGACTGACCTCTGCAGTACTTTCGTTTTTTATATGTTATCCCTAAAAGAAGGAAAGTGAGTTCACTTTCTGGAGCAGAACGTCCCCTGGCCTCTTCCCCTTTGATGTGCATTTTTAAACCACTTCCAATACTTTACTATACAATACAATACAATACAATAGTAGAGTTGGAAGGGACCTTGGAGGTCTTCTAGTTCAACCCCCTGCCTAGGCAGGAAACCCTATACCGTTTCAGACAGATGGCTATGCAACATCTTCTTAAAGACTTCCAGTGTTGGGGCATTCACAACTTCTGGAGGCAAGCTGTTCCACTGGTTAATTGTTCTAACTGTCAGGAAAGTTCTAACTAGATGGGGTTGACCAGTGAAATTGTCCTCATGTAGTTTTGCTGGTTTGCCTCACTTTAATTACCATCATGAGAAAGTCAGGGCTATATATAGGTAGGCTTCGACCTACCATCCCAAATGGAGCCCAACACTTACGTTGTTAAATGAGAATTTTGTTAAGTGAGTGTTGCCCCATTTTACAACCTTTCTTGCCAGTCGTTAATCACTGCAGTTGTTAATGTAGTAACACAGTTGTTAAGTGAGTCTGGTTTCCCCATTGACTTTGCCGGTCAGAAGGTTGTAAAGGGATCACATGACCCCGGGACACTGCAACCGTCATAAATGTGAGTCGGTTGCCAAGCGTCTGATTTTTAATTACGTGACCACAGGGATGCTGCAATAATTGTGAAGTGGACGTAAGTCACTTTTTTCAGTTCATTTAGTGACTGATGGCTGGAACTTTGAGGATCACTTGTAAATATCACTCATTCAGTGCCATCATAAATTCAAAGAGTCACTGAACAAGTAATCGCTAAATGAGGATCGCCCATAAGTTGATGTGCTCATACTTTAATGGCAAAGCATATAAATAGTGGCTTAAATACACACATGAGCTAAAAATGGTTATGGCATAAGATGTATAATGTGGTCATACCTGTCCTCAATTACTAAAGCATAATTTACTGATCTGTATGAATTGATGCGCTATTGTAATGGAGCTATGGCTACATATCTTACAAAGCACTGTAACTTTTTGGAAATAAAGAAGAATTCTGGCATTTCACCTTAAGGTGGTGTCTCATCATCCAGAGACCATGCATTTATCTGAAATAAACTCTTGGATCTCCCCCCCCCCCATTTATTTTTAAAATTGGTGTTGTCGTTGTTAGTTGCAAAGTCGTGTCCGACCCATCGCGACCCCATGGACAACGTTCCTCCAGGCGTTCCTGTCCTCTACCATCCTCTGGAGTCCATTTAAGCTAACACTTATTGCTTCAGTGACTCCATCTAGCCACCTCATTCTCTATCGTCTCCTTCTTCTTTTGCCCTCAATCATTCCCAGAATTAGGAGAGGCATCTCAATGGATTTGACCAAGGGAACCCTCTGAAATTCAGGATTGCCTTCCTTGGAGGACAAAGCCTGTACTTGTCTAAGGTTAATCATTATTTGCAGTTTTTACCTGGACTGACATCAAAGGGGATGTCGTTTTTCATTTGGTTATTTTGGGATAACTAGTACTGTGTAGAGAGAAATAGTCCATTAGGTTGAAAGAGTTGATAGGAGAATCAGTGTTTCTGTTTTAAGTTGGGGTTGCTGGCTAGAGTTTGTATAAATGCGAACTTCACTATTTGACATAATTTCAGTACTCTGTTGGCATCTTATATTATTGATTATTCTTATAAATGCCAATTTATTTTCCACTCTCTTTATTATATTAATATATTATTTGAATATATTATCTGCCAGAACTTCCTAAGAATGGTTAAATGTGCACAGAGAATGGTGTTGTGTAAAAGTCTTAGAAAATGAAGTGATGCATTAATGAATACAGGTGAAACTCGAAAAATTAGAATATTGTGCAAAAGTTCATTTATTTCAGTAATGCAACTTAAAAGGTGAAACTAATATATGAGATAGACTCATTACATGCAAAGCAAGATAGTTCAAGCTGTGATTTGTCATAATTGTGATGATTAAGGCTTACAGCTCATGAAAACTCCAAATACACAATCTCAGAAAATTAAAATATTACATGCAATCAATAAAACAAGGATTGTACATAGAACAATATCGGATCTCTGAAAGGTATAAGCATGCATATGTTCTCAGTACTTGGTTTAGGCCCCTTTTGCAGCAATTACTGCCTCAATGCGGCGTGGCATGGAAGCTATCAGCCTGTGGCACTGCTGAGGTGTTATGGAAGACCAGGATGCTTCAATAGCGGCCTTCAGCTCTTCTGCATTGTTCGGCCTCATGTCTCTTTCTCTTGGCAATGCTCTATAGCAGTGATGGCGAACCTTTGGCACGTGTGCCACAGGTGGCACGCAGAGCCATTTGTCAGGGCACGCAAGGCGCTGCCCTGTCAGCTGGGCAGCGCGCATGCGCTCACTGGCCAGCTGAGTTCATCATTTTTAAAAGCCATTTTTCGCCCTCCCCAGGCTCTAGAGGCTTTATAGGAGCCTGGGGAGGGCGAAAAGAGCCCCCCCCCAGAGGCTTCAGGGACCGTCCGGAGGCTTCCCTGAAGCCTTCGGAACACTTTAAACGACCCTCCGAGCAAACCGGAAGTGACTTCGGAGCGCTCAAAACGACTCTCAAAAGTCACTTCCGGTTTGCTCAGAGGGTCGTTTTAAGCATTCTGAAGGCTTCTGGGAAGCCTCCGGACGATCCCTGAAGCCTCCGGAGGGCCGCCGGGGGGGGGCGGGGGAGGCTCTTTTCGCCCTCCCCAGGCTCCTATAAAGCCTCTAGAGCCTGGGGAGGGTGGAAAAAGCATGTAAAAATGGGGGGGGGGGGCGCCTGTTGTGCTCGCATGCGCATTGGGGGGTCGCACATTGCATTATGGGTGCGGCACGCCCACACGCGACCCCCCTGCGCTCCCCCCACTTGTGGCACGCGAGCCAAAAAAGGTTCGCCATTGCTGCTCTATAGATTCTCTATGGAGTTCAGGTCAAGTGAGTTTGCTGGCCAATCAAGCACAGTAATCTCACGATCATTGAACCAGGTTTTGGTGCTTTTGGCAGTCTGGGCAAGTGCCAATTCCTGCTGGAAAATGAAGTCAGTATCCCCATAAAGCTCATCTGTGTAAGGAAGCATGAAGTGCTCCAAAATCTCCTGGTAGACGGCTGCGTTGACCCTGGACTTAATGAAGCACAGTGGACCAACACCAGCAGATGACATGGCTCCCCAAATCAACACAGACTGTGGAAACTTCACACTGGACTTCAAGCATCTTGCAGTGTGTGCCTCTCCATTCTTCCTCCATACTCTGGGTCCTTGGTTTCCAAATGAGATTGAAAAGTTGCTCTCATCAGAAAACAGGACTTTGGACCACTGAGCAACAGACCAGGTCTGTTTTTCTTTAGCCCAGGTAAGATGCTTCTGACGTAGTTTGTTGTTCAGGAGCGGCTTAACAATCACGGCTTGAACTATCTTGCTTTGCATGTAATGAGTCTATCTCATATATTAGTTTCACCTTTTAAGTTGCATTACTGAAATAAATGAACTTTTGCACGATATTCTAATTTTTTGAGTTTCATCTGTATATTACTGGAAATGAAGCATATAAGATCTAGCGTTCCATAAGAAAATCTTATTTTTGTTTTTAATCATACATATGCAATGTCTTTGGACTCACAGTCTTTTGTGCAAGTGAAAACCATACTTCAAAAGTTGGTGGGGTGACTTTTAAACTTTATTTTATATGTAAGGTCATTATTTTATTATTTTGCCGGAACTTTAATGCTACCATTTTAAAAATAAAACACACACAAATACATATATTTTATTTTAAAAATTATATTCATCCATCCATCCATCCATAGAAAGCATTATTTTTACGGCAACTTTTTAAAGTTGCATCTTTTGTGGGAAGGGAACAATTAGAAAAATGAATTAGCTTTTCCAAAGTGCCATGGAGTTTTTCTCCTCTAGAGGAGGCTGATGAAAGGTCAGCCTAGGTCTTAGGCTGACCTTAGCATAGGTCTTGCTGCTAAAAGGAGTCTTTATTAGAAGGGAAAGAGAAGCTGCTGCAGAGAGAAAAACTGAAGGGAGGAGCTTTAAGAGAGAGGGTAGTTTGGAAAAGATAAGGCTGTAGGGGAGGAGGAAGCAAAAGCTGCTGAAAGAAACAAGTGAAAAGAAAGGAAGCTGCAGGGGTGAGCAAAATGATGGGAAGCAGAAGATGGGAAAAGTTATGAGAAGACAAATGATCCCAAACTCAAGAAGCAGAGCTTCCTATATTACAAAAGCAGCATTTAGGGGACAAGAGAACCAGTGTGGAAAAAAAGAGATTGTTATTGATTGAATCCTCCCCCCCCCCCCCCCCTTGAAAAGGGGAATAAACCTTTAAATCAGCTAAGTGATATTTATTAAGAGATCTTAAGGGAAGAAAATAAGCAGAGGGAACTGGATGAAGCGGTTTAATGTCAACAAGGAACTGAAGTGTTCAAACAGCTTACAGTTTGTCTGGAAGACAGTAATTCCTAAGGACTTTAGCTTGCATTGTGTGCACAATTATTAGGCAAGTTCTATTTTGGAGATTTATTTTTATTATTGAACAACTACAGTGCTGCCACCAGTCAATCCAAAATATGAAAAAAAAATCTCAAACGTGAATATTTAATGAAGTAAATGTGAGAATGTGTGCACAATTATTGGGCAACTATTAGTGTGCACATTATTATGCAACTAAATGAAAAAACAAAAATGTGCCCATCTGACTCTTTTATTTGCATCTGTTAAAATGAGAATAACAAACAAACAACTCAAAATGTACAAACAAACATTTCTGACATTAAAAAAATAAAATAAATTCAGTGACCAATGTAGCCATCCTTCAATAAGAATCATAAGACTTTTATTCATGGAGTCTTATCAGTTTCTTGATCTGTTGACAATCAACTTGCTGTGCAGCAGCAATCACAGCCTCACAGGCACTTGTTCAGAGAGGTGTGCTGTTTTCCTTCACCGTAAATCTCCCGTTTAAAAAGGGCCCACAAGTTCTTAATAGGGTTTAGTTCAGGTGAAGAAGGGGGCCATATAATTATACTTTAACCTTTAAGGCCTTTTACTAGCTAGCTACTCAGTGGAGTGCTTCGATGCATGTGGTGGAGCTTTTGATTCTTCTGAAATCTTTGGCAGTTAATGTGTGTCTTTTTCTCTCAACACGTTTCTTGCATGTTCCCGGTTGACTATTTGTAACAAAACGTTTGATGGTTCTATGACCACTCCCCAATATCGTAGCAGTTTCAAAACCTCTGAAATACTTTTTTTTTTACATTTTTTGACTTTTCAGGGTGAGTTAAATCTCTCTTGTGGCCCATTTTTCTTGAGGAAAAGAAGCTGCCTAATAATTATGCACACCTTGATATAGGGCAGTGATGGCTAACCTTTTTCGGATGGAGTGGCCAAAGCGCGGCCGTGTGTGAATGCATGTGCGTGCCTGAACCCCCAAAATGCAATGTACATGCCCCCTGCGTGCATGTGACCTCCCCCTGCGCATGTTCACATAGCCCCTTACATGTGCCCCGCTCCCTGCATGTCCCTCCTGCATGTGCCTGCCCCCCCGCATGCCTGCATGCCCCCCACGCACATGTCCACATGTGCGACCCCCCCGCCTAAGCCCTGCCCCATGCAGGCGCATTGTGACCACTGCATGCGCCCTGCCCCACGCACATGCACGGCAGAGACCCAACAACCAGCTGGCTGGTGGGGGGCACAAGCGCATGTGTGGCGGAGCTGAACTGGGGCGACGGCTCGCATGTCCAAAGATTGGGTGCTGTGTGCCACCTGTGGCATGTGTACCATATAATTTGCCATCATGCATACAGGGTGTTGATCTCCTTAGGCCACACTCTCCCTCATTACACAAATACACATCATCTGATACACTTATGTCCACTAAGCCTTCAGGTTTATGCAGCTGGAAGGTAGAAAATGTGCATAGAAATGATGATATGGTCAAAATACTCACTTGCCTAATAATTGTGCACACACTGTATACAGGTGAAACGTCTTTTGCAATTTCCTTTTGAGGCTTTCCCTCCTTATGGAGGGTGTCAATGATGGTTTTCTGCACAACTGTCAGGTCAGCAGTCTTTCCCATGATTGTGATTCCTACTGAACCAGACTGGGAGACCATTTAAAGGCTCAGGAACCCTTTGCAGGTGTTATGGCTTAATTAGTTGATTAGAGTGGGACACTTTGAGCCTAGAATATTGCACCTTTTCACAATATTCTAATTTTCTGAGATTGTGGATTTGGGGTTTTCATGAGCTGTACGCCATAATCATCACAATTATGACAAATCACGGCTTGAACTATCTTGCTTTGCATGTAATGAGTCTATCTCATATATTAGTTTCACCTTTTAAGTTGCATTACTGAAATAAATGAACTTTTGCACAATATTCTAATTTTTCGAGTTTCACCTGTATATGCCTGAGGAAGATCCCTACATCCTTCTGTCAACTGTTGAGTTAGTTGTTAAAAATGGAACTTAAAGAATTTGTTGAAAGTTTAATTAAAAAGGGATCCATAGGGAAGGAGCTCCTTCATATAGTGTCTTGAAAAAACCCTGAATATTTAAACGTCTAAAATGGGACCTGGTTATTTCAGAAGAACGGAGGAAATTTTATGTGGCACTTGGTAAATGAGAGATACACTTATTAAATAAATGATTAGATGGAACCAAGATATATAACCTGGAGGAAATAATAGAATTTGACTCAGTTTTATTTTCTGTTTCTCTCTTGAGCTAAAGTTATAAATAAAAGCTAGAAGCCAAATATAGTAATGGGATCAGAGGGGACTTGCCTTCAAATGTGGCAGGTCTCAGATAAATCCTTCAACCGTGGATACAAACTGAAGTACCATTTGTGTTGAAAAGTTAGAAAACCCACAAAACCTTCAGGGAAGAGATAGCACGTTATAATTGTTGGGAAAATGGTCACATGAAAATTGTTATCTCAAGAAATCAGTGGTTGATTAAAAAAAAGCAGTACTGCAAATGATTAGTCACAAAAATGTTAAATGAAGAGGTGTGCTGATTCAGATTGTTTTTTTTTAAATCACAGTTAAGTTATGTGACAAAGTAGCTTGTGATTGTTGGTAACCTACAAATTTAAGATTGGTGGATGCAGGTGTTTTCTTATCTACAGTATCATAAACTCAGAATTGATGTGGGTGGGGAAAACATGGTCTCTAGCCAGTATGTTAAAGCGGAAGGTTAGGAAGTCAAGATCCTTTTAGAAGAAAAGAATCTCTCAGTGGAGTAGACATGAGAAGGGTTTTTTGAAGTAGACATAACCATCCCAAGGAGATTTATGTGCTGTTTTGTTTTGAACATTTGAGAATTTCAGAGGAGTTGATATCTGTATAGCTATATCCTTTTATTAACTGAAAATCAACCCATTTGCTGTTTAGTAGAAGAATTTTTATCTTGTCCTTTGATGTAAGAATCTCCAAAGAGATTTGCAACAGTGCAAAAACAAATTAACCTTTTTCAGTTGGTCAATGTCATGGACCATTTTTGTTGCTTATAGAGTTTCAGAGAGTAGGAGGTTGTGTGTTCTTCTGGCAATGATGGGGAAATGAGTCTTCACAGCTCTTGAGAGCTGGAAACAACTGGTTATCAAAGCTAAGCCTTTTGGGGGGAAGTCACTTTGTAATTAAGAAAATTCTTAGAAAAGATAACTACATTCCAGTGCAGCACTTAAGCACATTAAACATACAGAATTTACCTCTTACCTTCCATACTATCAAAGTACATTAAATTCAGATTATTTATATTAGTTTTGTAATAATTTTTTCTATGCTTTTTTTTTTGGTTCTAGTATGAAAACCCTTGGACTGTCCCTAATCTACTTTCAATGGCAAGGATTGGTTTGGCACCTATTTTGGGCTATTTGATTATTGAAGAAGATTTTAACATAGCACTGGGTGTGTTTGCCCTGGCTGGAATAACAGACCTGGTAATTCCTTTATATGTATATATTTTACAATGTTGTATGAAAATGAGACTTTTTTTCTTTAAAAGTGAGTTCGGAAACATTTTCAAATTCAGATGCTTAGTGCTTGAATATGATTTTATAATTAGCTAGTGCTAATTGTATTTTCAGGTTGTCGTAAAAATATCCCAATAAAGAGGAACATAGACAAACCACAAGTAATAAATCTTACTCTTAAGTTTCAGAGGTTTATTTCATGAGCAATTTGGAACACGAATAGCCAACATAGTAATGCAATTCCACAACAAAACGTACATTATTAAACCATTGCAATGGGCTCCAATGACACATAGCAGGTCCTACAAGGACTACTATTGGGCAAAGGACACCATTCTCAACTCAAGTCACATTTCTTATACTTTCTTTTTTTAACTGACATAGTTTCACTTCCTTGTTCTTTCTTACATTCTTACTGACCGTCACTGTCTGCAAACACCCATGTACATTTGAAGCTTTCAGCCGTTCATTACTTTCAGTTCCTCATTTCCCATCATCTTATTCTTCCTGCTCTAAATATACCCGTACAACTACATATATACTTTGCAGAAAATGCAGCATACAAGTCAGCACATTAGAAATGTGTCTGGTACATTTTGCAATTATGTTAGTTTAAAACTGGTTCAGTGAGGCTGGCAAGCTCACTCCTAGGCCTATTACCTGCAACTTTCCAATGGATATATCCAAAGGTGCTCTTGGAGAAAAAAAGATGGGATATAAATCTGACAAAAATGTAAATGTTTGGTTTCTTTCCCATTAGACTATTTGTCTAACTTGCATTTTCAGTTGGATGGCTTCATTGCACGAAACTGGGCCAACCAGAAATCTGCGTTGGGAAGTGCCTTGGACCCTCTGGCTGATAAAATCCTTATCAGTATCCTATATATTAGCCTGACATGTGCAAATCTTATTCCAGGTAAGCAAAGAAGCTGTCTTTTAAGTGATTCTTCCAGTTGAATGATCTAAAAATAATGAATCGTTAAATATTAGAAGCAAATCTCTTTCAGTTTATTGGCACAGTTCAATATCTCAGTATGTGTCATACCGTAGTTATAGTATTCAACCTTCATATAATAGTGTAAACAAATCTAATGGAAAAATGCAATATACGGGGTGTACCAAAAATCAGGCCCCATGGGCCAATTTTACTAATTTTGTTTTTCAGACAAAATGTTACCATATTTAGGATTGCTCAAAAATCATGTGTAAAATGAGTAAGGAAGGGTTTGAAAGAAAACTGCATCCAATTTGAATATTTCATGTGATATATGCTATATAGTTAACTGTAAGACCTTATTTTTGGTATATCCTTGGTATGTCCGTGTTGTTCATTGAGCTAAATTTCCTGATTTCATTTTATTATCTAAAATAAATTGCTGAACCTTTGAAGAGGTTAAATAATGCTGTAATTCTAAAGTGGTGTTTGATACAGTCAGAAGGGATAGCATTACCTTATATTGTAATTTATTGTGAGCTGTATAATCTCCAATGAAGGCAGATTATGGTTAGAAAAACAATATATAGAAAACAGTAACAGATCTTGTATGTTTTATTCCCTATTACCCAGGTTGAGGTTATTCCCTTCTGGGGATAGAGAAGAAGCAGTTAAGTGCTGCAGGTGTATGCTGCTTTTGCCCAGGCCAGAAACTAAATGCATTGTTCAGTTACAGCAACCGCTGTAATTTATCTGTGTTGTGTTTGTGGTAATGAGTAGGTAAACAGTAGAATTAAATAACAGTGATTCAGACTAATTAGCCTTTTGCAGCAATCCGTATAGACATACTGTGAATTGGAATTATTTTTATATGTAGTCTCAATATGACAGCCAGTTTGGTGCAATGGTTGAGGAACCAGAGTAGACCGTGAGTTGAAGTCCCAACTTAGGCACAGAGCCATTTGGTGATCTTTGGCCACTTGCTCTTAGCCCTAGAAAGAAGGAAATGGCAAACTATTTCTGAAGAAGTTGCCAAGAAAACTGCAGGGGCTACAAGAATCCAGAGTGAAATTTAGATATATTTAAGACGGCTTTCACTATTTGTTTTTCAGTCCCTCTTACATCAATGATAATTCTAAGGGACATTACATTAATTGCTGCTGTTTTCTATGTTCGATACAGAACTCTTCCTCCACCGGTAAGTATCCTGCCATGTGTTAATATGCATTAGATACGAAATCAAAGCAGTCCTTAGAAGAAACAATACACGTAAAGCTTGTTCCCAAATGAAGGCTTGCTAAAATAGGACTTTCCCCCCCCCCTCCACAGACAATAATAGCAACAATGTTTCTGTCACAGAGAATTAGGGAGTGAAATGGATTCCCTTCCTTTCTTATTTGGTCTCTCTCTCTTGCTTTTTGTATTTCTGTCCAAGACGGATCTTTCTTTGATTGTTTCCAGAGGACAACCTTCCCTTATCTTCTGCCTTTCAGTTGGAACTGTGACTCCCAAATTCTCCTTGGGCCAGAAGTCTTGAACTGTGCGTGCTAATTTCCTTATAATATTTTCCCAGCCTCCCACTTGAGTGTTTACAAAATTATAAAAATACTCTCTCTGACCTTTCAGTGAAAATTAAAGGTCATAATCTTTGTCCATCAGAATTTTCTTTGATCTCCACTATTTCTTCATTACTATACCTTGCTACGCTATACTTGTTAAATGACTCCAAGTTTCCTGTTCATTTTCAAACTCTTGTTCAAGCTTCAGAATTTGCCAACTTGTCTGCTCATGTCATCTTTTCACCATCTGTCTTCCTGTGACTTTTTCTTGCCCAGCATCTCATTCTCTGCTGCAGAAGAGGTCTTTCCCATTGAAATGATACCATTTCTGTTCCTGTTCCTAAACTTTTCTCTCAAAATGTCTGTTTGACCTCCTCCCTCACTTCCTTGTTGCTCCTCAAAACAGCCTTTCCAAAGAGCTTTTCCAGCTATCCTACTGAATTGAACCAAAATATTATTGAAATGGCAACAGATCTTCTCCTGTAGGATCCCATATCTGCTCCATGGTTGCTTTAGTCCCATTTGTTTGCTGAATTTAATTGTTTGTAAGCCATCTTCCCTCTAAAGCGGATGTAGACAGTCTAAGCCAGGGGTGTCCAAACTTGGGAACTTTAAGACTTGTGGACTTCAACTCCCAGAATTCCCCAGCCGGCTGGCTGGGGAATTCTGGGAGTTGAAGTCCACAAGTCTTAAAGTTCCCAAGTTTGGACACCCCTGGTCTAAGCCTAAGGCAAAGGCAGCCTTCTATAACAGGAATCTCCAGCCTTGGCAACTTTAAGACTTGTGGACTTCAACTCCTGAAATTCCTCAGCCATCTTTTGCTGACTGAGGAATTCTGGGAGTTGAAGTCCACAAGTCTTAAAGTTGCCAAGGCTGGAGACTCCTGTTTTATAACACCCAAGGATTGCATCATCCAAATTCAATGGCATAACTATCAGTTAATTTTCCTGTTTATTTTGTTGTTGAAATAAAGAACAGAGACTCTACTAAGTTCTGCTGGCTTCATGCGTTCGTCTTGTACTTTAAAATTGAGTGTAGTGGTGAAGGCCACTACAAAAGACTGAATTCTAATCCCTCCATAGACATGGGAGACTTTTGCTCAGAAAAAACCCCACCTCACAGGGTTATTCTGGTGGGGAAAGTAGGAGGAGGAAGGAGAATTTGGTATGTTGACCACCTTGACTTATTTATAAAAGAAACTAATATAAAAAATATTAAAATATTAAACACACAGTGTCCTAAAACAGGTTAAATATTTGAGCCATTGTTCATTTTGACTATCTATCCTGAAGCTTTGAAAACCCGACCCCCTTTTAGACTCTGTTACCTATAGATTAAGTTAGATATATGCATGAAGAATTGTGCTGTTAAACATAAGCCTGAAGATGTGGAATAAATATGCTGTGTTGCTACTCTGTTTCCCTGAAAATAAGACCTCCCCAGATAATAAGCCCAATCGGGCTTTTGAGTGTATGCGCTTAAATAAGCCCTCCCCGAGAATATTGCAACATAGCAGCAGCCATGAGGTGACCAGGCTCGCCGCCTCCTGCACCTCAAAAATAATAAGACCTCCCTGAAAATAAGGCCAAGTGCTTATTTCGGGGGTCAAAAGAAAATAAGACCCTGTCTTATTTTGGGGGAAATGGTAAAAAAAACAAAACATCCGTTCGATTTTATCAGTTTGTAAATTTAGTAAAGGCTTTGTTTTCACCACGTTTATTAAAAGCAAGATTATTATTATTTTTGTTTCTCACAGAAGACATTAAGTAGATATTTCAATCCATGTTATGTCACTGCTCAGTTGAAGCCAACGTTCATCAGCAAGGTGAGAAGAACAGTACGTCATGCTGGGTCCATTTGGCAAACTGAATATTGCCTTGCAACAGCATTTTTTTTTTTTGTATCTTGCAACTTGATTATCTTTCATGACTTACCCAGGTAGTCCTCACTGAACAACTATTTGTTCAATGGCTGTTTGAAGTTGTTTGATGGCGCTGAAAAAATGGACTTGCAATTGGTCCTCGCGCTTAAATCTGTCACAGTGTCCCTGCAGTCACACAATCAAAATTCAGGCATCTGGCAACTATCACATATTTATAATGGTTACAATATCCCACCTTTCCTCCACCCCACCCCATATCTATGCCCTTTTGGCCACCCTGCTGGAAGGGTGGAAAGCAGATGGCGGTACAGGTAGTCCTCGACGTACAACAGTTCATTTAGTGACCATTCAAAGTTACAATGGTACTGAAAAAAGTAACATTACCGTTTTTCACAGTTATGACCTTTGCCCCATCCTTATGATCATAGGGTCAAAATGTGGATGCTTGGCAACTGGTTCATATTTATGACGGTTGCAGTGTCCCAAGGTCATGTGATTACCTTTTGTGACCTTCTAACAAGCAAAGTCAATGGGGGAACAAGATTCACTTAATAGCTACTAACTTATCAACTGCAGTGATTCACTTAACAATTGTGGCAAGAAACGTCGTAAAATGAGGCAAAAATCATTTTAAAAATGTCTCACTTAACAACAGAAATGTTGGGTTCCATTGTGGTCGTAAGTCAAGGACTACCTGTATACAATAGCCTGTTCATCTCAATTATACAGGTAGTCCTTGATTTACAACCATGCATTTAGTGGCAGTTCAAAGTTACATCAGCACTAAAAAGAGTGACTGATTACCATTTTTCACACTTATAACCATTGCGATATCCCCCCTGGTCACATGATCAGAATTTGGATGCTCAGCAACTGGTTCATATTTATGATGGTTGCAGTGTGTCTTGTTTTGCTAGCAATGGAGTTGTTAGTCCCAATTAAGGTTGTTAAATGAGGATTACCTGTAATCTACTGCCCCAGACAGATGTGGAGGACAGGGAATATGAACAATAAAGAATGGATGACGTCCATAATGAGAGAAAATGTTGAAGTCCTTTGTTCACTGAAAGAGAATGATGCCTGAATGGCAAAACAAATATATAAAGAAAGAGTGAATGGACAAAGAGAAAGAAGAAGAAGACAAGTTATGGGTGGAATGAGTTGATGGGAGGGATCCTCAGAAAGGAAGTAAAGGGAATGAGAAAGATGAATTTTGTTGTTGTAAATTAGATAAAGCTGTATTTTCTTTCCTGCATTACATGTTCAATATATTTGGTTTACTCTTCCATTCTCCATTGCTGTGACTTACATTACATGGGCATGTACTGTGTGTGTAGTACTTTTTCTGTGAAAATGCACAGTGTGACCTTAGTTTTAATCTAATCTATTACCAGGTGAATACCGTAGTACAGCTCATCTTAGTAGCAGCGTCTTTAGCTGCTCCAGTTTTCAATTATGTGGACAGTGTGTATCTTCAGACTTTATGGTATGTAATGTTATAATTTTTGTTATACTATTAGTGAGTGGAAAAACAGGCAATGTATGGAGTACAATGAGAGCTCAATGAGAGTACAATTTTACTTGTTGCGTGCTGTTGAATATTGGCCAGTTTTGTGAGATGGTTCATGAAAGCAAGAAGAAACATACAATAAAAATGGGAGCAAGCACAGTGATGGTCTATCTAAAAAACAGCTTTCACACTATAAGCCCATTAACACTTGATGGCTAATGCTTTAACTCTTCCCATATTAGTATTGAGTCTAGGTTTACTGGATCCAGAGGTGATTTATTCCAAGGAAGATAGTTCCACCTGCTTCTTTGCTACTTCCTCTCCAATTCAGACACACTCACACACACACCCCTTTCTGCCTTGTGAATCAGCCAGGCTATGTTAGGTTCAGTTTGTTAGTGGCACAACCCATATACAGTGGGGCCTCGGGTCCCAAACGGCTCAGACCACGAACAATTCGGGTGCCGACCAAAAACTCCACTAAATGTTGTACTCCCATTACACATACATCTTCGGGTGCCAAATAAACACAGCCCCGGCGATTTTCCCTGCTGCGGCCATTTCCCCTCCCACGCCATTTTGTGTGTATGCATGCATGCACAGTTTGTCTTGCTTCTGGTCACGACCAAATCGGGTGTCGACCGACGTCCTGGATCGGGTTACAGTCGCCACCCGAGGTCCCACTGTATTGGGGCCAAGTTTCCAGAAGCTTTAAAAAAAAGAAATCACCTTTTTAAAAATTTCACAAATAATAAAGGTCATAAAACTCTGGATTCTTTAGTCAACTCAAGGTAGAAATACATAATTTTTGCTCAACAATTTTAGAGTCAAATTAGATGGTGAAAAACTAAGCGGTGAACAGAATCACAATTCCAAGGTATCTTTTCTAAGGTTGATTTAGATTTTAAAAAATGTCAGTATACATGGGATTACAATCCTAGCAACATAAAAACTCACTGGATGATGTTTTTATAGAAAGAGTTTGTTTGATTTAAGGCAGAACTCACATTGCCTTGGCATTCATCTACCATACGGTGTGATACGTCGATTAAAAAAAAATATCTTGGCTTACATAGGATTTCTTTGGAACGTCTAGGTATTTTACGTAGTCCAGCCTTATATATCAGGTTTCAATTGTTGTAGCAAAAACAGTTCCACCTCAAGTAGGATTCTTCCTAGCTAAAATAGATTTTTAAAAATTGTGTTGCAGTGATTTTTAGACTTGGCATTATCTCCCTTTTTTTATTTTTTCGGCTTGGGAACTAAAACAATTTTTTTTTCTCCCTGAAGGTGCATCACAGCTTTCACAACAACTGCATCTGCATACAGTTACTACCATTATGGTCGGAAAACAGTTCAGGTGCTAAATGACAAATGAAGTTTTGCAGGATGACTGCTCTTCTCTCCTTCAGGTTGTGTGGAGTTTATGCAGAGACTCGGAATGATACCTTTGCCTCAGTGAAAACTATGCCTTCATGACGTTAAAATGAAGTTTTGATCATGTAAATAAGCAGAACTTTCAGTGTATTATTTCAATCTATTACAAATAAAGATTATAATTTTTTTACTGTACTGAACTTACATATATATAAAGATAATTGTCTGTTATTATTTGTTGATTGCTGTCCAGAAATTTGCACTTGGTGTGGGTCACTGTACACCTTTGGTGTATCCCAAATGAAACAGTTATATGAAATAATTGATGCAAGCAGAATTTAGTTGAGTTTTACTGTATTTAAAATGCGGTATGATCGATGGCGCAACCTGTTACTACAATAAATAAATGTAATCGAGCGGGCAGTAAATTCTATAGAATATAGGTACAGTATGATCTTTATAACCCTTCATACACTTGTCTTCTGGTTTAAATATGGTTGCAATAGCCCTTTAAGATAAAACATGGGTTACTTCTTTCTTAGTCTAATATTGGGGCATACTCTATTTAGGAAAGAGCTGCTTTAACTGTGCCAGTGATATGCTAACATAGTTTGTTAGTCTGTTTTGAAAGATGACCAATACGTAAAATAAATATACAAGTATGCAAAATAGAGAATCAAAATAATTGATTTTCCAAGACAGCTTTGTAAGGGGCTGAGATCAAAATGTTCTCTGAATAGGGCCCGCAGAATAATTAATGTTGAAATAAGGGCAAAGCTTATGTGACAAACTTAGTTATCAGTTGTTCTATGAAACAGATGATTTGATTGTGGTTTCTTAGTTCTGCTTGTACTGTAAGCCTCTGGAGATTGTCCTGGCTTATTTTACAGGCTTTTTATAAGGAATATAACAAAATGAGTACATCTATCATTTTGTAAAGATTTTCATAAGGCTAATAGGAGAAATAGACCTTTCTGTGAGAAAAAGTTTGCAAATGTGCATGTTAATGATTGAGAGCTGCAAATATCAAATGTGATATTTGTTAAAACATAGGAAGTTGGGGCAAGAGTGTTAAGCTACTGTACATGTGATATTTTGTCCATTTGATTAAGTACAGGAATCAAAACAAAGGATAACAATTATGTATATTTAGCTCCAGTTTCCACAATAGCAGAATTTAGGCTATTTTTTTAAAATGACCTGTTTGAGATGTTACAGAATTGGATCAGACACACTTAAGTACATGCAAACAAATAATGTTTCATAGGTGATAAGCAATTGCCTGAATATAAAAATACTTGCTAGGCTGAAAATAAATGTGAAAATATTGTGTTAAATAACTCAGTAGAAATGGTTTTACTTTAGAAATGAAGGGAAAGAGTGAAAATGGTTGGGATATTCTATGCATTATAGGATATTTTCAAAATACGTTTTATATATCTAAATTTTATAAAGTTTGTATGCTGAAAATATTTTTGATAGTTTATACAAAATCAGGCTGCTGCAATCTGATTGTATTGCAGCATATAACGTTTTCCCCCTATTTCGTTAAGACAAAATAGGCAATATGCTACACAACCACAGAATATATTCTTTCAACCAGGTAAGCATAAATGTTGCCAATGCCAAAATGCAAGAAGTTTGAAAATGAATGGTATGCATGTTTGTCTGCAGTCATTGCCTTTGCACTTTCAAAATAAATCCTTTAAACAACTTCACTGCGTCTAATTCTGTTGCGTGAACCTTTTTCAAGCATGACAGGGACTGCTGCTGCTCTAGGGTCCCTCATACTGTCATAATTGGTGCAAAATGTTTAGTTGATGAATGATGCACAATGACCACATCACAGGAAGTCCATATCCATATTAAGCTGATAAGAGGATATTAATGCTTAAGGCTATAAAAGGCTTTGTGCCCAACTCTCATGTTAAATGGCAGAAAGTGAAGAGGAACTAAAGAGCCTCTTGATGGGATGAAAAAGGAAAGTGCAAATGTTGGCTTGAAACTCAACATTAAGAAAACATGGCATCTGGCCCTCTCAATTCCTGGCAAATAGATGAAGAAATGAAGGTAGTGATAGATTTTATTTTCCTGGGCTTCAAGACCCCCGCAGATGGGGACTGCATCCAAGAAATTAAAAGACGTTTGCTCCTGGGGAGGAAAGCTATGGCAAATCTAGACAGCATATTAAAAAGCAGAGACATCGCCCTGCCAACAAAATTGTAGTAGTCAAGGTTATGGTTTTCCCAGTTGCCATGTATGGCTGTGAAAGCTGGACCATAAGAAATGCTAAGCGCCAAAGAATTGAGCCCTTTGAACTATGGTGCTGGAGAAGACTCCTGCAAATCCCTTGGACTGCAAGGCGATCAAACCGGTCAGTCCTAGAGGAGATCAACCATGACTGCTCTTTAGAAGGCCAGATCCTGAAGAGGAAACTCAAATACTTTGGCCACCTAATGAGAAGGAAGGACTCAAGTGAGAAGGACTTCTCACTGGAGAAGAGGCTAATGCTTGGAATGATGGAGGACAAAAGAAGAAGCAGATGACAGAATGAGGTGGCTGGATGGAATCACTGAAGCAGTAGGCGTGAGCTTAAATGGACTCCGGAGGATGGTAGAGGACAGGAAGGCCTGGAGGAACATTGTCCATGGGGTCACGATGGGTTGAACACGACTTTGCAACTAACAACAACTCATGTTAAAATCATCAGGAGAGGCCCTTTCTAACATCTTTTATTTTTTGAAGGCTCCACTTCTTAAGAGACATCCTTGTCCTGTCGGTCTCTTTAGCCAGGCCTCTAAATAATAACAATACTTCCAATTTTAAGCATCTCTTGCATTTCTCATGCGTATTTTACATCCATTTAACTGGCAATAAAACCATTTAGTTTTTGCCCTGGTTCCCAGGCCTTTTAGGGATGTTGTCCTTGGCATGCCATTAGTGGCGCTTGGTCAAAAGAAAGTTGTGCAACCAGGTTTAAAATACAGGTGGTCCTTGACTTACAACAACTCAGTTAGTGACCATTCAAAGTTACAACGGCACTGAAAAAAGTGACTTATGACCATTTTTCACAGTTTGAAGCATCCCCATGATGATGTCATCAACAGTCAGATGCTTGGCAATTGGTTCATACTTACGGCTATTGCTGTGTCCCAAAGTCATGTGATTCTCTTTTGCCACCTTCTGACAAGGAAAAATCAATGGGAAAGCCAGGTTCACTTAACAACCAGGTTACTAATTTATCAACTGCAGGTAATTCACTTAGCAACTGTGGCAAGAAAGGTTGTAAAATGGGGCAAAACTCACTTAACAAATGTCTCAACAATGTAAATTTTGGACTCAGTTGTAAGTTGAGGGCTATCTGTATGCTGATTAAAATTCCCAACAAGAGACTCTGTCTGCATGTTCACAGCCTTCTTTAAT
This sequence comes from Natrix helvetica, assembly GCF_964273705.1. NCBI lineage: Eukaryota > Metazoa > Chordata > Lepidosauria > Squamata > Natricidae > Natrix > Natrix helvetica. The sequence goes on along the minus strand of NC_138552.1, from coordinate 136,632,072 downwards.
CCAGCCTGATATCTTCTAGCAGCTGGAATTGGATCTAAGCAGGAAAATTAATTGCTGTATGCTGCCTAATTTTGGTTCTTCATTTTCATGCCAGAATTGTCTATCAACTAGCAGCTGATCATCATCTGTTCCATCTCTCATTGACATGACACTTTCCATACCAAATGAAATAAATAGATACTTGAAGTCATGAGAAAATTATATTTAAAATCATATTCTATATCAATGAATTACATTTTAATCCTGGATAATTCTACCTAGATATTCCAGGTAGAATAAGACATTAAATCGGCTTCTCTGAATACATATTTATTGTATAGAGATTGCAATGCTTAAAATTTCTAAACTTTTGACTTATTTTCCTATACATTGTGCAAACTTAACAGAAACATTCCTTTGTGTCTAAAATGTGCAAGAAATAAATAAAAATTAATACTTTATCACTGACAAAAGTACATAAATTGAGAAAGGATATGCTTCCTGGGCAAAGTGCTCAGACATCATCCCTTTTTCTAGAATTCTTTATATTCTTTTAAGAGTAAGCCCCACTGGAAACAATTAGATTTATTTATAAACACTGAAATTAATCTAAAAGGAAGACTGATTTTTCTCAAAATATGGCCTTTATATTGGAGAGTCCTATAGTATAAAAAATCTGGGCCTCTCCCGCAAAAATATTTTTGAAAATAATAATTGTGTAAGTCAGAGTGCAGCTAGCTAAAGCGACTATGTAATTTGGTCTACTGTTCAAGTGAAATACGTAGGTTTGTGCTTTCCCCTTGACTTTACTTGTTAGAAGGTTGCAAAAAGTTATCATATGGCCCAGGGACACTGCAACTGAGCTGCCAAGTGTCCACATTTTGATCACTTGACATAGGGATGCTGTGAAAAATGGTCACATCACTTTTTTCAGTGCTGTTGCAACTTCCAGTGATCACTAAAAGAATGGTTGTAAGTCCAGGAGTAGCTGTATACCTACCAGATTAATACAATACAATACAATAGCAGAGTTGGAAGGGACCTTGGAGGTCTTCTAGTCCAACCCCCTGCCTAGGCAGGAAACCCTATATCGTTCCAGACAAATGGCTATCCAACATCTTCTTAAAGACTTCCAGTGTTGGGGTATTCACAGCTTCTGGAGGCAAGCTGTTCCAGTGATTAATTGTTCTAACTGTCAGGAAATTTCTCCTCAGTTCTAAGTTGCTTCTCTCCTTGATTAGTTTCCACCCATTGCTTTTTGTTCTGCCCTCAGGTGCCTTGGAGAATAGTTTGATTCTCTCTTCTTTGTGGCAACCTCTGAGATATTGGAGCACTGCTATCATGTCTCCCCTAGTCCTTCTTTCTCTTAAGCTAAACATACCCAGTTCCTGCAACCGTTCTTCATATGTTTTAGTCTCCAGTCCCCCAATCATCTTTGTTGCTCTTCTCTGCACTCTTTCTAGAGTCTCCACATCTTTTCTACATCGTGGCGACCAAAACTGAATGCAGTATTCCAAGTGTGGCCTTACCAAGGCATTATAAAGTGGTATTAACACTTCACGTGACCTTGATTCTATCCCTCTGTTTATGCAGCCTAGAACTGTGTTGGCTTTTTTGGCAGCTGTTGCACACTGCTGGCTCATATTTAAATGGTTGTCCGCTAAGACTCCAAGATCCCTCTCACAGTTACTACTATTGAGGAAGGTTTCTTATTCTTTCTGGATTTCGTTCCTGGTTTCACCTATAGTTTGTGATGTGGCATTCATCATCCTCAGATCTTTGGATGGACCTAAATCTGCATTTAATGAAAGAAGATTCCGAGACTTGAGTTTCCTCAAAGTTCCATTTTATTAGAGATGTTATATTGGCATATCTGGGAAAACCTGAATTTGAAAGCTTCCAGGTTTTCCCCACCCAAAAGTTCAAGCCTCTGCCCGGTACCCACATCGGAGGTGGGTTGCTCCTTGTTCAGCCCGGATCAGGAGAACTGGTAGTAGCTGCGGTGGGAGGCTCCACCCACCCACCCGGACATTTCTGCACATGCGTGAGCATGCCCAAACTGGTAGTAAAAAAAGTGGCAACCCATCACTGACCCACATGTCCATCACATGATCCAATCAGGCACTATCCAAATCTGGAGATGCCTCCCAGTCACCTCATTGAAGCTGCAGGGCAAGATGGCCTTGATTTTTTGAGAAATAATGTTATTTTGACTATATATCACCCATACTCTATATCATTGATGGCAAACCTTTTTTGACTCACGTGCCAAAAGTGGAGGGAGCGCAGGGGGGGGGGGTCGTGCACGGTCGTGTCACACCCTTAATGCTTTGCGCACAACCACAGCACGCATGTGCGTATGACCAGTGCTCCCACCCATTTTTGGTGTGCTTTTTTTGCCCTCCCCAGGCTCCAGAGGCTTTATAGGAGCCTAGGGAGGGCGAAAACAGCCTCCCCCGCCCCCCGGAGGCCCTCCAGAGGCTTCAGGAATTTCCCTGAAGCCTCCAGAGTGTGAAAAACTGGCCCTATGGGCAAACTGGAAGTTCGGGAATGGACTTCCGGTTTGTCTGTAGGGCCGTTTTTCATCCTCCGGAGCCTTCAGGTAAGCCTCCTGAAGGCTCTGGAGGGCTAAAACCAGCCCAAGAGCAAACCAGAAGTACGTTCCTGAATTTCCGGTTTGCCCGTAGGGCCAGTTTTTCGCACTCCGGAGGTTTCAAGAAAGCTTCTGGAGGGCAAAAAATGGCCTCAAAAGGCCGAAATCAGCTGGCCAGTGCACACATACACACTGGCTAGCTGACTGTGCAATGCCTCGTGTGCCCTGACAAATGGCTCCACGTGCCACCTGTGGCATGCGTTTCATAGGTTCGTCATCACAGCTCTATATAATCCCCCCTCCCATTTTCCCACAGTAGAAAATGTGGCAGACCTGAAGGCCTAAATGTAAAAGATGGCTTCCAGGTCTGACATCTACATTTTGGATCCCTGGTCCCGGCAAACAGAATACACTATTGACAATAGATCAGATCTGATGAGGAAAAGGAAGATCTACTATCTACTTACAGTAGACCATTGGAAGAGTAACACCTCCAAGTGAAAGGGAGAACTTTTTTCAACTCTTAACATCTGACCATTCTCAGTTTGGAAGCAATGATGCCAAATATTTTCATAATGATACCGCACCCTCCCTTGGCAGCCTGCTTAGACGTCACTGCTCAAAACGTATCCTCTGTGGAGTGAAGGAAGTGTAGTAGATTTACGCATATGGAGTTGGGTAGCACTTTCCATAGAACAAACAAATTGTTATGAGTACATGAACATCCAATCTGACACAATAGGGAAAGATAGGAAGGAATCTTGAGTTTCGTGCAATATGTAGCATAGGTTGTATTTTTATGTCCTTGGATTTCTCACTACGGTATTGTAACACTCATATGACGTTATCCTGAAAAATCCATCTTAAATAGAGAACTTTTTTTTTTTGTCCATGAAAAGTTTCACATCCAATGAGTCTGGGCTAACCAGCCTTCAGCCGTCTCCCATCAAATCCACTCTGGGGAATGGTGAGACTCTCCCAAAGAGCAGGCATAGCGGCAGCTTCAAGAGCACAGAGAAAAATCAGTTTCTCATTCCTGTTGGCAAGCCTGATCTCTCTGCTAATTGGATTAAATGCTTTAAATGCTGGATTAAGTGTTTTCTCTTCCTAAAAATAGTCCAAATTTTGAGGCTTTGCGGTAGTTGTTTGATCATTTTCATAGTTTTAAATATTGAAAAATAATTTCTGTTTGCTTCAATTGGAGAAGAAATTTCACAAGGAAAAGCAATACTAAAGCAAAACAATTGAAAAAAAATCCTCTAACTTTTTTTTGGGGGGGGGGAATTAGGAGGAGGAATAGGGGAAAAAAATTATCACTGGGTAAACAGTTTAAATATATTTGCCTATATTTGCGAGTCTCATTGCCCTGGTTTATTTTATGGAATAATCAAAAGCAGGATTTTTATAAGATACTAGATGTGTGTTATATTGCTCTATGTGTGGTGTCTTGTGTTTTTTGCACAGACATACTGACAGCAATATGGTAGCTATGAGAAAGACACCACTTGTTGTGCACAGAGCCACAAAGATAGAGGTGTAGCTGGACTTTGTGACAAAAGTACTGCATGGAAGATTATATTCATTCCAGCCTGTAGTTTGGCTTGATCCTGCCTTGTTCCAGGCAATTATACACACCTGGTAGGTAGAGCCAGGAAGAAGGTTATACAGAGTGTATCGCCTAGCGGTGGCATAAATCTCTCCAGAATTTGTATAATTCTTCTTGCTGCCTTTAGGACGATAGGCAAGCTGGTAGAATCTTACTGCAGAATTTGGGGAGCACCAGTGGATCTGGGCTGAAGTGTCCCTCATTTCAGATATTTCATGAAATCTTGGCGGGTCTGGGACGGTGAATTCATCCGACATGCCTGGGCACAAGCAGGAAGACAACTTCTGGAGGTCAACACAAGGCTTCTGGAGATGCCTGCATGGATCATAATCACACAAATCCATGGTCTGGGCTACAGATGCCTCTTGCTGGTTTTCATAATCATAGTCATCTGTATAATCCGGTAGACTATTAGTAGATGCAAGATTTGGAAGGGAGGTAGATTTGGTGGGATCCTGAAGGGATAAATCGTTCTCGCTGGAATCTGTTTTACTATACGAAATGAACAAAGCACTGGAAGGAGATGTTCTTGTCACTTCAGTTGTAAAACTGTGTAAAGTAGACTGGTGCGGTGTTGGGGTATCTTCTCTTTCCTTCACTTCAGTTGTGCTCACTTCAGGAGGTTCAGTAGAGAGATTTCCCAGGATTGCTGAGAACTCTGTAGTAAGAAGTGGAGTAGTCAGTGGGTGCTCAGTAGATCTATGAACTGCTTGCTCTTTGTAAGCAACAATGCCTGTCTTACTCGGATCCTTCCTTGTTAATTCTCCCCAGGTAAAAGGTGTGCTTTGAGGGATGAAGGGATCCCTGAGAGACTTTTGAGGCAATGTATTAGAGTCGGCCAATATTTCTGTTTTGATGCTCGTAAGGGTGTGGTACAGTTTGCCTTGAACCAAAGACAAGGCCGAATGCGTGGTTGTTTGAGCTTGGCACTGATGATAGAGTTTGGATAACGACATAGATGAAGATGTTTTTTTATCTCCTGGAGAAAAATGGCACATGGTGTCTGATGCCCTGAAACAAGATAGTAAGAGACCAAATCAGTCAAGGTATGCTATGAGGTAGTAGAAAGATGTAACATGTAAAATGTCACAATAGTGTGGTATTCAGCAGGTTCTGACCGGTTCTGGAGAACCAGTAGCAGAAATTTTGAGTAGTTTGGAGAACTAGTAAATATCTCTGACTGCCCCTGCCCCCATCTATTCTCTGCCTCCCAAATCCCAGCTGATCGGTAGAAAATGGGGATTTTACCATAACTTTCCCCTGGAGTGGAGATTTTACAGTATCCTTCCCCTGCCATGCCCACCAAGCCACGCCCACAGAACCAGTAGCAAAATTTTTTGCATCCCACCACTGTTCTATAGCCCTCATTTGTGTTTCTGTATTTTGGGGGGAAAGGTTTTTAGCATTCTCATCCCAGTGCAAAAGTTCAGCTTTGCCTCTTACCTTATTATGTTATGACTATCTTGTGCTCTGAGGAAATAGGAGGAATCAGAGTGAGTTCTGGATCTTTGGTGGATTTGATTGACTAACTTTAAAAGCCTTAACTGAGAAATGTCTCTCGTTTCTTATCATCTACACCAGGGGTGTCAAAGTGGAAGCCCGCAGGCCAGCTGGGTCACGTGCAGGCCACGCCCACTCCAGCTCCGTGAAGGGAAAAACGTGATACATCACGTGATGGCAACGTGACACGAGTTTGACACCTGTGATTTACCCCCTATTTAATGTGAAATATACCAGTGCTCAGTCTCTTTTTCCGTGTATGCAAGGTGCTGATGAGAACCAAATTACAACTGATGGGCCTATGCTCCCCTATCTGAGAGTTATGTTAGTCTTTAAATATGACCCCTATAACCATTCACAAATGGCAAAATAGGGATGTAAATACAAGATGTGATGCCTTTTTCTAAAATGAAACTCATAAATTTGCCTTTGGTACATACTGCTGTTTGTTTTTCTGTCTTCTTTTAGATCTTTGCTGATTCAAGATTTTTTATTTTTAAATTAAAAAATCTACACAACAGTTAATGACAACATTAAATGCCATTGGACCCCTTGTTACACAGCTCCTACCCTTTTAAAAGCTAATTTGGCCCCACAACTGGAGTTATCTTCATTCTCATAACCCTTCTTACCTCTGTAGAACGACTGTGTCAGGGTTTGACAGCAACCAAGAAATTGCACAATGACAAACCAAAGGATTTCCATAGAGGTTG